>NC_134397.1:51141234-51489038 GCF_050003625.1 Haematobia irritans
TTTCATTTCTATTGGAAATCTTCTCAAATTTAATTTAATATCTAAAGCAAATTTTGTCAAAATCACATTCCAATAGGATTTTTTTTAATTTCTTTTCTATAAGAATTTTTATCAAAATTTCTTTTCTAAAGGAAATTTCTTCAAAAAATATTTGTAGGCAATTTTCTCAAAATTTCACTTTGATAGGAATTCTTCTCATATGTTAATCAAAATTTCACTTTTATAGGAAATTTTTAAAAATTTCATTTTTTTAGGAAAGTATGTTAAAATTTAATTTTTCTAGGAAATTTTCTCAAAATTTAATTTTAATAGAAAATTTTATCAAAATTCCAATTCTATTGCAAAATTTTTCAAAATTTATTTTCTACAAGGAATTTTGTCAAAATTCCATTTCTATAGGAAATTTTGCCAAATATCATATCTATAGGGAATTTTTGCCTACAATTGTTAGGCAATTTTCCCAAAACTTTTTCGACTTTCATTTCTATACAAACATTTATTATATTTACTTTGTATAGGCAATTTTCTCAAAATTACAATTTTAGGAATTTTTTTCAAAATTTTATTTCTATAGGAAATTTTATTTCTACATAGAAATTATGTCAAAATTTTATTTCTATAGAAAATTAAAAAAAAAAATTAATTTCTATAGGAAAATTTCTAAAAATTTAATTTCTCTTGGATATTTTATCAAAATTTTAATTTTGCAGGAAATTTTTGATTTTTTTTAATTTCATTTTTACAGGAATTTTTTGTCAAAATTTCATTTTTTTTTTCAAATTTTCATTTCTATAGGAAATTTTGGCAAAATTTAATTTCTATAGGGAATTTTGTCAAAATTCCATTTCTATCGGAAATTCATTGCTCTAGAAAATTTTGGCAAAAGGGAATTTTTGCCGACAAGGTTAGGTTAGGTTAGGTGGCAGCCCGATGTATCAGGCTCACTTAGACTATTCAGTCCATTGTGATACCACATTGGTAAACTTCTCTCTTATCACTGAGTGCTGCCCGATTCCATGTTAAGCTTTTAAACCCTCAGAAATGTCACCAGCATTACTGAGTTGGGATAATCCAACGCTGAAACGCTTTTTGGTGTTCGGTCGAAGCAGGAATCGAACCCACGACCTTGTGTATGCAAGGCGGGCATGCTAACCATTGCACCACGTTGGCTCCCTACAATTGTTAGGCAATTTTCTCAAAATTTTTTTTTACTTTCATTTCTATAGACAATTTTATTAAATTTACTTTTTATAGGAAATTTTCTCAAAATTACACTTTTATAAGAATTTTTCTAAAAATTTTATGAAAATTTAATTTCCATAGGAAATTATCTTAAAATGTAATTTCTATAAGAAATTATCTCAAAATTTAATATCTAAGGAAATTTTGTCAAAATCTCATTTCAGTAGGGAATTTTTTCCAAAAATTTCATTTCTATTGGAAATTGTATCAAAATCGGAAATTTTGTCAACAAAATTGTATTCAATTTTCTCAAAATTTCATTTTGATAGGAGTCTTAATCGAAATTTAAAATTTTAAAATTTTAAAAATTTCATTTTATTAGGAAATTCAGTTAAAAATTAATTTTTCTAGAAAATGTTCTCAAAATTTTAGTTGCAATAGAAAATTTGATCAAATTTCCATTTCCATAGAAAATTTTGTCGAAATTTTATTTCTATAGGAAATTTTGTCAAAATTCCTTTTCTATTGGAAATTAATTTCTATGGGAAAGTTTTTCAAAAATTTCATTTCTATAGGAAATTTTTTCAAAATTTAATTTTTATAGGGAATTTTGTCAAAATCCCATTCCAGTATAAAAATTTTCCAATAGATATTACCTATAGGAAATTTTGTCCAAAAAATAATCATTTTATTATTATTTATTTTTTTTTTTAATTTTGTTAAAATCTCAATTCTATAGAAAATTTTGTTAAAATTTCATTTCTATAGGAAATTTTGTCAAAATTTAATTTCTATGGGAAAATTTTGTCAAAATTTCGAAAATTTCGTTTCAATAGGAAATTTTGTCAAAATTTCATTTCGATACGAATTTTGTCAAATTTTATTTCTATAGGAAATTTTTTCAAAATTTCATTTCTATACGAAATTTTCTCAAAATATCGTTTCTATATGAAATTTTCTCAAAATTTCATTTCTATACGAAATTTTCTCAAAATTTCGTTTCTATATGAAATGTTCTCAAAATTTCGTTTCAATACGAAAAATTTCCTTTCTATAGGAAATTTTCTCAAAATTTCATTTTGATGCGAAATTTTATCAAATTTCATTTCTATACGAAATATTCTCAAAATTTTATTTCTATAGGAAATTTAAAATTCTAACTCTATCATCCTACATCGGCATTAATTTGCTTCTCCCCATATACACACGTATAGATACTAGAGATGTGCACGTGACACGAAATTTTCGTGACTCACGTGAGTCACGCTCATGATAACAGCGTGAGTGTGCGTAAGCGTGATTAACGAATTACACTCACGAAAATATTCCTGCTCACCAATATAAAACGCTCAAGAGTTAAATTCAATTAGAATTTTAGTGACACCTAAGATGTTAAGAGTTTAATAACACTCTCGATTTTAATAATGCACATGTTTTCAGACACTTCGGTAAGTTAAATTAATCATAAAATTATTTATGAGTCACGGTATTTTTCGTGAGTCACGACGTTTTCATGCGTGAGTGAGCGTGAGTATGATTTTTCAGTGGTGAGTGTGCGTGAGTAAACTATTACTCACGTGCACACCTCTAATAGATACACACATTTAGATACTCATCTAGATGTCGCCCTAGAGTTCCTCCATCAATTAAAAATATAAACAAGTATAAACGGCCGTAAGTTCGGCCAGGGCGAAGCTTATGTACCCTCCACCATGTATTGCGTAGAAACTTCCACTGAAGACTGTCATCCACAATCGAATTGCTTGGGTTGCGGTAACACTTGCCGATGGCAAGGTATCTTAAAACTTCCTAATACCGTCTTCTAAATTACAAGGTAGTCCATACGTAGTATATATTAAACTAAAAAAGGCGTATATAATTAAGTTTAAAGTTTCTATAGAAATAAAATAAAATAAAACTTTGACAAAATAAAATTTTGACAACACTTTCTATAGAAGTAAAATTTGGAAAAATTTTCTATAGAAATAAAATTTGGAAAAAAATTTCTATAGAAATAAAATTTTGACAAAATTTTCTATAGAAATAAAATTTTTAGAAAATTTTCTATAAAAATAAAATTTTGACAAAATTTTCTATAGAAATAACATTTTGACAATGCTATCCATAAAAATAAAATTTTGGTAGATTATTTTTGGATCGAGTGGCAACCATGAATATGTACCGATATGGATCAATTTTGGTGTGATTGGGGATCGGCTATATATAACTATAGACCAATATGGACCAATTTTGGCATGGATATTAGCGGCCTTATACTAACACCACGTTGCAAATTTCAATCGGATCGGATTAATTTTGCTCCTCCAAGAGGCTCCGGAGATCAAATCTGGGGAACGGTTTATATGGGGGCTATATATAATTATGGACCGATATGGACCAATTCTTGCGTGTTTGTTAGAGACCACATTTTAACACCATGTTCCAAATTTCAACCGGATCGGATGAATTTTGCTCCTCCAAGAGGCTCCGGAGGACAAATCTGGAAATTGATTTATATGGGGGCTATATATAATTATGGACCGATATGGACCAATTTTTGCATGGTCATTAGAGAACATATACCAACACCATGTAACAAATTTCAGCCGGATCGGATGAAATTTGCTTCTCTTAGAGGCTCCGCAAGCCAAATCAGGGGATCGGTTTATATGGGGGCTATATATTATTATGGACCGATGTGGAGCAATTTTTTTTTTTTTTTTGTATGGTTGTTAGAGACCATATACTAACACCATGTACCAAATTTCAGCCGGATCGGATGAAATTTTCGTTTCTTAGAGACTCCTCAAGCCAAATCTGGGGATCGGTTTATATAGGGGCTATATATAATTATGGACCGATGTGGACCAATTTTCGCATGGTCATTAGAGAACATATACCAATACCATGTACCAAATTTCAGCCGGATCGGATGAAATTTGCTTCTCTTAGAGGCTCCGCAAGCCAAATCGGGGGATCGGTTTATATGGGGGCTATATATAATTATGGACCGATGTGGACCAATTTTTTTTTGTATGGTTGTTAGAGACCATATACTAACACCATGTACCAAATTTCAGCCGGATCGGATGAAATTTGGTTCTTTTAGAGGCTCCGCAAACCAAATCGGGGGATCGGTTTATATGGGGGCTATATGTAATTATGGACCGATATGGACCAATTTTTGCATGGGTTTTAGAGACCATATACTAACATCATGTACCAGATTTCAGCCGGATCGGATGAAATTTGCTTCTCTTAGAGCAATCGCAAGCCAAATTGGGGGGTCCGTTTATATGGGGGCTATACGTAAAAGTGAACCGATATGGCCCATTTGCAATACCGTCCGACCTACATCAATAACAACTACTTGTGCCAAGTTTCAAGTCGATAGCTTGTTTCGTTCGGAAGTTAGCGTGATTTCAACAGACGGACGGACATGCTCAGATCGACTCAGAATTTCACCACGACCCAGAATATATATACTTTATGGGGTCTTAGAGCAATATTTCGATGTGTTACAAACGGAATGACAAACTTAATATACCCCCATCCTATGGTGGAGTGTATAATATAAATTGGAAATTCAAAATTAAACTCTATCACCCTACTTCGGCATTAATTTGCTTCTCCCCATATACACACCTCTAGATACACACATTTAGATACTCATATAGATTTCGCCTTAGAATTCCTCCATAACATAACAAAATATAAAATAGAAATATTTCCCTATGCTAGAACTGAACTTAATTAATTACCCCATCCAATGTTGTAACACATTCTTAAATTATTGATCATTTTTGTTTCCAATCTCATAATTCTCTAAATGTTCTCATTTTCACTTTGATAGTGTGAGTGGACATTGAAGTGATTACAATTTATCATGTCATTTTGAAATAAATTTCTAATCCCCGCATATTAAGGATTATAATTACAAACAATCCTTCATGGTGTCACGCTACAAAATAGAGTGATGAGAAGTGATATTAATCACCAACCTCCATAAATGTGTATGGTCAAAACCCTTTGAAACCCAAGCACATAAATAATAAATATATGTTGTGATGTACGGGTATTATGTGTGACAATGACGGCTGTGTTCATGATGATGACAATGACTATGGTGGTGGTGTAGGTGGTGTTGGTGGTGATGAGTGTTTGTGCGACTAAGAGTGTGGGTGCCGTTGTTTTGTACATGTCTCTTTTATTTAGCCGAAGAAATTAATAGCTGTACAATTATCCTGCGAACATAATGTTATAATTCACGCAATATAGATGACCTTCGGACAAACATTGTATATCGAATATGGACTTGAGAGAAGAGAGGGCATTAGAGTGCGTGGATGTTGGTGTAATTAAGTGTTTGGGTGTTTATATGCGCCAGTGTGTCATTGTAGGTCAGTGTTCTGTTGTTTATTTGTTTTCTCTTTCTTCCTCCCTCTCTTTGTGTCTCTCTGTCACTTTGTGTTATAAAATAATATTTTTTGCCAGCTCTTGTGAGTTAATTTATCACTCACACACACACACACATACCTACGGACATACAAAAACACGTTTGCTAGTTCATAAAAAAACAAACACATCTTTTATACACTTACTACTAATTCACTGAACTTCTCTATATACCACTGTATTTGTTGATAATAACTATAGAATTATTATGAGCATAACAACAACAAAAACAGCAACAAAAATAAATGGTAGTCGTAGCCACAGCAGCAGCAAAAAACCATAAAGCCATGTTTACACTGAGATTAGCAGCAATAGAATTATAGTTGTTCCCAGCCGCTAATCTTTTTCGGTTTGCACTATACAATTGAGCTTTAATGACAATTGTTCGAGAAGAGGACAAGTCAATAATACAGGCGAACTCTCTCTCTCTCACACAAACGCAAAAAACAACATTCTGCATAGAGGGAGAATAATTGAGACAAAGGCCTTTTTATAAAAGAAAATATAAAAGTGAAGAAAGATTGAATATGAAAGAGATTAATGAGAACCTTAAAATACTACACGATATTTTTGATATATTACAGAAAATAACATTTTATTAAATATATTATTTTATAAAAAAAAACAATTTATTTAACAAAATAGATCATTGAATGAAAAATATTAAATACACATTTTATTTAATAGGCCTTTTATTGTTAACTAAAAAATTGGAAATTTGGTAAAAATCATTAGTCTTATTTTTAAAAAGCGCAACGTCGACTTTTTCTTTCTCATTACAATCATTATCTCTGAGAATAACCACTTTACCTTGCCCCTTAAATTTACATAATATTCTAAACAAATATTGATCTAAAATGAAACAATATGCAACCAAAATTTTAGGAAGAGAATTTACAAAATATTACGAGCAAGTTTCTTTAACCCAGATATGCCGACGGGCCGTTATATTCTGTAGCACACCAAAAAGTAGATTAGAAAATGTAAAGCACTGTAAACTCAGAAACCTGAACATAACAGGTGTACTACATATAGTACGGTCGGCATATCTGGGTTAAGTAAAAATAATAATAAATATGTTTAAAGTAAGCCAAATTTTCCTTACAATAAAAAAAACACATTTTTTGTTTTAAGCTGAAAACAAAAACAGCCATAATGATTGAAGAGAAACCAAATATAACAAACAAAACCAATGAAGATAGAGGAAGCACGCTCAAAAACAAACCCAGCCAACTTCATTCAAATTGATGAATTGAGTTTGGCAAAGGACAAGAGATATGCTTGCAAATTTGTTTAGGCAGTGGCACTTTGGGTTGAGTGAATTACCCGAATTTATTCTGATAATTGGATGATAGTTTTGCTGCAAGTAGAGGATGCTGATGAGGAATGTGGTAATTCCGAAACAGCTGTACATCCAACCACCTTGCAGTCTATAGCGCTTTGCCCAAATAAATTTGACAAGCACACTTTTCTCTGTTGATTAAACTACACTTGTAGTTTAGTCAATGCATGATTTTAAGCTGAAAACAAAAACAGCAATTTTTCTTTCTTATAAAAAGTTTTGTACAATTTCGATTCAATAGATTATCTTCATTTTCATTTCTATAGAAAATTTTTGCAAAAAAAAAAATCAATTATACAGAAAATTTTGTCAAAATTCCATTTCTAAAGCAAATCTCATTTCTATAGAAAATCTTTACAAAATTTCATTTGGCTAAGAAATTTTTATGAAAATTCCAATTCTATAGGAAATGTTGTTAAAATTTTATAAACAAAAAAATTAATGAAATTTTCTTGAAATTCATAAAATTATATCAAATCTTTTCTATAGCAAATTCTGTCCAAACTTCCTTTCTGTAGGAATTTTTTTTTTTTCTATAAGAAAAAATTTTGATTTCTATAAGAAATTTTGTCAAAATTTCATTTCTATAGTTAAATTTGGCAAAATTTCTTTTCTATAGGGCATTTTCTCAAAATTTCATTTCTATAGGAAATTTTGTCACAATGTCATTTCTATAGGAAAATTTGCCAAAATTGCATTCCTAAAGGAAGCTTTGTCAAAGTTTAATTTCTATAGGAAATTTTGTCAAAATTTCATTTCTATTGAAAATTTTGTCAAAATTTCATTTCTATTGAAAATTTTGTAAAAAATTCATTTCTATATGGAATTTCGTCAAAATTTCAGTTCTATTGGAAATTTTGTCAAAATTTTATTTCTATTGGAAATATTCTCAAAATTTATTTTCCATAGGAAATTTTGTCAAAATTTCATGTCCATAAAAAATTTTATCAAAATTTTATTACGATAGGAAATTTTGTCAAAATTTCATTTCTACAGGAAATTTTCTCAAAATTTCATTCCTTTAGGAAATTTTGTCAAAATTTCATTTCTATAGGAAATTTTATGAAAATTTCATTACGATAGGAATTTTTTTCTAAATTTCGTTTTGATAGGAAATTTTGTCAAAATTTAATTTCCATAGGAAATTTTGTAAAAATTTCATGTCCATAGGAAATTTTGTCAAAATTTCATTTCAATAGGAAATTTTGTCCAAATTTCATTTCTATAGGAAATTTTGTCACAATTTCATTTCTATGGAATTTCGTCAAAATTCAAATTCTATAGCAAATTTTGTCAAAATTTCATTTCTAAAGAAAATTTTGTCTAAATATTCTCAAAATTTTACTTCCATAGACAACTTTTTCAAAATTTAATTTCAATAGGAAAATTTGTCAAAATTTCATTTCCATAGGAAATTTTGTCAAAATTTCATTTCAATAGGAAATGTTTTCAAAATTTCATATGTAGAGGAAATTTTGTCAAAATTTAATTTCTATAGGAAATTTTGTCAAAATTTCATTTCTATGGGAAATTTTGCCAAAATTTCATTTCTATAGGATATATTCTCAAAATTGAATTTCCATAGGAAATTTTGTCAAAATTTCCTTTCAATAGGAAATTTTGTCAAAATTTCATTTCTATAGGAAATTTTGCCAAAATTTCATTTCTATAGGATATATTCTCAAAATTTAATTTCCATAGGAAATTTTGTCAAAATTTCATTTCAATAGGAAATTTTGTCCAAATTTCATTTCTATAGAAAATTTTGTAAAAAATTCATTTCTACGTGGAATGTCGCCAAAATTTCAGTTCTATAGAAAATGTTGTCAAAATTTCATTTCGATAAGAAATTTTGTCAAAATTTCATTTCTACAGACAATTTCTCAAAATTTCATTTCTTAAGGAAATGTTGTCAAAATTTCATTTCTTTAGAAAATTTTGTCAAAATTTCACTCCTTTAGGAAATCTTGTCAAAATTTCATTTCTACTGGAAATTTTCTCAAAATTTCATTCCTTTAGGAAATTTTGCCAAAATGTCATTTCTGTAGAAAATTTTGTCAAAATTTCATTTCTTTAGGAAATTTTGTCAAAATTTTATATCTATAGGAAATTTTATCAAAATTTCATTACGATAGGAAATTTTTTCAAAACTTCGTTTCGATAGGAAATTTTGTCAAAATTTCATTTCTTTAGGAAATTTTGTCAAAATTTTATTTCTATAGGAAATTTTGTCAAAATTTTATTTCTATAGGAAATATTCTCAAAATTTAATTTCCATAGGAAATTTTGTCAAAATTTAATTATTATAGTAAATTTTTTCAAAATTCCATTTCCTTACGAAATTTTGTCAAAATTTTATTTCTATAGGAAATTTTGTCACAATTTCATTTCTATAGTAAAATTTGGCCAAATTTCATTTCTATAGGGCATTTTCTCAAAATTTCATTTCTATAGAAAATTTTGTTAAAATTTCAGTTCTATAGGAAATTTTGTCAAAATTTCATTTCTATAGGAAATTTTGTTAACATTTCATTTCTATAGGAATTTTTGTCAAAATTTAATTACTATAGAAAATTTTGTCAAAATTTAATTACTATAGAAAATTTTGTTAAAATTTCAGTTCTATAGGAAATTTTGTCACAATTTTATTTCTATAGGAAATTTTGTCACTATTTCATTTCTATAGGAAAATTTGTCAAAATTTCATTTCTATAGAAAATTTTGTAAAAAAATGCATTTCTATATGGAATTTCGTTAAAATTTCAGTTCTATAGGAAATTTTGTCACAATTTCATTTCTATAGGATATATTCTCAAAATTTAATTTACATAGGAAATTTCGTCAAAATTTCATGTCCATAGGAAATTTTGCCAAAATTTCATTTCTATAGGAAATTTTGTCAAAATTTCATTTCCATAGGAAATTTTGTCAAAATTTCATTTCTATAAGAAATTTTGTCAAAATTTCATTTCTATAGGGCATTTTCTCAAAATTTAATATCTATAGGAAATTTTGTCAAATTTTCATTACCATAGAATATTTTGTCAAATTTTCATTTCGATAGGAAATTTTGTCAAAATTTCATTTCTATAGGAAATTTTGCCAAAATTTCATTTCTACAGGAAATTTTCTCAAAATTTCATTTCTTTAGGATTTTTTTCAAAATTTTATTTCTACAGAAATTTTCTCAAAATTTCAATTCTACAGGAAATTTTGTCAAAATTTTTTCCCATAGGAAATTTTGTCAAAATTTCATTTCTATAGGAAATTTTCTCAAAATTTCGTTTCTATAGGAAATTTTGTCAAAATTTCATTTTTATAGGAAATTTTGTCAAAATTTCATTTCTTTAGCAAATTTTCTCAAAATTTCATTTCTATGGGAAATATTCTCAAATTTTCATTTCTATGGGAAATTTTTTCAAAATTTGATTTCTACAGGAAATTTTCTCACCATTTCATTTCTACAGGAAATTTTATCAAAATTTAATTAATATAGTAAATTTTTTCAAAATTCCATTTCTTTAGGAAATTTTTTATCAAAATGTTGACTCTTGAGGAACTAATGTTGTGCTGTTGTAACCAAAGGGACATGAGAGCGTATGATAAATTTTCTATGATGTGGTAACAAGTAGAGGTCTGCATCGAATAACTTTTCACTGCATGTATGCAATTCGCTGTCGAATATAGTACATACACTATCTTTCTCTCAGAGCGCAAGTAGTGAAGTGAAGAGAACACTTGCTTGTCAAATACCACCAAGTACTTATCCGAAACAATATGTGTTCCGAAAAAAAGGAACAATAAAAATGTAAGTACTTGAGAAAAAGTACAACATGGATTCTCTTCACTTCACGTGGTACCACAAGTATTTCTCAGTTATGTGCGAAGTAAAACTTTCGATTATTAATAATCATAGATATGTATGTATATCACATATTTCATATATTTATGTATGTCACATACTTATCTTAACGTTTCCGTTCTCTATAACAAACCAAAACATATATTATGGAGAGTAACTGTTTTTTTGTATTTCTGAAACTGCACATGGTACATGGAGTACTCTATGAAGTTTTGTTCTCGCAACATACTCGACGTGATCACTCTGAGTACACTTCTATAAGAGAGAAAGAGGAATATGTATTTGTTGGTAGTGAAGACATCAGAGTAGCAACAAGAAGTTACTCGTGGCTTTTGGTGTTCATCAAAATGTGTACCAATTGTTTTGCGACTCTCTCAAATAGATGTACTCATATAGCAAGTACACGTGTACTCTGCATTTACAAATGGAATTGTGCAGACCTCTAGTAACAAGTATACGACCACATGGACGAGTATTTCACACCTGATTGATAATTTGCAGACCCGTATAATTTCAATGGGCAACACAAACAGTGGTTTATGAATAGTAGTAACCTAGACCTCAAATATAGTCCCGCTAAACCAATTTACCGACCACATGTGGATTAGAAAAATTACCATTAGTTACCCAGCAAAAAAAGCGTCGTAGTGAAAATGTTCTCTTTTGATCCGGAAGTGGTGGAAAATTGGCGCAGTAGCGATGAATTTAACATGGGCTTGTCATAGGACGAATGTCCACCATTTCAACAGTCATTGCACTGACTATGCATCTAAAGAAGTGTGATCCGAATTCAGTGTTTTGGATGTGAATTAAAAAATTTTGTGATATTTTGACAAATGATTAATTTGTACAATTTTTTATGATTTTTAATGCATTCTGATGCTTGTCTGAAACCCTTGACCTCAAATATTTTCAAAATTTCGTTATTTTTCTAGAATGAATATAGAAATGTTTTCGACATAATTTAAATAATTTGTACCATTTTAATAATTCTTACTCTGTTTTTAATATATGTGTAATGGGAGCCACCGTGGTGCAATGGTTAGCATGCCCGCCTTGCATACACAAGGTCGTGGGTTTGATTCCTGCTTCGACTGAACACCAAAAAGTTTTTCAGCGGTGGATTATCCCACCTCAGTAATGCTGGTGAAATTTCTGAGGGTTTCAAAGCTTCTCTAAGTGGTTTCACTGCAATGTGGAACGCCGTTCGGACTCGGCTATAAAAAGGAGGTGCCTTGTCATTGAGCTTAACATGGAATCGGGCAGCACTCTGTGATAAGAGAGAAGTTCACCAATGTGGTATCACAATGGACTGAATAGTCTAAGTGAGCCTGATACATCGGGCTGCCACCTAACCTAACCTAATATATTTGTAATAAAAAAAAGTTAAAATTGACCTCTAACATAAAAATATGAAAAAAGCGAATTATAAAAAAATGAATCAAAAAACTTCCTGAGTAGATAAAATAAAGAACATCTTTGGAATAACATTTCTAGAAGTGTTTTCAAAATTGTGCCTTTGGAAGTACTTCCAAATTTTTTTGCTGGGTAAGAATGTATATAAGGCCCTGCTGTACACGGCCTGCCATAATTACTTAGAATTCCGCATAATGCCTTGTTTGCGTCGTATCGTGCCATACGCCATTGTGCTCACCATCAATCTATATATCTGGGATTGGGTGACATGGTGGTAAGTGCCAGGATATGTTTGCCACCAGCAAATGTCCAAATGTGGCATATGTTCTTGTTTATTCGTTTTGTCCAGTTGCCCCCTCTCTACGTGAGCCAGGTCTAGAACATGTCATGCCTCCAGCTTCTTTCACATTTCAACTTTTGATGAATTTCACCATTTTTTGTTTTTTTCATACACCTTTTTCCCTCCTCAATTTTGTTGTGAAACCCAACAATCATACTTAAATAATAGAAGAGAAACACGATTTACGGCTTGGTAAATGCAAACCGAAAAAAAGGAAACAAGTAAATATGGCGTTAAGTTCAGCCTTGTCAAAGAAGGCTATGTATGTGGATCAACATGCCTTGTATTTCTACTGCAATGGGATTTAAAGCCATGGCGTCAAATATGGAACATTTTTGCATTGTAGACAGATTTTGACGAATGGTCTTTAAATGTGAAAATGTAGGCCAGTATGCATTCATTTTTGGTGAATGCCATATAAATGGGAGGGGCAGAAATTTTTGTTTTAAAATTTTTAGGGAGCAAATAACCTCAATTTGTTGGCATTATACTAAATGGCGAGGCTTTTGAGTAAAAACTTAACAGATTAAGAAAACAAGTCAAAAAGTTTTTGGGGGAACTTTAACAAAATGTGATACAGCGATTTCACATACAAGGCCATATGATGTTTGAATAGAAAGATTGAATTTGCTTTCTTCTTGAGCAAAGAAATACAAATTGACCGATTAACTTATAAAGACCCATTTTTAACAACTTTAAACCTATTCTGCTCCGTAGTTTTCCCATGAAAGCTTTTAAAAATAAATACCAAATTAGTTCGAGGTGAATTTGTAAACGCTTTAAATTTGCCTACACATATGGTAGGTTCTTTCATTTGAACGAAATTATATGAAAATCTTTATAAATCACCCAAACCAAACCTTCAGAAATATACAAAAAAAATTTAATTTAAATTTTGCACAAATAGTGGTAGGAGCTCCTCATCCACCATAAGATTTTCACTTAACAACATATGCGGACGACTGTTCCATACTAACATCAGTTAGGGGACATCAAGGAGCTTGACGTGAAGATCAACGACTACTTCCGGGCACTTAAGGACTTTTTCTTTTTCCCGCAGGAATGTTAAACTTTCTGCTCCTAAATCGAAGGCACTTACTTTCACATACTCGTAGTGAGCCAAGCAAGTGCTAGAACCCCAAGATTCTTGGTGTGCCGTTAGATAGTTTATATCTATTTGGAAAGCTTGCAGAAATATCTATTTGGAAAGCTTGCAGAATTATGTCGGTCGTCCCATTAGAAATTATAGAGCCCCAAGATTCTTGATGTGCCGTTAGATAGTTTATATCTCTTTGGAAAGCATGCAGAAATGGTAGCTAAAAACGTTGGAAGAAGAAACACATCCTGAAGGCAAGATAAAGAGATTATACATCAGACTTATGTCAGTCGTTCCATTAGAAATTATGCGGACTTTTCAAATGAGAGGTAATACACAAATTTTCTATAGAAATAAAATTTTGACAAAATTTTCTATAGACATAAACTTTTCAGAAAATTTTCTATAGAAATAAAATTTTAAAAAAATTTTCTATGGAAATAAAATTTTGAGAAAATTTTCTATAGAAATAAAATTTTGAGAAAATTTTCTATAGAAATAAAATTTTGAGAAAATTTTCTATAGAAATAAAATTTTGAGAATATTTTCTATGGAAACAAAATTTTCACAAAATTTTCTAAAAAATAAAATTTTGACAACATTTTCTATAGAAATAGAATTTTCCCTAGAAATACAATTTTCTATTGAAATAAAATTTGACACAATTTATTAAAGAAACTAGCGTAACCCAGCCCACTTCGCTGGGCCTTTCGAAAACGGACAATTCGCTTTTTCGTTTATATACAGAAACACCGCGAATATGCAGATGTAAAATGGTCTGTCTTAAAAAACGTCGGGAAGAGGATGTTCCCTTTCCACCAATTTTGTATACCCTCCACCATAGGATGGGGGGAATTTTGTATACCCTCCACCATATGATGGGTATACTAACTTTGTCATTGTCATTTGTAACACATCGAAATATTGCTCTAAGACCCCATTTTGGGTCGTGGTGAAATTCTGAGTCGATTTAAGCACGTCCGTCCGTCTGTTGAAATCACGCTAACTTTCGAACGAAACAAGGTTAGGTTATGTGGCAGCCCGATGTATCAGGCTCACTTAGACTATTCAGTCCATTGTGATACCACAGTGGTGAACTTCTCTCTTATCACTGAGTGCTGCCCGATTCCATGTTAAGCTCAATGACAAGGGACCTCTTTTTTTTATAGCCGAGTCCAAACGGCGTTCCACATTCCAGTGAAACCACTTAGAGAAGCTTTAAAACCCTCAGAAATGTCACCAGCATTACTGAGGTGGGATAATCCACCGCTGAAAAACTTTTTGGTGTTCGGTCGTAGCAGGAATCGAACCCACGACCTTGTGTATGCAAGGCGGGCATGCTAACCATTGCACCACGGTGGCTCCCTTCGAACGAAACAAGCTATCGACTTCAAACTTGGCACAAGAAGTTGTTATTGATGTAGGTCGGATGGTATTGCAAATGGGCCATATCGGTCCACTTTTACGTATAGCCCCCCTATAAACGGACCCCCAGATTTGGCTTGCGGAGCCTATAAGAGTAGCTTATTTCATCCGATTCGGCTGAAATTTTGTACATGGTGTAAGTATATGGTCTCTAACAACCATACATAAACTGGTCCATATAGGTCCATAATTATATATAGCCCCCATATAAACCGATCCCCAGATTTGACCTCCGGAGCCTCTTAGAGGAGAAAAATTCATCCGATCTGGTTGAAATTTGGTACGTGGTGTTAGTATATGGTTTCTAACCACCATGCAAAAATTGGTCCATATCGGTCCATAATTATATATAGCCCCCATAAAACCGATCCCCAGATTTGTCCTCCGCAGCTTCTTGGAGGAGCAAAACTCATCCGACCCAGTTGAAATTTGGAACGTGGTGTTGGAATGTTTAATTATATAATTATATATAGCCCCCATATAAACCGATCCCCAGATTTGACCTCCGAAGCCTCTTAGAGGAGCAAAATACATCCGATCCGGTTGAAATTTGGTACGTGGTGTTAGTATAAGGTTTCTAACTGGTTTCTAACAACAAAGCAAAAATTGATCCATATCGATCCATAATTATATATAGCCCCCATATAAACTGGTTTGCGGATCCTCTAAGAGAAGCAAATTTCATCGGATCCGGCTGAAATTTGGTACATGGTGTTAGTATATGGTCTCTAACAACCATGCAAGAATTGGTCCATATCGGTCCATAATTATATATAGCCCCCATAAAACCGATCCCCAGATTTGTCCTCCGCAGCTTCTTGGAGGAGCAACATTCATCCGATCCAGTTGAAATTTGGAACGTGGTGTTGGAATGTTTAATTATATATAGCCCCCATATAAACCGATCCCCAGATTTGATCTCCGGAGCCTCTCAGAGGAGCAAAATTCATCCGATCTGGTTGAAATTTGGTACGTGGTGTTAGTATATGGTTTCTAACAACAAAGCAAAAATTGATCCATATCGATCCATAATTATATATAGCCCCCATATAAACCGATCCCCAGATTTGTTCTCCGCAGCCTCTTAGAGGAGCAAAATTCATCCGATTTTGTTGAAATTTTGACAAAAATTTTCATTAAAAATAAAATTTTGACAAAAATTGTCAAAGAAGTAAGATTTTGACAAAATTTCCATAGAAATGAAATGTTGACCAAAAATTTTGACAAAATATTCTTTAGAAATAAAATTTTGTCAAAATTTTCTATAGAAATAAAATTTTGAAAAAAATTTCTATAGAAATAAAATTTTGTCTATATTTTGTATAGAAATAAAATTTTGAAAAAATCTTCTATAGAAATAAAATTTTAATAAAATTTTCTATATATATAAAATTTTAACAATATAGAAATGAAATTCTGGCAAAAATTTTTATAGAATTAAAATGTTGTCGCAAATTTCCATAAGAATAAAATTGTCATAAAATTTTCTATAGAAATAAAATGTTGACATTATTTTGTATAGAAATAAAATTTTATCAAAATTTTCTATAGAAATAAAATTTTGAAAAATTTTCCATAGAAATAAAATTTTGACAAAAATTGTCATAAAAATAAAATTTTGACAAAATTTTCATAGAAATAAAATGTTGACCAAAAATCTTGACAAAATATTCTTTAGAAATAAAATTTTGACAATATGTTCTTAAGAAATAAAATTTTGACAAAATTTTCTATACAAATAAATTTAGTCAAAAATTTCCATAGAAATACACTTTTGCTAAAATTTTCGACAGAAATAAAGTTTTGACAAAATTTTCTATAGAAATAAATTTAGGCAAAAATTTCTAAAATTGTCCATTAAGCTCCAATAATAATTGTAAAATTAAAGATATCATGCATTTGGACGTTAATTGCCTGTTTCGGTATCAGGCTAACATGAAAAAGAAATACAATTTTGCTAAAATGTTCAATAGAAGTAAAATTTTAATAAAACTTTCTATAGAAATAAAATTCTGACAAAATTTTTTATAGAAATACAATTTTGCAAAAATTTTCCATAGAAATACACTTTCGCTAAAATTTTCGACAGAAAAAAAGTTTTGACAAAATTTTCTATAGAAATAAATTTAGGCAAAAATTTCTAAAATTGTCCATTAAGCTCCAATAATAATTGTAAAATTAAAGATATCATGCATTTGGACGTTAATTGCCTGTTTCGGTATCAGGCTAACATGAAAAAGAAATACAATTTTGCTAAAATGTTCAACAGAAATAAAATTTTAATAAAATTTTCTATAGAAATAAAACTCTCACAAAATTTTTTATAGAAATACAATTTGGCTTAAATTTTCTATAGAAATAAAGTTTTGACAAATTTTCTATAGAAATAAATTTAGACAAAAATTTCCATAGAAATACAATTTTGCTAAAATGTTCAATAGAAATAAAATTTTAATAAAATTTTTTATAGAAATAAAAATTTTGATAAAATTTTCTATATAAATAAAATTTTGGTAAAATTTTCTAGAGAAATAAAATTTTGGCAAAATTTTCTATAGATATAAAATTTTACCAAAATTTTCTATAGAAATAAAATTTTGACAAAATTTCGATTAAAAATAAAATTTTGACAATATTTGCATAGAAATAAAATGTTGACCAAAAATTTTGACAAAATTTTCTATAGAAATAAAATTGTGTCTAAATTTATTATAGATATAAAATTTTGAAAAAATTTTCTATAGAAATAAAATTTTGACAAAATATTCTTTAGAAATAAAATTTTGTCAAAATTTTTTATAGAAATAAAATTTTGAAAAGATTTTCTATAGAGACAAAATTTTAAAAAATGTTCTATAGAAATAAATTTTTTACAAAATGTTCTATACAACTGTTATATATGCTTTAAAAAATTGCTAGTATAGTCCAATTTTTTTTTACCAAATTTCAAGTGTAAGTTACACAACAAAAACGAATGGATATGATTATTTTATAATCTCAATTTCATTCCAACTACAACAGTCACTTTTCGTAAATACGATTCAATCCTCTTGATCCCTAAACGAAGCCTGGTATAACATAGTTTGCATGGAAAATATTACTGTATAGAAAATATTTGCATTAAAACCTTTTGAGTTGAGATTTCCATTGTATTAGAGATAAACTAAAATAAAGAGAATATATATCACACTTCAGACTTTCACATACGTCCGTGTGTACATAGCTCTAGAGAAAAAATCCAATTTGTAAACCAAACTAATTCAAATATCCTTTCATGTACTAATATTTCTATGAGAGGGGGAAAAGTAAGCAAAGTTTTGTTTGGATTTGTTTCCTTCATATCATCCCGCAAGGCATTCATAAAATCTACATCACAAACGTTTCCGAAAATCCGTTGTCAAAGGTGTTTTGAAATTCAAATATTTTAGAGAGATTACAAACAAAGTCAAAGCCAGAGAGAAAGAGAAAGAGAGAGCGGGCAAATGGTTTTTTTTTTTTTTTTAGTTATTGTCGTAGTTTGTTTGCCTAGTTGTCCATATGTATGAGTGTATGTCATTAAAATACAAACAAAAGTTTTTCTAATATCACTAGCTAGGATCGAAATTGTTTTTCTTCTCTCTGTTCTATTCTTTATAAGATATGGGTAGCCTTTTTATCTCTTGCTAAGCCACATTTTTAACACCGCATGTTGCAGATGGATAAATGCCACAGAATAAACGAGGATTTCTATAGGATAACGTTGGTATTTCGTTTTTAAGCTTGTGGCATTTTTCTGGGGTTTTTTTGTTGTTGTTTTCTTTTTTGCCTCTTTTTCTTTTGGTCATCATCAACATCATCGCCAGGCAGATAGTGCCAGTGTCACAGCCATCACCATAACCATCATCATTGCCATTGCCATCAACGGTCGATGTGTCATAACTAACATCCTTTCCGAAGAATTTTCTCTTGACAAAAAGCGAAACTGCAAAATAAACAAAATAAAAACGAATCCTTGACCTCCCACATACCTGAGGAATACGAGTATGTTCTCAGACCCCATAGGCAGGTTTGGATTGCTGGCTGGCTGGCTGGCTAGCTAGTGACGACTTGCACCCATTTAAAAATACATTAAAATCAAATTTTTTTTCTTTGACAGCTGTCATGCGTGTTATTTTAACGTAGAAAACGTGAAAAAGGAGCAAGAAAAAGATGGCCAGTTTTCTGTTTTCATCACAACGAAGGTAGTTGGACAAGTATTAGGCCTCATGGGATGATATAAATGCTACTTTATCCACATAGCAAAATGTGGTCAAAGGGGTTGAATGGGCACCACGGCTACCACTCGAGTCAAAAATAATCTATCAAAATTAAAAAAAAAAAAACACAATTACCAAAAAACTACAAAATAGCAGAATCTTATTTCGCAGTATTTGAGCAATTTCTTTTAGTCCTTAAAAAATTATTTCTTCGAAAAAAATTTTGTAAAAATTTTATTTCTATAGAAAATTTTGTCAAAATTTTATTTATATAAAAAAGTTTGTCCAAATTTTATTTCTATAGAAAATTTTTCCAAATTTTATTCTTGTAGAAATCTTTACCTAAATTTTATTTCTATAAAAAATTTTGTCTAAATTATATTTAGATAGAAACTTTTGTCAAAATTTTATTTCTATAAAAAATTTTGTCAACATTTTATTTCTATAGAAAATTTTGTCAAAATTTTATTTCTATAGAAAATGTTCACAAAATTTTATTTCTATAAAAAATGTTTACAAAATTTTATTTCTATAGAAAATTTTGTCTAAATTATATTTATATAGAAACTTTTGTCAAAATTTTATTTCTATAAAAAATTTTATCAACATTTTATTTCTATAGAAAATTTTGTCAAAATTTTATTTCTATAGAAAATGTTCACAAAATTTTATTTCTACAAAAAATGTTTACAAAATTTTATTTCTATAGAAAATTTTGTCAAAGTTATATTTATATAGAAACTTTTATCAAAATTTTATTTCTATAGAAAATTTTGTCAAAATTTTATTTCTATAGAAACTTTTGTCAAAATTTTATTTCTATAGAAAATTTTGTTAGGATTTGTTTCTATAGAAAATGTTATCAACATTTTATTTCTATAAAAAAATTTTATTTCTATAGAAAATTTTGTCTAACTTTTATATTTATAGAAAATTTTGTCAAAATTTTATTCGTATAGAAATTTTATTTTAATAGAAAATTTTGTCAAAATTTTAGTTTAATAGAAAATTAGGTCAAAATTTTATTTCTATAGAAAATTTTGTCAAAATTTTAGTTTTATAGAAAATTAGGTCAAAATTTTGTTTCTATAGAAAATTTGGTCAACATTTTATTTCTATAGAAAATTTTGTCTAAATTTTATATTTATAGTATATTTTGTCAAAATTTTAATTTTGTAGAAAATTTTGTTAAAATTTTATTACTGTAGAAAATTTTGTCAAAATTTTATTTTTATAGAAAAATTTGTCAAAATGTTATTTGTATAGAAAAATTTTTTAATTTTATAGAAAAGTTTGTCAAAATTTCATTTCTATACAAAATGTTGTCAAAACTTTATATTTATAGAAAAAAAAATTGTAAAAATTTTATGTTTATAGAAAATTTTGTCAAAACTTTATATTTATAGAAAAGATTGTAAAAATTTTATATTTATAGAAAATCTTGTCAAACTTTTTCAAAATTTTAATTCTATAGAAATTTTATTTTTATAGACAATTTTATTTTATCAAAATTTTATTTCTATAGAAAATTTTGTCAAAATTTTATTTCTATAGAAACTTTTGTCAAAATTTTATTTCTATAGAAAATTTTGTTAGGATGTTATCAACATTTTATTTCTATAAAAAATTTTATTTCTATAGAAAATTTTGTCTAACTTTTATATTTATAGAAAATTTTGTCAAAATTTTATTCGTATAGAAATTTTATTTTAATAGAAAATTTTGTCAAAATTTTAGTTTTATAGAAAATTAGGTCAAAATGTTATTTCTATAGAAAATTTTGTCAAAATTTTAGTTTTATAGAAAATTAGGTCAGAATTTTATTTCTATAGAAAATTTGGTCAACATTTTATTTCTATAGAAAATTTTGTCTAAATTTTATATTTATAGAATATTTTGTCAAAATTTTAATTTTGTAGAAAATTTTGTTAAAATTTTATTACTGTAGAAAATTTTGTCAAAATTTTATTTTTATAGAAAAATTTGTCAAAATGTTATTTCTATAGAAAATTTTTTTAATTTTATAGAAAAGTTTGTCAAAATTTCATTTCTATACAAAATGTTGTCAAAACTTTATATTTATAGAAAAAAAATTTTTTTTTTTAAATTTTATGTTTATAGAAAATTTTGTCAAAACTTTATATTTATAGAAAAGTTTGTAAAAATTTTATATTTATAGTATATTTGGTCAAAATTTTATTTATATAGAAAATCTTGTCAAACTTTTTTCACAATTTTAATTCTATAGAAATTTTATTTTTATAGACAATTTTATTTCTATAGAAAATTTTGATAGGATTTGTTTCTATAGGAAATTTTGTCAAAATTTTATTTCTTTAGCAAACTTTGTCAAAATTTTAATTTTGTAGGAAATTTTGTTAAATTTTTATTACTGTAGAAAATTTTGTCAAAATTATATTTTTATAGAAAAATTTGTCAAAATTATATTTCTATAGAAAATTTTTTCAAAACTTTATTTCTATAGAAAATTTCGTCCAAATTTCATTTCTATAAAAAATTTTATTTCTATCGAAAATTTTGTCTAAAATTTATATTTATAGAAAATTTTGTCAAAATTTTAGTTTCGTATGAAATTTTGTTAAAATTTTATATCTGTAGAAAATTTTGTCAAAATTTTATTTTTATAGAAAATTTCGTCAAAATTTTATTTCTATAGAAAATTTTTTCAAAACTTTATTTCTATAGAAAATTATGTCAAAATTTTATTTCTATAGAAAATGTTGTCAAAACTTTATATTTATAGAAAATTTTGTAAAAATTTTATATTTATAGAATTTTTTTTCAATTTTTTTTTTCATATAGAAAATTTTGTTAATATTTTATTTTTATAGAATATTTTGTCAAAATTTTATTTCTATAGAAAATTTTGTCAATATTTTATTTCTATAGAAAATTTTGTCAAAATTTTATATCTATAGAAAATTTTGTCAAAATTTTATTTCTATTGAAAATTTTGTCAAAATTTTATTTTTATAGAAAATGTTGTCAAAACTTTATATTTATAGAAAATTTTGTAAATATTTATTTCTATCAAAAAAGTTGTCAAAATTTTATTTCTATAGAATATTTTGTCAAAATTGTATTTCTATATAAAATTTTGTCAAAATTTTATATCTATAGAAAATTTTGTCAAAATTTTATTTCTATTGAAAATTTTGTCAAAATTTTATTTTTATAGAAAATGTTGTCAAAACTTTATATTTATAGAAAATTTTGTCAAATTTTTATATTTATAGAAAATTTGGTCAAAATTTTATTTCTATAGAAAAATTTGTCAATATTTTATTTCTATAGCAAATGTTGTCAAATATTTATTTCTATAGAATGTTGTCAAAATTTTATTTCTATAGAAATGTTTACAAAATTGTATTTCCATAGATAATTTTGTCAAGATTATATTCATATAGAAAATTTTATAAAAAATTTATTTATATAGAATCTTTTGTCAAAATTTTATTTCTATAGAAAATTATTTCGAAATTTTATTTCTATAGAAAATTATTTCGAAATTTTATTTCTATAGAAAACTTTATCAAAATTTTAATTTTATAGAAAATTTTGTCAAAATTTTACTTCTATCGAATTTTTTTCAAAATTTTAATCCTATAGAAAATTTCATTTTTATAGAAAATTAAGACAAAATGTTATTTCCAAATTTTATTTCTATAGAAAATTTTGTCTAAATTTTATTTCTATAGAAAATTTTGTCTAAATTTTATTTGTATAGAAAATTTTCTCAAAATTTTATTTCTATAGAAAATTTTGTCAAAATTCTAAGGCTTGCAGGAAATTTTGTAAAAATGTTATTTCTGTAGAAAACCTTATCAACATTTTATATTTACAGAAAATTTTGCTAAAATTTTATTTCTATAGAAAATTTAGTCAAAATTTTATTTCTATGAAAAATTTTGTCAAAATTTTATTTCTATAAAAAATTTTCTTAACATTTTATTTCCATAGAAAAATTGGTAAAAATTTTATTTCTATAGAAAATTTTGTCAAAATTTTATTTCTATAAAAATTTTGCCAACATTTTATTTCCATAAAAAATTTTGTCAAAATTTTATTTTCATAGAAAATTTTGTCAAAATTTTATTTTAATAGAAAATTGTCTCAAAATTGTATTTTAATAGAAAATTGTCTCAAAATTGCATTGCCATAGAAAATTTCGTCAAAATTTTATTTTTATAGAAAATTGTGTCAACATTTTATTTTTATAGAAAATTGTGTCAACATTTTATTTTTATAGAAAACTTTGTCAAAATTTTATTTTCGTAGCAAATTTTGTCAAATTTTTTTTTTCTATAGAAAATTTTGTCAAAATTTTATTCTAATAAAAATTTTGTAATTTTTTTTTTTTTTTACAAAAAATTTTGTTAACCTTTTATTTCCATAGAAAATTTTGTCAGAATTTTATTTCTAAAAAATTTAGTCAAAGTTTTATTTCTATAGAAAATTTAGCCAAAATTTTATTTCTATAGAAAATTTTGTCAAAATTCTAAGGCTTGCAGGAAATTTTGTAAAAATTTTAATTCTGTAGAAAACCTTATCAAAATTTTATATTTATAGAAAATTTTGCTAAAATTTTATTTCTATAGAAAATTTTGTCAAAATTTTATTTTTATAGGAAATTTTGACAAAATTTTTTCTATGGGAAATTTTGCCAAAATTTTATTTCTATAGAAAATTTTATTTCTATAGAATATTTTATTTCTATAGAAATGTTTACAAAATTTTGCCAAAATTTTATTTCTATAGAAAATTCTGTCAAAATTTTATTTCTATAGAAAATTTAGTCAAAATTTTATTTCTGTAGAAAATTTTATCAAAATTTTAGGCTTGTAGGAAATTTTGTCAAAATTTTGTTTTTGTAAGAAATTTTGTGAAAATTTTATTTTCGTAGCAAATTTTGTCAAATTTTTTTTTTTCTATAGAAAATTTTGTCAAAATTTTATTCTAATAAAAATTTTGTAATTTTTTTTTTTTTTTACAAAAAATTTTGTTAACCTTTTATTTCCATAGAAAATTTTGTCAGAATTTTATTTCTAAAAAATTTAGTCAAAGTTTTATTTCTATAGAAAATTTAGCCAAAATTTTATTTCTATAGAAAATTTTGTCAAAATTCTAAGGCTTGCAGGAAATTTTGTAAAAATTTTAATTCTGTAGAAAACCTTATCAAAATTTTATATTTATAGAAAATTTTGCTAAAATTTTATTTCTATAGAAAATTTTGTCAAAATTTTATTTTTATAAGAAATTTTGACAAAATTTTTTCTATGGGAAATTTTGCCAAAATTTTATTTCTATAGAAAATTTTATTTCTATAGAATATTTTATTTCTATAGAAATGTTTACAAAATTTTGCCAAAATTTTATTTCTATAGAAAATTCTGTCAAAATTTTATTTCTATAGAAAATTTAGTCAAAATTTTATTTCTGTAGAAAATTTTATCAAAATTTTAGGCTTGTAGGAAATTTTGTCAAAATTTTGTTTTTGTAAGAAATTTTGTGAAAATTTTATTTCTGTACAAAATGTTATCAAAATTTTATATTTATCGAAAATTTTGTCAAAATTTTATTTCTATAGAAAATCTTGTCAACATTTTATGTTTATAGGAAATTTTGTCAAAATTTTATTTCTATAGAAAATTTTGACAAAATTGTATTTCTATGGAAAATTTGGTCAAGATTTTATTTCTACAAGAAATTTTGTCAAAATTTTATTTCTATAGAAAATTTTGACAAAATTTTATTTCTATGGAAAATTTGGTCAAGATTTTATTTCTATGGACAATTTTGTCAATATTTAATTTCTATAGAATTTTTTTTTTAATTTCAAATACTTTTTGAATGACCCTCGCATAAGGCTTAAGGTAATACAAGTTTGATAAAAAAAAATTGCCGTGGTGGCTGCTGATGTTGGCCAGCTGTTGTATTACATTTACAGCTAACCAACCAGAAATATAAAGGTGTGTGTGTGTGTGAGAAAGAGAATGAACCGACAAAATTGCCAACACACAAATGACATTATATATCCTTGGGGGTTTGCACGTACCCAACACACACATTCACATACATTTACAAAGATAAAATATTTTATAAAAATACACGGGATATGGAAGGAAGTAGCCTCATATACAGCAACAATAACAAATGGATGCATGAATGAATGAATGAGCTAGAATATCAAACAAACAGGTTGTGCGTAATGTTTTAAATGTTTTATTATCCTTACACACGATAAAAACGAAAATCAAAGGATATTCATCTGGTGTATTATTGTTGATGTTGTTTTTGTTGTTGGTTTTACTATAGATTATATATTTACAATATTTGTACAAATTTTATACATCGAAGGTATAGGCCGGGAAAAAGATTATTTATTTTCATTACGAGAGACAGAGAGAGAGAGAGCGTTTTGTTTGTTTATTCCCTTAATAACGAAACTCATATAAATCTTTAACAAGAATGTGGGTCACCGACTACAAATACCACCAAGTAAATGTGAGCAAAAAACAAAAACCCTGCAATCCTTTTACGCTTCAAGCTCAAATATTAAAATTACCTTGAAATTTATTTTGTGATTGGTAAGCAAATACCGTAAAGTATTATTGCTGATAGCATTTCACCATGGCTCTGTAGTCACGTTTCACTTTTCATATTTAATAAAAATCAAATTGATTAAAAAACAAAGCTTACCCTTTAACGATATTTTTGCATTTTGATTTTGTTCTATTTAAAGACCTATCAATTTTAATCTAGTAAAACATTTTCGTAAATTGAAATTTTCTGCATACAACATGCTCTTGGAATTTGTAATTGTTGGGCCAATCGTCCACATGTCATTTCGTTGATTAGTTTTTTAATTACTCTGACGGTTTTAGTGATTGTTTCCACGAAAATCTAAATAATGTAAGAATTGACAGTAATTGAAGAATGAAAATATATACAACGTACATATGACGTGGTTGTAAATTTAATACCGTTTCTATTAACCACCACAATAGGATGGCGAAGAGGGTAAATTAAATTAATTAAGCCATTCCGTTTCAAACATATCGAAATATTGATGAACGACCATACAAATTATACATGCTTAGGTTAGGTTAGGTTAGGTTAGGTGGCAGCCCGATGTATCAGGCTCACTTAGACTATTCAGTCCATTGTGATATCACATTGGTGAACTTCTCTCATATCACTGAGTGCTGCCCGATTCCATGTTAAGCTCAATGGCAAGGGACCTCTTTTTTATAGCAGACTCCTAATGGCGTTCCACATTGCACTGAAATCGCTTAGAGAAGCTTTGAAACAGTCAGAAATGTCAGCAGCTTTACTGATGTGGGATTATCCACCGCTGAAAAACTTTTTGGTGTTCGGTCGAAGCAGGAATCGATGCCACGTGTATGTGTATGCAAGGCGGACATGCTAACCATTGCACCACGGTGGCTACAAATTATATATGAAAAACTCTAAGACTATCGAATGATTTTCGTCTGTCTAATACCTTCCTTACCCAGAAAAAAGCATTACCACAAAAGCAATGATAATGTTATTTTTGGTGGTGGCTCAGAACCAATAAATTTTACATGGACTCGTCATAAGGCGGAAGTCATCTTTTTAAGTTTTTGCAACAATGATTTCTTTAAGTGTGATGAATTTTCAGTATATCGGATTTTATTAAAACCTAATAATAAGAAAAGACAAAAAAAACTAAATTTTTTATTAACTTTTTCTACAGAAATAAACTTTTGACAAAATTTTCTATAAAAATAAAATTTTGGACAAAATTTTCTATACACAAAAAATTTTGACAACATTTGCTAAAATTCTGAGAAATTAAAATAGTTTTGAGAAAATTTTCTACAGAAATTATATTTTGACAGAATTTTCTATAGGAAAAAAATTGACAAAATTTTCTATAAAAATAAAATTTTGACAAAATTTTCTATACAAATAAAATTTTGACAAAATTTTCTATAGAAATAAAATTTTGACAAATTTTTCTATAGAAATAAAATTTTGAAAAAATTTGTATAGAAATAAAAATTTGACAAAATTTTCTATAGAAATAAAATTTTGACCATATTTTCTATAGAAATAAAATTTTGACAAAATTTTCTATAGAAATAAAATATTTACCCAATCATCTATAGAAATAAAATTTTGACAAAATTTTCTATAGAAATAAAATATTTACCCAATCATCTATAGAAATAAAATTTTGAAAAAATTTCTATAGAAATAAAATTTTGAAAAAATTTCAATAGAAATAAAATTTTGAAAAATTTTCTATAGAAAAAAATTTCGACAAAATTTTCTATAAAAGTAAAATTTTGACAAAATTTTCTATAGAAATAAATTTTTACAAAATTTTCTATAGAAAAAAATGTTGGCAAAATTTGAATAGAAAAAAATTTTGACAAAATTTTCTATAGAAATAAAATTTTGACAAAATTTTCTATAAAAATAAAATTTTAATAAAATTTTCTATAAAAATAAAATTTTGATAAAATATTCTATATAAATAAAATTTCGACACAATTTTCTATAGAAATAAAATTTTGACACAATTATGTTTGCCAAATTTTCCATAGAAATAAAATTTTGACAAAATTTTCTATAGAAAAAAATTTTTACAAAATTTTATACAGCAATACAATTTTGACAAAGTTTTCTATAGAAATAAAATTGTTGCCAAATTTTCCATAGAATTAAAATTTTGACAAAATTTTTTATAGAAATAAACTACTGCCTTCACTACCCAGCAATAAACATAGTCAAAAAAGCAAAAAAAATGTTCTTTTTGTGCAAAATTGGCTCACAAGCAATGAATTTTACATAGGCTTGTCATAGGGTGGCAGTGATCTTTTTAAGTATCTGCAACAATGATTTCTTTAAATGTGATTACATATCAATATGACGTTTTCTATTAAACCTAATAAGGAAAAAAACATAACAACTAAATTTTATTACTAACATTTTCTACTTGGTGTTGATTCCGAGCCAAAGAAGCGTAGAATTGAAGTAAGGCTACTTCTAAGGCACAATTCTCTTTTTAATTTGAGTTTGGCGTACTTGATTCTACTGTAATTCATTGTTTTTCCAGAATTTTTTATAGAAATAAAATTTCGAAAACATTTTCTATAGAAATAAAATTGTGACTAAATTTTTTGTAAAAATAAAATTTTGACAAAATTTTCCATAGAATTAAAATTTTGACAAAATTTTCTATAGAAATAAAATGTTGACAAAATTTTCTATAGAAATAAAATTTTAACAAAATTTTATATAGAAACTAGCGTAACCCGGCCCGCTTCGCTGCGCCTTCCGAAGCGTATTTGGAGGAACATTTTGCATTAACTTAGTCAACTATATCCTTCGTGCTGAAAACAAATTCGAAAAGATTTCAATTCTTTTAAACTTGATTTTTCGTTTGTAGGTACAAATACGGCGGGAGAGGGTGTCCCCTTTCCTCCAAATTTTTTTAATAATATTCTGTATTCAAGTAGTTGGACAATCTTCTATATTTCTTGTGAATTTTAAGTGGGGGTTGTCAAGGAAAGGTATCCTTCTCCTCAACATATCTGAAAATTAAGCACTATATTATAATAACATACAAAGAATTACTGTTTTCCATCCAATAAATCGGAAAAAGCAAAAGTAGTAAAAAATTTTACCACATTAACATTTGCTAAAATGTTAGAAAATGATGCACCCTCTACGTTGGCTGCCAATTTTATGTAAATTTAAGTTCTTTACTAAAAAGAAGTCTGGCAGAAGCCTGTGCAAAAAACATTAAATTATGTACCGAGTTCCCATTTACGGACAACCCTCTACTTTCAATTTAAGAAAAAAAAATGGACAAAAGGGAACCCCCTCCCCACCTTCGCTCCACTCCGACCTGATATCGGACTATCACGTACCATATATTAATTTCGCAACTACGTCACTTTCCGCGATACAATATCGACAAACACCGTAGTGAATTGCACCCCTAACCTTCCCTGAAAATTCTTGAAATTTTCCTTCAAGTGTGGGGCAAGGAAGGTTGCCTCTTCGTTCATAACCTTCCCCCACTGCCTTTGTAAATTTAAAGAAAACTTAAATTTTTTTTTGTAGTTTTAGAGGAGGACCTCCTCCCCGACCAAATATCGAAAAGTGATTTAGCGTATCTTTTGTAAACGTCCCAGAAAAAGTCAAGCAAATTATAAGCCTAAAGGGCCGGACTCTCTTCCGTCCAAATATCACAAAATCAGGTATCAACTATTACGGTTGACGGAGGTTACGATCTCTCCCCAGTCCTCTGTAAATTTCAAGTAACTCGGTAAAGTTTAATTGTTTCTCTGTATGTACGTAAGAGAAGCGGATGTCTCCCTATGTCCTTTTATTTTTATTAAAAAATCAGGAACTTGATATAAATTTCGTAACCCATTTTTTCTGTAAAATTTCAGTCGGCGGAGTTTAGTTTTGTTTGAACTTTAAAAAAAATCGGGCAAAGGGGTGGTCCCCCTCCCCGACCAAATATCGAAAAATAATGTAGCGGATTTTTGTCTAGATGCCAACCCCAACATTCAATGAAAATTTCCAACAAATCGCATAATTTTGTTCCAAGTTTCAAAAAGTAGGGCAAGGGGGAGGTCCCCCTCCCCATCCATATATGAAATCATCGGGTACCCCATATTAATTCCATAACCTCACCGCATGTTCTCTGTAAATCTCAGATAATTTAGAGAATTTTAGTTTTTTCACTGTAGTGTTACTTTAAAAAAGTCGAACAAAGGGGAGGTCCCCCTCCGCCTCCAAATATCGAAATAAAAAGTAGCGGATCTTTGTATAGATGCCAACCCCAATCTTCAATGAAAATTTCAAGAAAATCGGTCAACCTTGGTCCGATTTTCAAAAAGTCCAACGAAGGGGAGGTCCCCCTCCGCGACCAGGTGTCAAAAAATGAGGTACCCTATTTTCACCACATGAACGCCCCCTACGATCTCTGAAAGTTTCACGTAAATCGGTTGAGCCGTTTCGGAGCCAACTCGGTACATACAAACAAACAAACAAACAAATAAACAAACATAGATTGAATTTTATATATATATAGAAGAAGATAAAATTTTCTATAGAATTAAAATTTTGACAAAATTTTCTATAGAAATAAAATATTTACCCAATCATCTATAGAAATAAAATTTTGACAAAATTTCCTATAGAAATATAATTTTCACAAAATTTTCTATAGAAATAAAATTTTGACAAAATTTTCTATAGAAATAAAATTTTGACAAAATTTACTATAGACATAAAATTTTTACAAAATTTACAATAGACATAAAACTTTGACAATTTTTTCTATAGAAATAAAATTTGACAAAATTTTCTATAGAAATAAAATTTCGAAAAAATTTTTTTTAATAAAATTTCGACAAAATTTTCCATAGAAAATTTCGAAAAAAATTTCTATAGAAATAAAATTTTGACAAAATTTTCTATGGCAGTAAAATTTTACAAAATTATCTATAGAAATAAAATTTGACTAGTTTTTCTACAGAAATAAAATTTTTACAAAATTTTCTATAAAAGTAAAATTTTGAAAAATATTTTCTAAAGAAAAAAAAGTTTGATAAAACTTTCTATAAAAATAAAACTTTCATAGTATTTCCTAAAAAAATAAAATTTTGATAAAATTTTCTACAGAAGTAAAATTTTGATAAAATTCTGTAGAGTAATAAAATTTTGATAAAATTCTGTACAGTAATAAGCTTTTGACAAAATTTTCTATAGAAATAAAATTTTGCAAAATAGAATATTTTTGTTTGGTAGTTTTGTAAATGTTCTCCAAATTTTGGTAGATAATTTTCGACTCGGGTGGAAACCGAGAATTTCTTTCTTCCAATTCCCACGGTTTTTTTATACCCTCCACCATAGGATGGGGGTATATTAACTTTGTCATTCCGTTTGTAACACATCGAAATATTGCTCTAAGACCCCATAAAGTATATATATTCTGGGTCGTGGTGAAATTCTGAGTCGATCTAAACATGTCCGTCCGTCCGTCTGTCCGTCTGTTGAAATCACGCTAACTTCCGAACGAAACAAGCTATCGACTTGAAACTTGGCACAAGTAGTTGCTATTGATGTAGGTCGGATGGTGTTGCAAATGGGCCATATCGGTCCACGTTTACGTATAGCCCCCATATAAACCGATCCATAGATTTGACCTCCGGAGCATCCGATTCGGTTGAAATTTGGTACATTGCGCTAGTATAGGGCCGCTAACAGCCATGCAAAAATTGGTCCATATCGGTCTATAGTCCAAATCGCCAAAAATAATCTACCAAATCTTTATTTCTATAAAAATTTTTTTCAAAATTTTATTGCTGTAGAAAATTTTGTCAAAATTTTATTTCTGTAGAACATTTTGTCAAAATTTTATTTCTATAGAAAATTTTATCAAAAATTTATTTCTATAGAAAATTTTGTCAAAAATTTTATTTCTATAAAAAATTTTGTCAAGGTCAAAGTATGTTAGTCCATGCGGGACTAAAAAAGCCAATTAAATACGTTTATAATTAAGATACGTATTTAATCGGCCTTTTTAGTTTAATATATACCCCGCATGGACTAACTTACAATTTAGAAAACGATGTTAAGAAGTTTTAAGAACACTTGTCATCGACAAGTGTACATAAGATCCGACCTGGCCGAACTTACGGCCGTATTTACTTGTTTAAATTTGAGTTTGGCGTACTTGATTCTAGGAAACAAAATCTAATTCACTGTTTTTACCAGGGATCCGGAGCGGAGCGGAGCGGAGCGTGGAGCGGAGCGGAGCAAGCCCTTTTTTTGCCGGAGCGGGAGCGGAGCGGGAGCGGCATTTCTAAAATCCGGAGCGGAGCGGGAGCGGAGCGGTTTCCAAATGAAAAACCGCTCCGCTCCGAATAAAATATTACTTGAATGAAATGTGTAACTTTGAAATTACACTGTGTAGGTAATTTCAAATTTAGCTAGTACTTAGCGTAGTGTGAGTAAGCGTTTAAAATGTACGATATGTATTTTTGTACGTACGTACATTGGGGAAAACACAACGTGTTTTTTAGTAATTGTTTTCAAAAACGGCAAATGTCAAAATATATCTCTAGTATGTGTTGTAAAAGTAACAACAGTACTTTCGATCAATTTCATTCCGTATTACTACAAAGATGTTTGTAATGAACGTCAAATAAATGCAATTAAACGATTTTATTTATATTTAATTTTTTAGTTTTCTACACTGAAAAAAATATTGTCGTGAAGTCAAAGATTCCATGTCCTTAGAATAAGAATGCAAATTTTGCTTAACATGGAAGACGCATTTCTCTAAAATAAAGTTTTTTATACCCATCACCATAGAATGGTGACGGGGGTATAATAAGTTTGTTATTCCCAGCGTTGCCAATTTAGCTTTTTTCCCGCTAGATTTGGCTTTTTTTTGAAGACGTTTAGCGGGAAAAAAATGCATTTAGCTTTTTTTCTGGCTTTTTTCATGACCCTTTTAGCTATTTTTGGCTTTTTTATTTTCGACATGTTTCTATTGAAATATGGATAAATCGGCGTTTTTATCTAAGCCTTGCTGCAAGTATAAGGGTTTCCACATATTTCAAAGCTCAGTTGAAACATTAATAATGAGTCCAGCCATTATGCGGGCATTTTTGTAGCAAATACACCTTGTTGTAAAGTTTTTTCATTATATACATACATTATACATTATATACATAATATTCATTATATACATTATATAAAAAAAAGAAGGAAGAATTAATGAAATAGTCTTTAAATGTGAGGAGTTTTTGCATCTTAACCACAAACCAAAATAGCGTTCAAAAATAGAAGATGTTTTTCAACACTTTATTTTAAAAACGTATATATACAATAATTTCTACTTGAAGTCGAGTGTTAATTTGGAAATTTAAGATGGCGTTAGCACTTTGATAGCTCATGAAGAAAAGGAAAATGTTTTACTGGGAAATGTAAACTATAGGTATTTTCTACAATTTAAATAAATGTAATGTATTTCGAATTTTTCACAATTGCAAAACCAAACTAAAATTTTATTTAAAAAAATGACAAATCATTTTTTTACCAAATCCAAAGCATATTTTATTTTTAAAATAAATTTTAAAATAACAAGTAAATAAAATAGAGGTGTTGGGAAGGTAGCTCCCACAAAACGAAGGACTTCCAGTAAAAAATTAGTGATAGTAATCAAAATGTATCGAATACGCAAACAGAGCTAAATGCCTTAGATATTGTTACAGTCTCACAGAAGTGGAATTAAAATGAAAATAATATGCATTGTAAGTGAAATAAAGCCTTTAAGTTTGTTAAATTTCAATCAAAAATGTGACTTTTGATACAAAAAAATTTAGCTTTTTTTCTAGCTATTTTTTAGCATTTTTTAGCTCTTTTTAGCTATTTTTTTGGGCAAATCTAGCGGTTTTTTGTGAAACAATTCTGGCAACGCTGGTCATTCCGTTTGTAACACATCGAAATATCGATTTCCGACTATATAAAGTATATATATTCTTGATCAGGGAGAAATTCTAAGACGATATAACGATGTCCGTCTGTCTGTCTGTCTGTTGTAATCACGCTACAGTCTTCAATAATGAAGCAATCGTGCTGAAATTTTGCACAACCTCGTCTTTTGTCTGCAGGCGGGTCAAGTTCGAAGATGGGTTATATCGGTCCAGGTTTTGATATAGTCCCCATATAAACCGACCTCCCGATTTGGGGTCTTGGGCTTATATAAATCGTATTTTTTATCCAATTTGCCTGAAATTGGAAATCTGGAGGTATTTTATGACCGTAAAGAGGTGTGCCAAAAATGGTGAGTATCGGTCCATGTTTTGGTATAGCCCCCATATAGACCGATCTCCCGATTTTACTTCTTGGGCTTATAGAAACCGCAGTTTTTATTCAATTTACCTGAAATTGGAAATCTAGAGGTATTGTAGGACCACAAATACGTGTGCCAAAAATTGTAAGTATCGGTCCATATTTTGGTATAGCCCCCATATAGACCGATCTCCCGATTTTACTTCTTGGGCTTATAGAAACCGCAGTTTTTATTCAATTTACCTGAAATTGGAAATCTAGAGGTATTGTAGGACCACAAATACGTGTGCCAAAAATTTGAGTATCGGTCCATGTTTTGGTATGGTCCCCATATAAAACGACCTCCCGATTTGGGGTCTTGGGCTTATAGAAAGCGTATTTTTTATCCAATTTGTCTGAAATTGGACCACAAATACGTGTGCCAAAAATTTGAGTATCGGTCCATGTTTTGGTATGGTCCCCATATAAAACGACCTCCCGATTTGGGGTCTTGGGCTTATAGAAAGCGTATTTTTTATCCAATTTGTCTGAAATTGGAAATCTAGGGGTATTTTCGGACCATAAAGAGGTGTGCTGAAAATGGTGAGTATCGGTCCATATTTTGGTATAGCCCCCATATAGACCGATCTCCCGATTTTACTTCTTGGGCTTATAGAAACCGCAGTTTTTATTCGATTTACCTGAAATTGGAAATCTAGAGGTATTGTAGGACCACAAATACGTGTGCCAAAAATTGTGAGTATCGGTCCATGTTTTGGTATGGTCCCCATATAAAACGACCTCCCGATTTGGGGTCTTGGGCTTATAAAAAGCGTATTTTTTATCCAATTTGTCTGAAATTGGAAATCTAGGGGTATTTTCGGACCATAAAGAGGTGTGCCGAAAACGGTGAGTATCGGTCCATATTTTAGTATAGCCCCCATAAGAACGATCTCCCGATTTAACTCCTTGGGTTTCTAGAAACCGTAATTTTGATCTGATTTGCCTGAAATTGTAAATATTCAGGTATTTTAGGCTCGGTCCATTTGGTAATGCCTCCATATAGACCGACTTCACTTGAACTGCTTGAAACTCAATGTAAAATTTCCAGATTTTACTTCTACATATTTAAGATTTCAAATCAAGACGCTATTTTATAATTTTCTTGCACACTTACAAGAGATGTTAATGATTCCTCTAAAACTTAAACAAAAATGGTTCTTATAAATCCAGAATCTGATATAGTCCTCATAGGTGAAATCTTTAAATTTATCTTCGGGAAGTGTCCTCAAGTCCTCACGCCCTCCTAAAATTTCAAAGGAAACCCTAATATTTGGTTCATGGTGGTGGGTATTTAAGGTTCGGCCCGGCCGAACTTAGTGCTGTATATACTTGTTTTCTTGTCCAAAAGGCAATAAACTTTTGAATGAAGTTGTAATGTCCTTATAATTAAGTGATTTTACTTAAAAATGTGTATCATAACATGAAAGATAAAATTTTTGAGGTAAGGTCAACGTGACTTTAATAATTAAGAAAAATTTTTTAAAATTAATAAAATTGTCTTTAAATTTGTTTCCTTTTTGCATCTTGCCTACAAAGCAAAAAATCGTTAAAAAATAAGACGTGTTTTTCAACACTTTATTTTAAAGACGCTTTTTACTTGAAACATAGCATAATTTCTACTGGAAGTCGAGTCTTAATATGAAAAAAAAAAAATAACTCGTTAACTCGTTTTTAAAGGATTTTGATAACAACTGACGAAAAAAATCTAAAAAAATGAAAAATTAACATATGCTTCCTAGAATGCTTCCTTTAATGAAGTCAAAATGGATTTAATATTTCTGAAAAAATCTTCAAAATTAATAAAATATTTCAACACATTGTTTTAAAGTCATTATACCCTAAACCACATAGTGGTTAGGGTATAACAAGTTTGATCTGCCAAAAAATGTGCCTACAAGAAATATTGATTTTAGACCCCATAAAATATATACCGATCGACTCAGAATCACCTCCTGAGTCGATCTAGCGCTAGGCGTCCGTCCGTCTGTCCATGTATTTGTTGTTCACAGGATTTCGGTCGCAATTATTAACCGATTTTGATGAAATTTGGTACAGGGAGTTTTTTGGGCACAAGGACGAACGTTATTGAATTTGGAAGAAATCGGATCAAATTTAGATATAGCTCCCATATATATGTATTGCCCGATTTCGACAAATGGGGTCACGTTGCACTTTTTTTACTAACCGATCGTCGTCAAATTTAGCACAAAATAATCTTCTGTATAACCCTTTAAGTCTGAAAATTTCATCGAAATCGGTTCAGATTTAGATATAGGTCCCATATATATGTATCGCCCGATTTTGTCAAATTAGGTCATAAAACCCTTATTTATCAACCGATCTTACTCAAAGTTGGCGGAATGTAATCTTCTATAGCACTAACTATATGTGCAAAAAATCATCGAAATCGGTTCAGATTTAGTTATAGCTCCCATATATGTACCGCCCGATTTTTCTAAATAAAATAAAACTCAATTGAACAAATGTTTGTACTATAATTTTCTCGAAGAGGAGCGGAGCGGAGCGTGGAGCGGAGCGGAGCGATTTTTTTTTTCTCGGAGCGGAGCGAGGAGCGGAGCGGTTTTTTTTTCTCCGGAGCGGGAGCGGAGCGGAGCGAAAAAAATGGACCGCTCCGGATCCCTGGTTTTTACAAAAATTTCTATAGAAATAAAATTTCGAAAAAAATTTCTATAGAAAAAAAATTCGAAAAAATTTTCTATAGATATAAAATTTTGACAAAATTTTCTATAGAATTAAAATTTTAACAAAATTTTCTATAGAAAAAAAATTTGACAAGATTTTCTATAGAAATAAAATTTTGACAAAATTTTCTATAGAAATAAAATTTTGACAAAATTTTCTATTGAAATAAAATTTTAACAAATTTTTTTATAGAAATAAAATTTTAACAAATTTTTTATAGAATTTTGTTTTTTATAAAATTTTGACAACATTTCTTATAGAAATAAAATTTCGACAAAATTTCTTTAAAAATAAAATTTTGATATAATATTCTATAAAAATAAAATTTTCATAATATTTCCTACTGAAATAAAATTGTTGTTGTTTTTTGATTTTAGCTTAAAACCCTGCATTGACTAAACTAGAGGTGTAGTTTAGTCATTATATTATATCAAAATTTTAAAAATAAAATTTTGATATAATATTCTATAAAAATAAAATTTTCATAATATTTCCTACTGAAATAAAATTGTTGTTGTTTTTTGATTTTAGCTTAAAACCATGCATTGACTAAACTAGAAGTGTAGCTTAATCAACAGAGGAAAATAATGTTTGTCAAATTTATTTGGGCAAAGCCCTATAGACTGCAAGATGGTTGGATGGACGCACGTTTCGGAATTACCACATTCCCAATCAGCATCCTGTACTTGCAGCAAAACTATCAACTAATTATCAGAATAAATTCAGGCAGTTCACTAAAAACAAAAGTAAACCAGACTTGAACCTTCCAACTAATTATCAGAATAAATTCAGGCAGTTCACTAAAAACAAAAGTAAACCAGACTTGAACCTTCCGAAAAAAAAGGTTTCCACGATAGCCGGTTTATGCGGAAATAAATTCGTACAAACATATCTCTTTTCCTTTGCCACCGTCAAATCATCGATTTGAGTGCAGTTGGCACGCATCAAAATAAACCCAAAATAAACCCAAACGAAAATAATTTCTTCGTGAGTGAGTAACGAATTTCGAATTCGAATATTAGCGTGATTTCTAAAGACAGTCACACGGACGGAATGATAGATAAACAGAATTTATGTTATTATGCCCATAATAACAAAATTACTTTTACAAATTTCAACTCATGGTGATATTTAAAAACGAAATCTATTTAGTTTTTCTGTGTACTTTAAGGTACCACACTTCTCCCGCTTCTGCCAACATTAAACTTTTCCCAATTGCTTTCGAACTTGCAAACCAAAACCTTGAAACAAATTTCCACCAGTTTGGTAAACAAAGTAAACATTCCTACCACGTTATTTGCCTCACGTTTATTGATGGTATTGATCACCCCCTCCCTCCCACAATTCAAATTATTGCCATTCAATATTTATCCACAAACCATTTAAAAAATTATGCTAACAGTAAACCTCACGCTATTTGCTTCTTCCTCACTCGAACTTTAGTGTAGAGCTACGTACATTTAGGTTCAACTTCAAAAACATTTCACTTCATGTAATGTGCAATGTCACATAATGAGTTTCCATATTGAATTGTAGGTGCGTGGCCCATTTTCGTTGATTGCTGACAAATACTCATGAGGCACATCCGCCATTTAGTTTGAGCTTTTTGAAAAATTCGAGTACTGTTTCTGCTACTGTTTGTGTTCTTTTTGTTTTGCCCTCCTCTCTGCAAAGTCATCTAAACAACGGTTACAACGTATGTGTGTATGTGTGTAGGTATTATGGTAATCGTCGTTGTCGTTGTCATTCTCATCGTCATACCAATGCAAGTTTTTGTCGACCTCGCTAACGTCCTTATTATCCTCTATGGTAGTCAGTCTTTGTCGTTGTTGCTTCTCTGTGTTACATTATATCAAATAATTCGAGAGCATAAAAGAGCAAAGCACGTTGCCTACCTTATTCACATCATTTGTGATGATGTTAGTCCCACGCTACCATGCAACCATCTCTAAACGAGTAAACCTTTCAACCTACCAACTAACAACGACAGAGCAACTGCTTTTTTTTCTGTCTGTCAATCGTTAGTTTTTACTAAACTTAGCCACACACACACACACATACCCATAGTCATACACTGATGCCCACAAACATCATACTGGAGAACAGTAAATAGAGAAGAGATAGTGACTTGAAAAATTGAGTATGGAAAGCAAATGAAATAGTGAATTGAAGAGAAACAATGAGATATTTGGACTCAAGGGAATTGTGAAAATGATTGAGCAGTGAAAAAAATATTCTTATAAGCCCACGGATTTCATATTTTTAAATCATGGTATTAGCATTATAACATTTTTTCGAGTAGCATAGGAGACTAATTTCTGTGGTACAAAGATTTTTTTACTTGAGGCTAATTTGATAAACTTTTCATTGAAGGCGTTTTTTGTTTAAAGTCAAGTGATTGGTCTTTAGAATGGTTGGCTTTTAATAAAAGAGAATTCCATTGAACTGAGGTAAATTTAGATTTTGTTCCACAGAACCATATCTTGAGTTTTGTATTGGCTTATAAAGATAAAAAGCCTTCAAAAATAGAAGATGTTTTTATAGATTTTATTTTAAGGCATCTAATTACATGAAAAACAGGTAAGGAAAATCTAAAGTGGGTTGAAGCCGACGATATTATACCCTTCACCACTTTATAGACCAAAATGTTTGACAACATCTCAAATCCTTCAAACTCTTCGCAAAAGTTTATTTATGATTTATCGCTCGATATATATGTATTCGAAGTTTAGGAAAATTAGAGTCATTTCTACAACTTTTCGACTAAGCAGTGGCGATTTTAGCTATATCTAAATCAGAACCGATTTCAACCAAATTTGGCACGCATAGCTACTATGCTAGTTCTACTCCCTGTGCAAAATTTCAAGCTAATCGGGATAAAACTCTGGCTTCTGGGTCCATATAAGTGCATATCGGGCGAAAGATATATATGGGAGCTATACCTAAATCTGAACCGATTTCAATCAAATTTTTCACACTTGACTATACTACTAATTGTACTGCTAGTGCAAAATTTCAACCAAATTCGGCCAAAAATCTGGCTTCTGGGGCCATATAAGTCCATATCAGGCGAAAGATATATATGGGAGCTATATCTAAATCTGAATCGATTTCAATCAAATTTTGCACACTTGACTATACGACTAAGTGTTATGTTTGTACAAAATTTCAAGCAAATCGGTGAAAAATTCGGGCTGCTGGGTCCATATTAGTCCATATCGGGCGAAAGATATATATGGGAGCTATATCTAAATCTGAACCGATTTCTTCCAAAATCAATAGGGTTCTATTCTGACCCAAATTAGGAACATGTGCCAGCTATATCTAAATCTGAACCTATTTCAATCAAATTTTGCACACTTGACTAAACGACTAAGTGTTATGTTTGTACAAAATTTCAAGCAAATCGGTATAAAACTCTGGCTGCTGGGTCCATATAAGAGCATATCGGGCGAAAGATATATATGGGAGCTATATCTAAATCTGAATCGATTTCAACCAAATTTGGCACGCATAGCTACAATGCTAAATCTACTCCATGTGCAAAATTTCAACCAAATTGGGCGAAAACTCTGGCTTTTAGGACCATATTAGTCCATATCGGGCGAAAGATATATATGGGATCTATATCTAAATCTGAACCGATTTCAGTCAAATTTTTCACACTTGACTATACTACTAATTGTACTGCTAGTGCAAAATTTCAACCAAATTCGGCCAAAAATCTGGCTTCTGGGGCCATATAAGTCCATATCAGGCGAAAGATATATATGGGAGCTATATCTAAATCTGAACCGATTTCAATCAAATTTTGCGCACTTGACTATACGACTACGTGTTATGTTTGTACAAAATTTCAAGCAAATCGGTATAAAACTCTGGCTGCTGGGTCCATATTAGTCCATATCGGGCGAAAGATATATATGGGAGCTATATCTAAATCTGAACCGATTTCTTCCAAAATCAATAGGGTTCTATTCTGACACAAATTAGGAATATGTGCCAAATTTGAAGGAGATTGGACTTAAATTGCGACCTAAACTTTGATCACAAAAATGTGTTCACAGGGCGAAAAATATATATGGGAGCAATATCTAAATCTTAAGCGATTTCTTCCGAAATCAACAGGGTTCTTTTCCGACCCAAAAAACATACTTGTGCCATATTTAAAGTTGATTGCAGTAAAAGTGCGACCTAGATTTGATTACAAAAATGTGTTCACAGACAGATGGACGCACGGACAGACGGACGCACGGACCTACGGACATGGCTAGATCGACTCATGGGCCGACCCTGAACAATATTGCCAAAGACCATATGCCTATCACCCGAGAAGTAAAATCTGGAAATTTTACATTGAGTTTCAAGCAATTTTCATGATCAGTGCGCCTTCTACACCCTCAAGAAGTGAAGTCGGTCTATATGGAGGCATTACCAAATGGACCGATAAAAACTTAACCCGATACACGTTTCTGTGAGCCTAAAATACCAGAATATTTACAATTTCAGGCATATCAGATAAAAACTACGGTTTCTAGAAACCCAAGGAGTTAAATCGGGAGATCGTTCTTATGGGGGCTATACTAAAATATGGACCGATACTCACCATTTTCGGCACACCTCTTTATGACCCGAAAATACCTCTAGATTTCCAATTTCAGGCAAATAGGATAAAAACTTCGGATTCTAGAAGCCCAAGAAGTAAAATTGGGAAATCGATCTATATGGGGGCTATACCAAAATATGGATCGATACTCACCATTTTCGGCACACCTCTTTATGGTCCTAAAATACCTCTAGATTTCCAATTTCAGACAAATTGGATAAAAACTACGGTTTCTATAAGCCCAAGACCCCAAATCGGGAGATCGGTCTACATGGGGGCTATATCAAAATATGGACCGATACTCACAATTTTTGGCACACGTATTTGTGGTCCTACAATACCTCTAGATTTCAAATTTCAGGTAAATTGAATAAAAACTGCGGTTTCTATAAGCCCAAGAAGTAAAATCGGGAGGTCGGTTTATATGGGGACTATATCAAAACCTGGACCGATATAGCCCATCTTCGAACTTGACCTGCCTGCAGACAAAAGACGAGCTTGTGCAAAATTTCAGCACGATTGCTTCATTATTGAAGACTGTAGCGTGATTACAACAGACAGACGGACATCGTTATATCGTCTTAGAATTTCTCTCTGATCAAGAATATATATAATTTATATAGTCGGAAATCGATATATCGATGTGTTACAAACGGAATGACAAACCACCATTCTATGGTGGTGGGTATAAACATATACGAGTATATAACATATATAGCATTTCACGTGGATTTGAACACAGATACTCTGCCAAGCAAACATATATACCAACATAGAAGACGGGAGACTTAACACATGGGAGCTCTACCAAAACATGGACCTAACCATAGCATATTCGCTACACCTATTTACGGACCGAAAATACACACAAAAAAATTATTTTCTGATTCAATCACAAAATTAATTGATCCAATTAATTTTTTAATTAAAATGTCTTCAATCACAGAAATGATAGTATCAATTAAAAAATTAATTGGCAGTCAAATAAAAAATTAATTGATCCAATTAAAAAATTAATTGATGCTATTAATTCGTGTGATTGGTTTTTATTTCAATTAAAAAATTTGTTGATTCAATTACATTTTTAATTGAATATTTGAATATATTGAAGATTTTAATTGGAAAAATTTTCGTGAAATTTTTTTCTGTGTACCAAAAAATTTTGAATTCCCGGCAAATTGGATAAAAATTGCATTGTCTCGAAGTAAAATCGGGAGATCGGTCTATGTTCGGGTATATCAAAGTTGATCAAGGGGCGTATCCCACCTTTTTAAGGACCCAGAATACCTCTAGATTTCCAATTTCAGACAAATCGGATAAAAACTACGATTTCTAGAAGCCCAAAAAGTCAAATCACGAGATCGAGGTATATGGGGGCTATACCAAAACATGGACCGATACACACACCATTTACCGATACACACACCTATTTGTGGCCCTAAAATACCTCTTGATTTCCAATTTTAGGCAAATCAGATAGCAAATAAGTCTTCTAGAAGCCCAAGACCCCAAATCGTGGGATCGGTTTATATGTGAACTATATCAAAACCTGGACCGATATGGCCCATCTTCGAAGTTAGCCTGCTTGTAGACATAAGACATATTTGTGCCAAATTTCAGGACGATAGCAACATTATCGAAGACTGTAGCGTGATTACAACAGACAGACAGACAGACACGATCAGACGGACATGCCTATATCGTCTTAGAATTTCTCCTTGATCAAGAATATATATACTTTATATAGTCGGAAATCGATATTTCGATGTGTTGTAAATAGTATGACAAACTTATTATACCCTCGTTACCATTCTATGGTGGTGGGTATAATAAGACATAAAAAAATTTTTAATAAATAATAAAAATAATAAAACAAAAAATAAACACATTGACTTATTCAACAAAAGCCCCCACAATTTCCATGTTGCATACGATATAGAAAAAAGCACTTTCTATTATATTCTCTTTTTAATATCCTAATGAATAATTTTGATTGAGAAAAAAAAACATGAAAAGATTTCAAAAAATTTTATGTCATCTTAAGCATTTTAGAGAAATATCTGGATATACGTGTATCCACAAGTGGTCGACACTGATCCAACACACTTGGGATTCCAGGGATTCGAATAATTATCAGAGACGTTACATATATTTAAAGTAAACTGGCATTTTGTTTTTTTTATAACACTCACTTACCCATCTCTAAACCACTAGCACTAACGCCTACATTTAGTTAAGCTCATTTGCCTGCTCACTATGAGTGGAGAGAAATAGAGAGGGAGAGACTCTAAAAGTCGTTCGTTATTCAATGCATGAGGGACACAGTCATGTGAAGCAAAAAGCAAAAAAATCAAAGATAACTATTTACGACAATATTCAAGGACAAAGCCACAATTTTCAATTTCGTTTGTCCTTGTGGGACCATAGGCAGGCACTTGTCATTTGAGTTCATTTTATATGCGACAACGACGACGACGACGACGACGGAGTCTAAGTGTAGATTGCTGCTGCCAGCCTGCCTGCCTGTCCAACATGTGACAGGTGGTTTGTACCAAACACGCCGCCACGTCAAACAGTTTTACGCCAACATGGCTCTTTGTCGAAAATATACTTGACACTGGTGTCAAATCGCAATTATCCCAAACCCCAAATATGTGGCTGAATTAGCGTTAAAATATCTAAGCGACCATTTATATAAGAATGAAGGAATGAATGAATGAATAGCCGCGTTCGGCATATGTTGTTGGATAATGCAGGGCAACCAGACGCCAAAGATAATTAAACCACGAATATATTTTCCTAGCGTTGTGTGGGCAAACCGAAAATAGGTAGGTGGATGAATATGCTGGAATTAATCATTACGAAATTGTGCAGCAATTCAATAAAGCTAAATGCCAAACACTTGTGTCACTTTTCTTTATCAAAATTGCTGACTAAAGAGGAGCCCTTAATGTTGTCCCAAATGTCGTTGTTGTAGACGTTGTCGTCGTCGTCATCATCGTTATCATTTGTGGCAATATTACAAATGACAAAGGTGACAAGAAAACTTGAGAATAGCAAAGCCAGCACCAATGAAGATTTTAATCATTTATGGCAACAATCAAAAAACAAAAAAAAAAACACACAAAATTGAAATCATGGCAGATTTCATGTGACACGTTATGAAAAAAATAAAAAAAAAATGTACATCATTTTTGTATATAGAAGGACACAAGAAAGGTCATTATTGGCACTAGAGGGGGGATTATAGGATGAATATCCTTTGTGATTTGGATTTATGAAGACAACTTAGGAAAATGCAATAGTTATTGCTATCGATACTATGGAAAAGTTGATATCTTAAATGAGAAATAGCTAAAGTGGAGTCGTAGTCGGAGTCTGAAGATTTTGCTGGAGTCAGAGTCGTAAAAATGTTGCTCGACTACGACTCCGGTTAAATTAAATTTTTTAAAATACTTCACATTTTTATACCCTGCGACACACTGTGGAACAAGGTATTATAAGTTAGTGCATATGTTTTTAACACCCACACACAAAGAAAATTTCATTAAAATTGAGCCAACGAAAATTTTTCATTGATATGACGAAACATTTTCATTAATACAATGAAAATATTCGTTAATAGTACGAAACGTTACGTTGCTTAACAGAAAATTCCTCATAATAACGAAAAATTTCGTTGTATTAACGAATTTGTTTCAGTGGCTCACATTTAATGACACATTTCGTTAATATAACGAAACTTTTTCTATTAGTGCAGAAGGAGAAGAGATAGACACATGGTGTCTTTGGCAATAATGCTCAGGGTGGGTCCCTGAGTCGATATAACCATATCCGTCTGTCCGCCGTCCGTCCGTCCGTCCGTCCGTCTGTCTGTGAACACATTTTTGTGATCAAAGTCTAGGTCGCAATTTAAGTCCAATCGCCTTAAAATTTGGCACATGTTCCGAATTTGGGTCAGAATAGAACCATATTGATTTTGAAAGAAATCGGTTCAGATTTAGATATATCTCCCATATATATCTTTCGCCCGATATGGACTTATATGGCCCCAGAAGCCAGATTTTTGGCAAAATTTGGTTGAAATTTTGCACTAGGAGTACAATTAGTAGTGCAGTTAAGTGTACAAAATTTTATTGAAATCGGTTCAGATTTAGATATACCTCCCATATATATCTTTCGCCCAATATGGACTAATATGGTTCTAATAGCCAGAGTTTTGGCTCAATTTGGTTGAAATTTCGCACAGGGAGTAGATTTAGCATTGTAGCTATGCGTGCCAAATTTGGTTGAAATCGATTCAGATTTAGATATATCTCCCATATATATCTTTCGACCGATATGGACTAATATGGTCCTAGAAGCCAGAGTTTTGGGCCAATTTGTTTGAAATTTTGCACTAGGAGTACAATTAGTAGTGCAGTTAATTGTGCAAAATTTCATTGAAATCGGTTCAGATTTAGATATACCTCCCATATATATCTTTCGCCCAATATGGACTAATATGGTTCTAATAGCCAGAGTTTTGGCCCAATTTGGTTGAAATTTTGCACAGGGAGTAGATTTAGCATTGTAGCTATGCGTGCCAAATTTGATTGAAATCGGTTCAGATTTATATATAGCTCCCATACATAGCTTCCGCCCGATTTACACTCATATGACCACAATGGCCAATCTTTTACTGCGATTTAATTGAAATTTTGCATAGGGAGTAGAATTAGCATTGTAGCTATGCGTGCCAAATTTGGTTGAAATCGGTTCAGATTTATATATAGCTCCCATACATAGCTTTCGCCCGATTTACACTCATATGACGACAGAGGCCAATTTTTAACTCCAATTTATTTGAAATTTTGCACATGGAGTAGAATTAGCATTGTAGCTATGCGTGCCAAATTTGGTTGATATCGGTTCAGATTTAGATATAGCTCCCATATATATGTTTTTCTGATTTCGACAAAAATGGTCAAAATACCAACATTTTCCTTGTAAAATCGCCACTGCTTAGTCGAAAAGTTGTAGAAATGACTCTAATTTTCCTAAACTTCTAATACATATATATCGAGCGATAAATCATAAATAATCTTTTGCGAAGTTTCCTTAAAATTGTTTCAGATTTAAATGTTTCCCATTTTTTTACTAACATTGTGTTCCACCCTAGTGCATTAGCCGACTTAAATTTTGAGTCTATAGATTTTGTAGAAGTCTATCAAATTCTGTCCAGATCGAGTGATATTTAAATGTATGTATTTGGGACAAACCTTTATATATAGCCCCCAACACATTTGACGGATATGATTTGGGATCGAAAATTTAGATCTACAAAGTGGTGCAGGGTATAATATAGTCGGCCCCGCCCGACTTTAGACTTTCCATATGGACTAATATATAACTTAGAAGGCAATGTTAAGAAGGATGCAACAGTTAGCACGAGTAATTTGATTGTAGATGACCGATTTCAATATAACTTGGAGGTGGAGGGTTCATATGTTTCGGCCTGGACGAACTTTCGGTATTTACATATTTTATATGACACGGTCATTTTATGCATACTCGATGAGTCAGAAACTTTCCTATCTTAAGAGGAGACCATAAAGGTCTTAATAGAACGATCAAGCTCCTCCCATGCCAGTTTGCTATTAAAGACACCACCAAGATCCTTCGTCAGAGCCACAAAAGCAATTTTCTGTCCATCTATGTCTATGTCAGATTCTAAACAGATATGAGAATATCGCGGATAAAACTCTGGCTTCTGGGGCCATATAAGTCCATATCGGGCGAAATATATATGGGAGCTATATCTAAATCTGAACTGATTTCTTCCAAAATCAATAGGGTTCTATCCTGCGCCAAACCACATACTTGTGCCAAATTTGAAGTCGATTGGACTAAAACTGCGACCTAGACTTTGATTACAAAAATGTGTTCACGAACAGACGGGCATGGCTATATCGACTCAGGAGCCCACCCTGAGCATTTTTGCCAAAGATACCATGTGTCTATCTCGTCTCCATCTGGGTGTTGCAAACATATGCACTAACTTATAATACCCTGTTCCATAGTGTGGCGCAGGGTATATGGCTCATTTTCTAAATCGAATTTAGTTATTCAACTAAATTTTTAATTTGGCTAAACTTCTCAAAAAAAAAATTCTAATACTTCACAAGAACTTGTAACTCCTATAATGGCTATGATAGCCCCCTAAACTTATGTGAGAAATAATGTAATAGAAATTTGTATGTTAAAAAATCTTTTGCAGCTTTCTTAACAACCGTACTTTGTGATTGATTCTCTTTGCCTAGAGACCTATGGCACTATGTCCTAGATTTATGAATGCCTAAGAAAATTGTAAATTTTCTCCTTTTTTTGTAGAGTTGGTCAAAACTTTTGGTTTTTTATTTGACCCCATGCACTTAGTAGTTATCAGTTAAAATGTTTTTCTCCAATTTATACATATGTGACTTAAGTATAATAAAACTTCTAGTACGAGAAAAAATAACTAAAAGTTTCAAAATATAAAACTTAATATATTTAGAGAGAGAGAGAGGGGAAAAAGAGGAAAAAGAGAGGGAAAAAAAGTCGAAACTATGTAAATATATATATTTTTTTTTTCTCCCTCCCTCTCTCTCTCTCTCTGTGGGGAAAAAAGGAAATCCTGTAAAAGGCAAACAGTGGCAAACAAAGTTAGGAAAATTTGCCACATCACGAAACTAACAAGAAATCCTCTAAGGTGATACACAACACTAAGTTAACCAGGAAGAACAGACAAATGGCAATGGGGGAACGAGAGAAAGAAATCTCATAAAATATTGCTAACTTGGAAATTGGAAAAAAAATAAAATAAAATGCTAAAAGCAGAGAAAACAAATTTAAATACAAATTTGACAAGAAAAATGTAATACAACTCGACTTTACTCTTGAACAGTGTATAGATGACAGAATACCATTTGTCATTGGTTTCGGCTAACATCAACACCCCCCCCCCCCCCCCTTGTACGAGTATACGAAGGACATTGAAAAGGGATATAACCAAGGAAGGAAAGCAAAAAATATTTAACAAGAATATTCACATGGAACAAATAACATGAATTTTCATTGAATTTTCTGATCATTGGATTATAAAAAAAAAAGAAAAATCCGATAGCCAAAGGATATATGAGAAACCATGACAAAAAAGGATAATGTTACTAACAAATACACAAATTTTGCTTAACTCCAACAATCATCATTGGTCCGAGGTGTTAATGCAAATATTCACACCATTGACATTGACATTATCAAGTCCAATAGAATTTTTAGTATCCTCTAGCAAAGCGGACTAGAAACGAGATATCGAAAAGGAATTACAAAAATTCCTGCTTTCTTTTTTTATTCCAAACGAAAAATCTCTGAATAAATTGCGCAAAAAAAAACTCTTCTCTATAGCATCTCTAAAAATTTCCGGAAAATATTTCTTACACCAGATGTTGCCAGAAATCTTATTGTCATGACAAAATAAAAAAAAAACGAACAAATCCTTTTTTACTTACCATAGAAATGCCAAGAAAAATTTCTTCAAGTAAAAGCCATAGAAAGCAATTCAAATGGCACTCAATCCACCTGGATTGTCTTTCATACATCTTTTTTAAATATATATTACTCAGATGTGTCTTTTTGGTGTGTCTGCGTTACCATCACTTACTGGGTACAGCAAAAGGAAACTGCATATTTTTTTTCTGAAAGTCTAAAGGAAAGATTCAATGAGAAAAAAATTTTATGAAAATATTTTTCGAATATAAAAATTTAAAAAAAAATTTTTTTGCTTCTAAATATTAGTTTGAACAAGTATATACGGCCGTAAGTTCGGCCAGGCCGAATCTTATTTACCCTCCACCGTGGATTGCGTAGAAACTTCTACTGAAGACTGTCATCCACAATCGAATTACTTGAGTTGCGGTAACACTTGCCATGGCAAGGTATCTTTAAACTTCCTAACACCGTAATATATACCACATAGTCCATACGTGGTATATATTAAACTAAACAAGTATATACGGGCGTAAGTTCGGCCAGGCCGAATCTTATGTACCCTCCACCATGGATTGCGTAGAAACTTTTACGAAAGACTAAAGTTTTAAATATCATATACTACCACCACGTACCAAATTTCAACCAGATCGGATGAATTTTGTTCCTCCAAAAGGCACCGGAGGTCAAATCTGGGGATAAGTTTATATGGGAGCTATATATTATTATGGACTGATAGGAACCAATTCCTGCATGGTTGTTGGATACCCTATACTAACATCACGTATCAAATTTCAACCGAATGGGAAGAATTTTGCTCTTCCAAGGTGCTCCGGAGGTCAAATCTGGGGATCGGTTTATATGGGGCCTATATATAATTATGGACCGATATCGACTAATTTTTGCATGGGCCATATATTAACATCACGTACCAAATTTCAACTGAATCAGATGAATTTTGGTCTTCCAAGAGGCTCCGGAGGTCAAATCTGGTGATAGGTTTATATGGGGGCTATATATAATTATGGACCGATGTGGACAAATTTTTGCATGGTTGTTAGAGACCATATAATAACACTATGTACCAAATTTCAGCAGGATCGGATGAAATTTGGTTCTCTTAGAGGCTCCGTAAGCCAAATCGGGGGATCGGTTTATATGGGGGCTATATGTAATTATGGACCGATATGGACCAATTTTTGCATGGTTGTTAGAGACCATATACTAACACTATGTACCAAATTTCAGTCGGATCGGATGAAATTTGGTTCTCTTAGAGGCTCCGTAAGCCAAATCGGGGGGTCGGTTTATATGGGGGCTATATGTAATTATGGACCGATATGGACCAATTTTTGCATGGTTGTTAGAGACCATATACTAACACCATGTACCAAATTTAAGCCTGATCGGATGAAATTTGGTTCTCTTAGAGGCGTCGCAAGCCAAATCGGGGGATCGGTTTATATGGGGGCTATATGTAATTATGGACCGATATGGACCCCATCCTATGGTGGAGGGTATAAAAACGACCCGAAGTTCTTAGTATTACTGACGGCCCACTACAATACTTTTTCAACTAATCTATATAGGGACTTCAGAGCCAAAGATCTATGTGCTGAAACTATAGATTTAATAGGGAAAAAGTGACTGTAAATCCAAAGAACTCAGTGGGGAATTTGAAATCCAAAGAACACAATGGTAAATTTGAAACGGAAACAACTCTATGTAGGAACTTTAATTTCGGAGATCTCAGAGGAGCAATTATGGTCCCAAAGATCCAAGTGAGCTGTGTGCGCCCAGGAACGAATTTCTTCTTTCAGTAGAAAATATTAACCCAAAGATCTTAGTGGGAGGTCTGTATGGGCCCAAAGGTTTCAGTTGGCTGTGTCTTGCGCTCCAAGGAACGGATATTCCTTAGCAGATCCGAAGATGGGGAAACTGTTAATATATACATCTTGTAGACTCGAAGATCTCAGTGGAGAAACGGTAGTTCTGAACAACTCAGTGGGAAACTGAAGGTCCAAAGATCTCAGTCTAGTAAGTGTAGGCCCAAAATTCACAGGGTAGCTATAAAATACGCGAATACTATGGTGGAATTGTAATTTAGTAGATCTCAGTAGAAAGAGCTATAGGTCAAAAGGTCTCAATTGACTATGTACTTGTAGGTTCTCTCTGAGGGACCTGCAGGAACGAAGATCTCAGTGGAAGATCTAAAGTTCAGAAGAGTTCAGTGAAGAATTCGAAATACTAATGTCTCGCTCGGGTAACAGTAGCCTCAAAGGTCTCAGCGTAACTATGCATTATGCGTCCAGGAATGAATTAGAGAATTGCTTAGTAAATCCAAGAGATCTCAATGAGGAAACTGTACATTCGAAAAGCTCTGTGTTGGAACTGTAGACTAGGACTTCCCAGTGGAGGGAATTATAAGTCCAGAAGTCACAGATGACAGTGTTTTGTGCGTCCAGACAACAAATTTCTTAGCTAATTCCTTAACAGATCCGAAGATTTACATGGGAAAACTGTTGATCTTACTGGGAAATATCTATGTTCAAAAATCTGTTTGCCGGAACTGTACACTCAAAAATCTCAGTGGAAGAACTATTGTCCCGAAGAACTTAGTGGGGAATTGGAAGTTCGATTAGCTCAGACGGATACCAGTAGGCACTAAGGTCTCAGTGTAATTATATATTTTACCGATCAGTATCGAAGCTTTTAGCAAATTGCTTAGTAGACCCAAGATATCTCAGTGGGGGAACTGTACAACCGAAGAACCAATGAGGGAATTGTAAACCCTCGGAACTCTACGGCGTAACTGTAGTGTTTGGAGATCTCAATGAGGGGATTATAGGACCAATATAGCGGATCTGAAGAACTCTATGGAGAAACTATTCACCCCTAGATCTTAGTAGGAGGACTCAGTTTTGGAAATGCAGACTCTAAGATATTAGTGCATGATGTATACTTTTGAAAAACTCAGTGGGGAGCAGGAGGGCCAATAATCTCAGTGGTGTTACAACAGGCTCAAACGTCCGAATAACTCAGTGGAGTTCTTTTAAGCCGTCCGAACTCTGTGGTGGATCTCTTGTTTTGGAGATCTTAGAGGGGGAATTATATTGCGCGTCCAGGCATAAATTCTTCAGCACATCTAAAGATCTCAAAGTTAAAATATTTCATTCAAAGATCTTAGTGGGGATGCTGTAGGCCCAAAAATCTCAGTCTAACTATGTACTATGCACCAGGAACAAATATTTTAGCGAATTGCTTACCAGATCTCAGTAGAGGAACTGTACATACGAAGAACACAGTGAGGAAATTGTAAACCCACATAGCTCTGTGTGGGAACTGTAGTCTCAGTAGGGGAATTATAATACCAAAGGTCTCAGTTTGCTATGTATTGCACGTCCGGGAATGAATTCCTTGGCAGATCTGAAAATATCAATGGGAAAAGTGTTAATCCTTAAATCTTAGTGGGGGAACATTAGATTCAAAGATCTCTCGCCGGGAACTGTGGACTCGAAAATTTCAGTGGAAGAACTTTAGTTCCGTAGAACTCAGTGGGAACTGGAAGTCTGAACATCTCAGTTAGGTAACAGTAGGCCCAAATATCTTAGTTTAACTATGTTTTATGCGTCCAAAAACGAATCCTTTAGCGAATTGCTTAGTAGACCCGAAGATCTGTACAAAGAACTCAGTGGGGAATATTGAACCCTCAGAACTCTGTCGTGGAACTGTAGTTCTACATTTATAGCAAACCGCGTTCAAGCACGAATTCCTTAGGAAATCCGAAGATCTCAAAAGGAAAAGTATTATTCCTTAAATCTCTGTTTGGGGACATTAAATTCATAGACTCGAAGATCTCAGTGGAAGAACTGCAGTTCAGAAGATTTCACTGGAAAACTGGAAGGCCAATGATCTCAGTGATGTAACAACAGGCCCAAAGGTCTCAGTACAGCAATGTTTTATGTGCTCAAGAATGAACCCTTAGCAGTTTCGGAGATCTTATTGGGGTATTATTAGCCCAATGGCCTCAATTGGCTATGTATCTGGGAACGAATTCCTTAGCAGCTCTGAAGATGTTAATAGAAAACTGTTCTTAGCGAAGTGCTTAGCTGTTGCAAAGAACTAAGTGGGGAAACTGTTGATCACAAGATCTTAGTGAGGGCATCTGTAGGTTCAAAGATATCTCTGCGGGAAGTTTAGACTCGATAATCTCAGTGGAATAATTGTAGTTGCAAAGAATTTAGTGGGAAACTGGAAGTCAGTAGATCTCACTAGGGAACCAGTAGGCCCAAAGGAGTCAGTGTAACTATGTATTATGCGCCAATAAGCGAATTGCTTAATAGACCCAAAAGATTTCAATGGGCGAAACTGTACCTCCAAAAAGTTCAGTGGGAGTTTTAAACCCTAAAAGTTCTGTGGTGGGACTAGGAGATCTCAGTGGGGGAATTATAGGTCCATATGTCTCAGTTAACTATGTGTAGAGCGTCAAGGAACACATTTCCTATCTAATCCCTTAATAGATCCGAAGACCTTAATGGAAAAATTGTTAGTCCAAAGTCCTACGTAGGGGATCCAGATATCTTAGGAGATCTCAGTGGGGGAATTATAGGTCCAAATGTCTCAGTTAACTATGTGTAGAGCGTCAAGGAACACATTTCCTATCTAATCCCTTAATAGATCCGAAGACCTTAATGGAAAAATTGTTAGTCCAAAGTCCTACGTAGGGGATCCAGATATCTTAGCGAGAACTATAGTCTCGACGATCTCAGTGGAAGAACTATAGTGGGTAATTGGAAGTCCGAAGATCTCAGTTGGATGAAACGCGGTTCGGACTCGGCTATAAAAAGTATATCCCTTGTTATTGAGCTAAACATAAAATCGGCAGCACTCATACTTAAAATAACTTAACGTTAAAAAAATGCTCAATTTTTCCAGGTTATTTCTTTGCTGTAAATTATTATGGTCTACAGAATGAAACAGGGTATAACACAAGCTTTACATTTTCCTTATTTGTTGTATAAGTCACGTTACATTTTATCACTTTCAAGCTTTGAGCCAACACTGTTAAGGATGTGAAGAATAGTCAATAGATCAACAGACGGACGGACATGACTAGATTGACTCAGGATTTCCAAACCGATATTCTCCATGTAGAATTCCAATACGTTGCAAACCATAACACAAAGTTGGTATAACCTCCATCCTTGGGTAGAGGGCACAAAAAAATATTTTTTTGTATCCAATCATTAAATGAAGATTTTACGATTTTAATTTTTAATTTTTAAGATTTTTCTTAAGGTTTTATTTTTACGATTTTAAAACTATTGGTGATATTTTCTTTGTATAAAAAATATTATTCCCAATTCGTAAGTGCAAATGTTCCTTATCGAGTGGCCAAAACCAAATCAAACTTTTATTGCAACTAATAAAATGTAAATGATGGCTATTGAGTTACTTTCTAAGAACCTCTATACCTTAATCTTAAAAGCACTACAGCCGACATTAAACCTTCCCTTCAGAACGATACCGAAACCAAAAGGAATTTTCTATAAATGGCAGTGTGTAAATTAAAAAAAAACGAGAATTTTTCCAAAAGACCACAATTGTTAAGCCTCACATCAATCACACCATGGGATATGCCCGGTTGAAATCCCATTTTAATGTTCATATTTCATTGGCACACTAAAACCACATGAAATAATACTGGACATTCCCATACAAATAGACACACACACACACTCACACCCACGCCACCTTATATATCAAATCCTTACAGAGGCTTGAGCTCTGAATATAGCCCATTGAAGAAATCACTACAAAATCCTCATAATGACGATGATGATGGTGATGAGGATATGGTCACTCATGATTTTATTGGTTAAATGTCAGCAATACCAGTAAATATTTATTATCTCATAATGACCGAATGGGGACAAAATAGTATTCATTCAAAAACCAACACAAATCCGGCCATATGCACTCCTACAATTATGGACATAGTATCCTGAAATGGCTCAATATATAAAACCAAATGTTGGCACCATTAATCTGAGAAGATGAAAAGCAATTGTTTGGTGTGAATACGAGAAGCAGAAGTTCTAAAGCAATTGTTAATTGAAGTTAGCTTTTCATAGAACCACAAATATTTAGAAATTTTGAACAAAACGATTTGCACTTAAACAACACCACACCAGTGGAAGGAAAAGGTCATACGTGTTTGAGGACTACCGTATGGCCTACAAATGCCCAAAGGATCATTTATTTGTTTAGAAGAGCTTTTGTGTGAAAGCTCTCACTTAAAATATGTAAATATACATAACAAAAAGGCCATACTTGGGTTTGATTTGATTATGGTGAATAATAGTTCAGAAATTAAACACATAATTAAACAGGGCAAAATTATTTCAGCAAGGGTGAATTTAAAGTTTTCCTATAGAAAACCTAATTTAGTCAGTCAAACTTGAAGTCTTCATAAAGAAACCCTTATTCAACCAGGCTGAATTAAAGTTTTCCTATAGAAAACCTTTTTCAACCAGGCTGAATTAAATTTTTCCTATAGAAAACGTTTTTCAACCAGGCTGAATTAAAGTTTTATTATAGACAACCTTATTCAGCCAAGCTGAATTAAAGTTTTCTAATCAAAAACCTTATTCAGCCAGGCTGAATTAAAGTTTTCCTATAGAAAACCTTATTCAGCCAGGCTGAATTAAAGTTTTCTTATAGAAAACCTTATTCAGCCAGGCTGAATTAAAGTTTTCTTATAGAAAACCTTATTCAGCCAGGCTGAATTAAAGTTTTCCTATAGAAAACCTTATTCAATTTCTATAAGAAAACTTTAATTCAGCCAGCCTAAATTAAAGTTTTCTTATAGAAAACCTTATTCAGCCAGGCTGAATTAAAGTTTTCTTATAGAAAACCTTATTCAGCCAGGCTGAATTAAATTTTTCCTATAGAAAACGTTTTTCAACCAGGTTGAATTAAAGTTTTATTATAGACAACCTTATTCAGCCAAGCTGAATTAAAGTTTTCTAATCAAAAACCTTATTCAGCCAGGCTGAATTAAAGTTTTCCTATAGAAAACGTTTTTCAACCAAGCTGAATTAAAGTTTTATTATAGACAACCTTATTCAGCCAGGCTGAATTAAAGTTTTCTTATAAAAAACTTTATTCAGCCAGGCTTAAACAAAGTTTTTCTGTAGAAAACTTTATTCAGCCAAGCTGAATTAAAGTTTTTCTATATAAAACTTTATTCAGCCAGGCTGAATTAAAGTTTTCCTATAGAAAACCTTATTCAGCCAAGCTGAATTAAAGTTTTTCTATAAAAAACCTTATTCAGCCAAGCTGAATTAAAGTTTTTCTATAGAAAACCTTATTCAGCCAAGCCGAATTAAAGTTTTCCTATAGAAAGCCTTATTCAACCGAGCTGAATTAAAGCTTTCCTATAGAAAACCTTATTCAGCCAGGCTGAATTAAAGTTTTCCTATAGAAAACCTTATTCAGCCAAGCTGAATTAAAGTTTTCTAATCAAAAACCTTATTCCTATTCCTATTCCTTATTCCTTATTTCCTATAGAAAACGTTTTTCAACCAAGCTGAATTAAAGTTTTATTATAGACAACCTTATTCAGCCAGGCTGAATTAAAGTTTTCTTATAAAAAACTTTATTCAGCCAGGCTTAATTAAAGTTTTTCTATAGAAAACATAATTCAATAAGGGTGAATTTAATTTTTCCTATAGAAACCCTTATTCAGCCAGGCTGAATTAAAGTTTTCTTATAGAAAACCTTATTCAGCTTGGCTGAATTAAAATTTTCTTGACGCATGCTGAGTGCGATTGTGCTGAAATCTGTTGGAACCTTATTCAGTCAGGCTGAATTAAAGTTTTCCAATAGAAAACCTAATTCAACCGGGCTGAATTAAAGTTTTCCTATAGAAAACGTTATTCCACCGGGCTGAATTAAAGTTTTCCTAAACGAAACCTTATTCAGATGGGCTGAATTAAAGTTTTCGCATAGAAAACATAATTCAATAAGGCTGAGTTTAATTTTTCCTATAGAAAACTTTATTCAGCCAGGCTGAATTGGAGTTTTCTTATAGAAAACCTTATTCAGCCTGGCTGAATTAAAGTTTTCGTATTGAAAACATAATTCAATAAGGCTGAATTCAATTTTTCCTATAGCAAACCTTATTCAGCCTGGCTGAAGTAAATTTTTTTTATAGAAAACTTTATTCAGACAAGTTGAATTAAAATTTTCTTATAGAAATCTTTATTCTGCCTTCGTGAATCAAAGTTTTCTTATATCAAACCTTATTCAGCCACGCTGAAGTGAAGTTTTCTTATAGAAAACCTAATTTAGCAGGGCTGAATTAAAGTTTTCCTATAGAAAACCTTATTCAGCCAGGCTGGATTGAAGTTTTCCAATCAAAAGCCTTATTTAACCAGGCTGAATTAAAATTTTCCTACAGAAAACCCTATTCAGCCAGGCTGAATTAAAGTTTTCCTATAGAAAACCTTATTCAGCCTGGCTGAATTAAAGTTTTCCTATAGAAAACCTTATTAAACCGGGCTGAATTAAAGGTCTCCTATAGAAAACCTTATTCAACCAGGCTGAATTAAAGTTTTCCTATAGAAAACCTTATAAAGCCAGGCTGAATTAAAGTTTTCCAATAAAAAACTTATTCAGCCAGGCTGAATTAAAGTTTTCGCATAGAAAACATAATTCAATAAGGCCGAATTTAATTTTTCCTATAGAAGACCTTATTCAGCCAGGCTGAATTGAAGTTTTCTTATAGAAAACCTTATTCAGCCAGGCTGAATTATTCAGCCAGGCTGAATTAAAGTTTTCCTAACAAAAACTTTTTTCAGCCAGGCTGAATTAAAGTTTTCCTTTCGAAAACGTTTTTCAGCCAGGCTGAATTATAGTTTTGTTGCAGAAAGCCTAATTCAGCATGGCTGAATTAAAGTTTTCCTATCAAAAACCTAATTCAGCTTGACTGAATTATAATTTTCTTACAGAAAACATAAGTCAGCCAGGCTGAATAAAATTTTTTTGTTTAAGAAACCCCTAATTCAGCTTGACTGAATTAAAATTATACCCTTCACCACTACTGTGGTACATGGTATAATAAGTTTGTGCATTTGTATGTAACGCCAAGAAGGAGTAATCATAGACCAACCTTTTAGTATACGGATTGGCTTAGAATTAAATTCTGAGTCGATTTAGCGATGTCCGTCTGTCTGTCTGTCTGTCTGTCTGTTGATGTATTTTTGTGTGCAAAGTACAGCTCGCAGTTTTAGTCCGATTGTCCCAAAAATTTGGTGTAGGGTCCTGTTTCGGCTCAAAGACGATCAATATTGATTTTGGAAAAAAATCGGTTCAGATTTAGATATAGCTGCCATATATATTTTTCACCGATATGGTCATAATTGGCGTGTATATCAACCGATCTTCCTCAAATTCCGTACATCCGAATATTTTATGAGTCTCGAAAAACTTGCAAAATATCAGCAAAATCGGTTCAGATTTAGATATAGCTCCCATATATAGCTTTCGCCCGATTTACACTCATTTGCCCACAGAAGCCAATTTTTTGCTCCGATTTAGTTGAAATTTTGTATAGGGAGTAGATTTAGCATTGTAGCTATGCGTGCCAAATTTGCTTGAAATCGGTTCAGATTTGGATATATCTCCCATATAAAGCTTTCGCCCGATTTACACTCATATGACCACAGAGGCCAATTTTTAACTCCGATTTAGTTGAAATTTTGCACAGGGAGTAGAATTAGCATTGTAGCTATGCGTGCCAAATTTGGTTGAAATCGGTTCAGATTTAGATATAGCTCCCATATATATGTTTTTCTGATTTCGACAAAAATGGTCAAAATACCAACATTTTCCTTGTAAAATCGCCACTGCTTAGTCGAAAAGTTGTAAAAATGACTGTAATTTTCCTAAACTTCTAATACATATATATCGAGCGATAAATCATAAATAAACTTTTGCGAAGTTTCCTTAAAATTGCTTCAGATTTAAACGTTTCTCATATTTTTTTACTAACATTGTGTTCCACCCTAGTGCATTAGCCGACTTAAATTTTGAGTCTATAGATTTTGTAGAAGTCTATCAAATTCTTCCAGATCGAGTGATATTTAAATGTATGTATTTGGGACAAACCTTTATAATTTTAGGTATCGAAAATTTAGATCCCGCCCGACTTTAGACTTTCCTTACTGGTTTTCTTATAGAAAACTTTATTCAGCCATGCTGAATTAAAGTGTTCCTATAGAAAACCTTCTTTAGCCGGGCTAAATATAAGTTTTTCTATAGAAACCCTTATTCAGCTTGGCTGAATTATAGTTGAATTAACTATAATGCTGAACTATCGGTTTCCTAGAGAGATCCTAATTCAACTAGGCTGAAATTATTTAGGTCATTTATTATTTTTTTTCCTATTTCTTTATGGGTTCACGCAATCACTTATAGATATTCTGTTAAACCATGGAGATTTTGAGGTTTCTGTGAAAACCCTAGAAATAATTTAAAGTAAACATTCCTCAGGGAATCCCATAACTGTTCATGCTTGTATAAGAATTTATTTTTTTTTTTTTTTACACATATACGCATTAATACATAAACACTTTCATACACGTGTTCCAACCATGGTACATGCATATGTATGCCGCACAAAATGTTGGCAAGGAATTTTCGGGTTCATTGTAAATACTAATTTGAAAACTCCTTTTTTTCCGAGGAATAGAAAAAAAATCTTTTAATGCCAAACAACAAAGTCCAGTTGGGCTAGAAAATTGCAAATACTCTTGTTAACCAACTTTATTTCGGTTGAGTAAAAATCTAGAAACAGAAGAAGAAGAGGAAGAAGCAAAAAGAGAAAGTATGAGTGAACCCCTGGCATGTAAATCAAATTATATTTAGCCTCACCTGAAGCGTAATAGGATTTCTATTTGTGAAGGGATTTTGTCCAATTTGTGAAAGAAGTTTTTACATTTTGGAAAAGTTGTATAGAAGGTAGGAGGGATCAGAGTTTTAGTTATAAACCCATAATGCCACAAAAGTAAGGATAGGGTCTGGGACACTGGACTGACTGAATTATTTTGTCCAAACCAATTTTGTACCACATAAATTTGATCTACTGAGTAGTATGGCAGTTATTTGATTTAAGGATTTAAAGAACCCCGAATGGATGGTCAGTTTATTATTTTTATTTGCCACAGAACATTTGATAATGACATTGTTGCAATTATTGTAATATCTTCGAGAAACAGTTCTCTCAGAGTTTAGACGGACATTAATACAATCAAAAATTGGAAAAAATAAACTTGTGGATGACCTGCATTGTTGATATAAAAATAGAATCTTAAATTTATAATTAAATTAAATTTAAAATTAATAAATGAGCTTGAAATACGTAGAGAATCCTATGGCATACATTTATATATAAACCGATTGCTTCTAACACAACAAAAGATCACATTGATCAGATCAAGATAACGAAATTCCTAGCGCTGTGATTTAACAGATTCCTACCCTTAGGGAGCCACCGTGGTGCAATGGTTAGCCTGCTTATTTGCATACATAGTGTCATGGATTCAATTCAATTCCAATTCAATATGGTGACATTTCTGGTATCGGGCAGCACTCATTGGTAAGAGAGAAGTTCACAAGGTGTGGTATCACAAGGAAGAGAATGGTCTAAGTGAGCATTCAGAAATAAAATTCTTCGTGATGGAAATCTAGGACATAGTGTGATTGCCTTAGGGCAATTTCGATTGGGAAAAAAGGTGCAACATTCTCGAAATTGATTGCCAAATATAAAACACACTGTCATAGATTTTGGATCCTGTATCCCTCACAATATTATGAATTAACAATAACTTTGGAATGACACTATTATTTGAGCGAAAATACAATGAGGGAAAAAGTAGTGTAACACCAGGGCAACATATTTTTTGCGAAACGAAAACGCCCTTACATTTTGCTGCAAAAACCACAAGTGGCTATCGTTAAAGCCCGTCATCACATTGCTCGTTACCGTCATCACATTGGCAGTGTTATATCACACCCAAAAAGTGGATGAGGATACACGTTAACAACACCCAGAAATGATCCGAAAACTGAAAGACAGAGATGATCGAAATCTACGCCATTGAACTTCCAAAAAATGCCAGACCTTACTCAGGCCCCAGGAAAGCGCCAAGAAGTTGCTTTGCTGGCATGAAAATGGTCAATGAACAAACAAAAAAATCAGGTTCACTTGCCAAAGAGATGAACTGAAAAGTGACACCGTCAATTGGCAATAGGTGTGGGTTGTCGTATTGGCCAATGATCGCTGTCCACTATAGTTATCGACTGAATAAATGACGGATATTATCGGACAAATACCCTAAACGCAGTATTGAAGCTCTGGTCACACAAGCATTCCGGCCGCAGACCACGGAAATTCCAACAGAATTCAAAACAATCGCACTCACCATGTGTCAACCTATAATGGCTTAAAAAAGGGGTTTCTCGCTTTATTTCTATCGCACAAGATGCAATCAAATCTCCACATCTTAATCCTTTGCACTTTTCAGTTAAATCGGATCAAAATTGCGGCTTTTATAAATTCACGACATCGTATCTTGATATCAAGCTATATGAGGGATATATTGGAATATGGCCTGATATGCTCAGTATTGCAACATGCCATTTCAAATCGGATGACAATAATATACCCTCAAGAAGTCAATCCTTCACCTCGTTTTTCATATCGTTTTTGCTACAGAAAATTTGGTAACTGTTTTTATACCCTTCACCACTACTGTGGTACAGGGTATAATAAGTTTGTGCATTTGTATGTAACGCCAAGAAGGAGTAATCACAGACCAACCTTTTAGTATACGGATCGGCTTAGAATTAAATTCTGAGTCGATTTAGCGATGTCCGTCTGTCTGTCCGTCTGTCTGTCTGTCTGTCTGTTGATGTATTTTTGTGTGCAAAGTACAGCTCGCAGTTTTAGTCCGATTGTCCTAAAATTTGGTATAGGGTCCTGTTTCGGCTCAAAGACGATCCCTATTGATTTTGGAAAAAATCGGTTCAGATTTAGATATAGCTGCCATATATATTTTTCACCGATCTGGTCATAATTGGCGTGTATATCAACCGATCTTCCTCAAATTCCGTACATCCGAATATTTTATGAGTCTCGAAAAACTTGCAAAATATCAGCAAAATCGGTTCAGATTTAGATATAGCTCCCATATATAGCTTTCGCCGATTTACACTCATTTGCCCACAGAGGCCAATTTTTATCTTCGATTTAGTTGAAATTTTGCACAGGGAGTAGAATTAGCATTGTAAATATGCGTGCCAAATTTGGTTGAAATCGGTTCAGATTTGGATATATCTCCCATATAAAGCTTTCGCCCGATTTACACTCATATGACCACAGAGGCCAATTTTTAACTCCGATTTAGTTGAAATTTAGCACAGGGAGTAGAATTAGCATTGTAGCTATGCGTGCCAAATTTGGTTGAAATCGGTTCAGATTTAGATATAGCTCCCATATATATGTTTTTCTGATTTCGACAAAAATGGTCAAAATACCAACATTTTCCTTGTAAAATCGCCACTGCTTAGTCGAAAAGTTGTAAAAATGACTCTAATTTTCCTAAACTTCTAATACATATATATCGAGCGATAAATCATAAATAAACTTTTTCGAAGTTTCCTTAAAATTGCTTCAGATTTAAACGTTTCCCATATTTTTTTACTAACATTGTGTTCCACCCTAGTGCATTAGCAACTTAAATTTTGAGTCTATAGATTTTGTAGAAGTCTATCAAATTCTTCCAGATCGAGTGATATTTAAATTTATGTATTTGGGACAAACCTTTATATATAGCCCCAACACATTTGACGGATGTGATATGGTATCGAAAATTTAGATCAACAAAGTGGTGCAGGGTATAATATAGTCGGCCCCGCCCGACTTTAGACTTTACTTACTGGTTTTCTATAAAAATTTTTCAAAATTTCGTAATTTCTTTTCCATAAAAAATTTCTATGGAAACATTTGTCGAAATTTTATTTCCATAGAAAATTTTGTAAAAATTTTATATCCATAGAAAATTTTGTAAAAATTTTATTTCCAAAGAAAATTTTGACAAAATTTTATTTAATTTTAATCAATTTAATTTATTAATTTTTCCTTAGAAAATTTTGTAAAAATTTTAATTCCACAGAAAACTTTGACAAAATTTTATTTCCATAGAAAATTTTGTGAAAATTGTATTTCTGTAGAAAATTTTGCCAAAATTGTATTTCTATATTTTTATACTCTCCACTATAAAATAGTGGTATATTAACTTTATCATTCCCTTTATAATACATTGAAATATTGTTCTAAGACCGTCGTGGTGAAATTCTGAATCGATCTAAGCATAGCCATCCGTCCGTCCGTCTTTTGAAATCACGCTAGCTTCCGAACGAAACAAGCTATCGACTTGAATCTTGGCATAAGTAGTTGTTATTGATGTAGGTCAGATGGTATTGCAAATGGACCATATTGGGCCAATTTTTCGTATAGTCCCCATATAAACCGATCCCCAGATTTGGATTTCGGAGCCTCTAAGAGAAGCAAATTTCATCCGATCCGGTTGAAATTTGGTACGTCGTGTAAGTATACGGTCTGTAATAACCATGCAAAAATCGGTCCATTCGGTCCATAATTATATATAGCCCCCATATAAACCGATCCCCCGATTTGGCTTGCGTAGACTCTTGGAGAAGCGAATTTCATACGATCCGGTGGAAATGTTTTACTAGGTGCAAGTATATGTCATCTAAGAACCATGCAAAAATTGGTCCACATCGGTCCATAACTATATATAGCCCCCATATAAACCGAGTACCAGAATTGAACTCCGGAGCCCCCTGGAGGAGCAAAATTCATCCGACCCGGTTGAAATTTGGCACGAGGTATAAGTATATGGTATGTAACAACCATGCAAAAATTGGTCCATATCGGTCCATAATTATATATAGCCCCCATATAAACCGTTCCCCAGATTTGACCTTCGAAGCCTCTTGGAGAAACAAAATTCATCCGATCGGGTTGAAACTTGGAACGTGGTGTTAGTATATGGCCGCTAACAAGCATGCTAAAATTGGTCCATTTCGGTCCATAATTATATGTAGCCCCCATATAAACCTTTCCCCAGATTTGACCTTCGGCGCCTTTTGGAGGAGCAAAATTCATCCGATACGGTTGAAATTTGGAACATGGTGTTAGTTTATGGCCGCCAACAAACATGCCAAAATTGGTCCATATCTATCTATAGTTATATATAGCCGATCCCCAACCACACAAATATTGGTCCATATCGGTTCATAATCATGGTTTACACTCGAGCCAAAAATAATGTACCAAAATTTTATTTCTATAGACAATTTTGTCAAAATTTTATGACTATAGATTTTTTTTGTCAAAATATTATTTCTATAGATTTTTTTTTTGTTTTTAATTTGTTTTCTATAAAAATTTTTCAAAATTTCGTAATTTCTTTTCCATAAAAAATTTCAATGGAAACATTTGTCAAAATTTTATTTCCATAGAAAATTTTGTCAAAATTTTATTTCCATAGAAAATTTCGTTAAAATTTTATTTCCATACACAACTTTGTAAAAATTTTATTTCTATAGAAAATTTTGTCAAAATTTTATTTCTATGAAAAATTTTGTCAAAATTTTATTTCTATAAAAAATTTTGTCAAAATTTTATTTCTATAGAAAATTTTGTTAACATTTTATTTCCATAGAAAATTTTGTCAAAATTTTATTTCTATAAAAATTTTGACAACCTTTTATTTCCATAACTAATTTTTTCAACATTTTATTTCCATAGAAAATTTTGTCAAAATTTTATTTTCGTAGAAAATTTTGTCAAAATTTTATTTTAATAGAAAATTTTGTCAAAATTTTATTTTAATAGAAAATTGTCTCAAAATTGTATTTTAATAGAAATTGTCTCAAAATTGCATTTCCACAGAAAATTTCGTCAAAATTTTATTTTTTATAGAAAATTTTGTCAACATTTTATTTTTATAGAAAATTTTGTCAAAATTTAATTTTTATAAAAAATTTTGTTAACCTTTTATTTCCATAGAACATTTTATAAAAATTTAATTTCTATAAAAAATTTTGTCAAAATTTTATTTCTATAAAAATTTTGTAAATCTTTTGTCAAAATTTTGTTTTCGTAGAAAATTTTGTCAAAATTTTATTTTAATAGAAAATTGTCTCAAAATTGTATTTTAATAGAAAATTGTCTCAAAATTGCATTTCTATAGAAAATTTCGTCAAAATTTTATTTTTGTAGAAAATTTTGTCAACATTTTATTTTTATAGAAAATTTTGTCAAAATTTTTTTGCAACGAAAAATCTTGTCAAAATTGTATATTAATAAAAATCTTTGTCCAAATTTTATTTCCATAGAAAATTTGGATAGAGATTTTATTCCCATAGAAAATTGTATCAACATTTTATTCTCATAGCAAATTTTATCAATATTTTTTTTCCATAGAAAATTTTCTTAAGATTTTATTTCCATCGAAAATTTTGTCAAAAGTTTACTTTCATAGAAAATTTTGTCAACATTTTCTTTCTATAGAAAATCTTGTCAAAATTTATTTCAATAGAAAATTTTGTAAAAATGTTGTGTCCATAAAAAAAAATTTACAAATTTTATTTCTATAAAAAATGTGGTCAAAATTTTGTTTCTATAGAAAATTTTGTCAAAATTTTATTTCTATAGAAAATTATGCCAAAAATTTATTTCTATAAAAAGTGTTGTCCAAATTTTATTTCTATAGAAAAACTCGTCAGCATTTTATTTTTATAGAAAATTTTGTCAAAATTTTATTTTCGTAGCAAATTTTGTCAAAATTTTATTTCTATAGAAAATTTTGTCAACATTTTATTTTAATAAAAATCTTTGTCCAAATTTTATTTCCATAGAAAATTTGGACAAAGATTTTATTCCCATTATTTCCATCGAAAATTTAGTCAAAAGTTTACTTCCATAGAAAATTGAGTCAACATTTTCTTTCTATAGAAAATCTTGTCAACATTTATTTCCATAGAAAATTTTGTAAAAATGTTGTGTCCATAAAAAAAAATTTACAAATTTTATTTCTATAAAAAATGTTGTCAAAATTTTATTTCTATAGAAAATTTTGCCAAAATTTTATTTCTATAGAAAATTTTTCCAAAATTTTATTTCTATATTTTTTGTCAAAATTTTAATTTTTTAGAAAATTTTGTCAAAAGTTTATTTCTATAGAAAATTTTGCCAAAATTTTATTTCTATATTTTTTGTCAAAATTTTATTTTTATAGAAAAATTTACCACAATTGTAGTTCCATAGAAAGTTTTCTCAAAATTGTATTTCCTTAGAAAATTTTGTCAACATTTTATTTTTATAGAAAATTTTGTGAAAATTTTATTTCTATGAAAAATTTTGTCAAAATTTTATTTCTATAAAAATTTTGTCAACCTTTTATTTCCATCAAAAATTTTGTCAACATTTTAATTCCATAGAAAATTTTGTCAAAATTTTATTTTCGTAGAAAATTTTGTCAAAATTGTATTTTAATAGAAAATTGTCTCAAAATTGTATTTCCATAGAAAATTTCGTCAAAATTTTATTTTGATAGAAAATTTTGTCACAATTTATTTTTTATAGAAAATTTTGTCAAAATTTTATGTTTATAGAAAATTTTGTTAAAATTTTATTTTTATAGAAAATGTTGTCAAAATTTTATTTTAATAAAAATATTGTAAAAATTTTATTTTAATAAAAATTTTGTAAAATACTTTATTTTTATAAAAAATTTTGTTAACCTTTTATTTCCATAGAAAATTTTTAAAAATTTAATTTCTATAAAAAATTTTGTCAAATTTTATTTCTATAAAAAGTTTGTCAACCTTTCGTCAAAATTTTATTTTCGTAGAAAATTTTGTCAAATTTTTTTTTAATAGAAAATTGTCTCAAAATTGTATTTTAATAGAAAATTGTCTCAAAATTGCTTTTCCATAGAAAATTTCGTCAAAATTTTAGTTTTATAGAAAATTTTGTCAAAATTTTATTTTCGTAGCAAATTTTGTCAAAATTTTTTTTCTATAGGAAATTTTGTCAAAATTTTATTTTAATAAAAATTTTGTCAAAAATTTATTTTAATAAAAATTTTGTCAAAAATTTATTTTAATAAAAATTTTGTAAAAATTTTTTTTTTTTTATTTTATTTTAATAAAATTAATTAATAAAAATTTTGTAAAAATTTTATTTTAATAAAAAATTTTGTTAACCTCTTATTTCCATAGAAAATTTTGTAAAAATTTAATTTCTATAAAAATTTTTGTCAAAATTTTACTTCTATAATAATTTTGTCAACCTTTTGTCAAAATTTTATTTTAATAGAAAATTGTCTCAAAATTGCATTTCCATAGAAAATTTTGTCAAAAAAATTTTTTTTATAGAAAATTTTGTCAAAATTTTATTTTCGTAGCAAATTTTGTCAAAATTTTTTTCTATAGAAAATTGTGTCAAAATTTTATTTTAATAAAAATCATTGTCCAAATTTTATTTCCGTAGAAAATTTGGACAAAGATTTTATTCCCATATAAAATTGTATCAACATTTTATTCTCATAGGAAATTTTATCAATATTTTTTTCCATAGAAAATTTTGTTAAAATTTTATTTCCATCGAAAATTTTGTCAAAAGTTTACTTCCATAGAAAATTTTGTCAACATTTTCTTTCTATAGAAAATCTTGTCAATATTTATTTCTATAGAAAATTTAGTACAAATGTTGTGTCCATAAAAAAAAAATACAAATTTTATTTCTATAAAAAATGTTGTCAAAATTTTATTTCTATAGAAAATTTTGTCAAAATTTTATTTCTATTGAAAATTTTGCCAAAATTTTATTTCTATAGGTAAGTTTGTCAAAATTTTATTTCCATAGAAAATTTTGTCAATATTTTATTTCCACGAAAACTTCTGTCAACGTTTTATGTCCATAGAACATTTTATCAAAATTTTTGTCCAAATTTTATTTCTATAAAAAATTTTGGCAAATTTTTATTTTCATAGCAAATTTTGTAAAAATTTCATTTCCAAAGAATCATCATCTATGACTCACTGTTATTTTACGAAGTATATTAATGGACTCTGGTAGATGTAATAATATAATGGCTCATTTTTTAGCCTATAGTTACAACTTGTCTTCCCAACCATTTTCGACATATTTACTTTCCAAACACCATAAAAAATATTAATGAGAGGCTAAATAATAAGCCTTTATATCATTACATATACTAGAGTACTCTTATATACTTTGTACAACCAAAGTCACGAATGTACATCATAGATAATCAATGCAATTTGAAAAAAAAAAGAATGAATAAAATAAAACGAAACAATAAAATTATGTCAACATTCAAATGCTAGAGAAATATTCTCCAAATTTCTTTGTTAAAGGAAATTTTGTCAAAATTTCAATGCAATTGGAAATTTTTTTCAAAATATTGTTTGTAATTTTATCAAAATTTCTTTTTTATAGGAAATTCTGTCAAAATTCCAATGCTATAAGAAATTTTATGAAAATTTTGTTGCTATCGGATATTATGTCAAATTTTTAAATATTGCTACAATATTTGTTACTATGGGAAATCTTTTCAAAATTTTATTCGTTTTTTGTTGCCAAATTTTATTTCAAAATTTTATTCGTTTTTGTTGTCAAAATTTTATTTCTACAGAAAACTTTTACAAAATTATGTTTCTATTGGAAATTTAAAAAAAAAAATCTTATCTCTAGACAATTTAGCCAAAATCTTTTTCCTATAGGAAAATTTGTTAATTTTTTTTCCAATAGGATATGTTGTGAAAATTTAGTTGCTATAAATTTTTTTTTTTCGCTATGAGAATTTTGTCGACATTTTTTTCATTTGCATGTAAAAATTGTTTGCCACAAAAAATCTTTTCCTCTATGCATTTGAGCATATAAAGAGATGATGCTTTATGGTACGATTGTGTATTCCTTTCGAAAAAATAACTCCGAATATAGATCATCCATTAACCTTAGGGATGCCTGTAACAATGTAAAGGAATATTCATTAAATGGTAACTTGACAAAACTTTTTTGTTCGTGGGCAAGAAACAACATCAAGGAATATTCATGAAGTGGTCATATGACGCAATGTCATGCAGAGCGACGAGAGTCTAACATATACCCCAGTGTAATGTGGTTTTTTTGTGGAAAAGCAAGTTAAGACCACAACCATGACAATGTTTAGAAACTTTCGTTTGGTATACCCCAGAAATGAGTTACAAAGTTTGTGGTTTTTCATCAATGACAGCTTTTGCGGACATTTCTTGTTGAGGGAAAATATTTAAATTACCTTTAGTTGTGTATTTTGATCAGATTCTCCAATAGCCACTGATGTTGTGTTAGCAAGCAATAATGGACTATGCAGTTGACATGCAATGAAATGCCACAAAAAAAAAGAAATTCTTCATAAGCCAATATTTATTTCATTTCTTTCTCCTCTTCCACAACAAAAAAACAAATCTTAGGGTATGAAATACGGAAATACCATTTCTAATAGTCCTTTATTCCACTGGCCACAATTGTAGATAATATCAAACATTGAAAGCAAATCCTTTGGACAACACAACTATGCACTAAGCTTCTTATTCGAAATCATACTCACGTTTACTTCAACATAAGCTAGAGCACTTTAAAATTATTTTTTTTTCTTCTTGGGATTTACAAATAGCATTGGCACAACCCTCCCTCTTAGTTCATTCTTTTTGTGATCGAGTCTCTAGAATTGAATAGAAGTTCGTTTTTTGTTAAAGTATCATCTTCCTTATTCAAATGTCGTGTGGTGTATAAATAACTGGCCATATCTTTTGTGATGTCATGCTTGAAGCTAAACAAATATAATTTTCTTAGATGAAAAAAAAACGCATGAGAATAATTCAAAAGGGTAAAATGGGCCAATAAAAATTCCAGACGCACCAGATTTTATATCGGTTTTTTGGCCTAAAGCTATGCTCATATACTGACCACAACTGTAGAACAAAGAGCAAACACTATTCCACAAACCAATATACAAAGTAATAGAGCTACGCACAAATTGAAGGATCATCGCTAAGGCTTTTGCGAGACAGGCCTTTTGTGGTATCTCAGAATAAATGGTACGTATACGTATTTCTCTAACAAGAAAATTATGAAATATCATACGTGTATTTCTAATGATTATACGCCACTAAATTCAATCAAATGTGGATTGTAATAGTCATGATCTTTGTTTTCCAATAGAAAAATTATATATAGTGAACATCAGGAAACATCCAGAAAGTCACTTTTAAGATTATCGAGATTTCAACAAAAAATTTTCAAAATTTTACTTCGATAGAAAACTGTGTCAAAATTTTACTCCCATAGAAAACTGTGTCAAAATTTTATTTCTATAGAAAATTTCACCAAAATTATATTTCTATAGAAAATTTCACCAAAATTATATTTCTATGGAAAATTTTGCCAAAATTCTATTTCTATATAAAATTTTATCAAAATTTAATTTCTATAGAAAATTTTTTAAAATTTTATTATTATAGAAAAGTTTGTCAAAATGTTATTTCTATAGAAAATTTTATCAAAATTGTATTTATTTTGTCAAAATTTTTTTCTATAGAAAAATTTGTCAAAACTTTGTTTCTATAGAAAAATTTGGCAAAATTATATTTCTATAGAAAATTTTGCCAAAATTCGATTTCTATAGAAATTTTTGTCAAAATTTTTTTCTATAAATTTTTTTTTTCACAATTTTATTTCAAAAGAAAATTTCGTCAAAATTTCATTTCTATAGAAAATGTTGTCAAAAACTTTTTACAGAAAATTTTGTCAAAATTTTATTTCTATAGAGAATTTTGTCAAAATTTTATTTCTATTGAAAAAGTTGTCAAAATTTTATTTCTATATAAAATTTTGTCAAAATTTTATTTCAATCGAAAATTTTGTTAAAATTTTATTTCTATAGAAATTTTCAAAACTGTATTTCTATAGAAAATTTTGTCCATATACGTATCTCTAACAATTTATGAAGAATCATACGCACTATGGGACAGTGCATTTCTAATGATCATACGCCACCAAGTCCAATTAAATTACTTTCTATAGAAAATTTTGCCAAAATTCTATTTTTGTAGAAAATTGTGTCACAATTTTATTTCTATAGAAAATTTTGCCCAAATTTTATTTTTATAGAAAATTTTGTAAAAAAATTCATTTCTATAGAAAATTTTGTCAAAGTTTTATTTATCTTGTCACAATTTTTTTCTCATAGAAAATTTTATCAAAATATTATTTCTTTAGAAGATTTTGCCAAAATTATATTTCTATGGAAAATTTTTGTTAAAATTTTATTTCTACAGACAATTTTTTCAACCGTCGAACTGAACGGACGTGTTTTTTTAATAGCGGAGTATTTCATCGTAATAAGTACTTATTACGAATTTCACGTGTGGTGGAAATAATAAACCACCATGCAGCGAAATTCAAAGCCATCCACTGGGTTGCTAACTTCAGGGCCCAGTGGACGGGTAACGACTGAAGTTATAAATTTGGGCATCGACCAAGAGTCAGGCCCAATTAGTCGACCTGTAGACGGGTCGACTGGCGGTGACACTTTGGCAAGTCGAACCTTTTCTAAGGTGACGACATCAAAAGGAGGCAATCCCTCTCGAAAGAGATTCAAGGAACGAAGAAATGCTTTGTTTATCCTAAAGAAATTAGGATCAGTCGACCCAAGCACGTTGTCGGCTAAGCAAAGCGATTCCTTAAAATGGGCTCAAGGAATTCTTGAAGCTGGAAAAAGGGAACGATCACCGGATGAGCTGCCATCCTCTAAACGGGATCAAAGATCGTTTGCCTCAGTTGCAAAAGACAGCCTTGTGATGGCTATTATTAATAAAGGAGCATTGGACGGTATGATTCCAAGGCAAAAATGGGGGGAAATTGAGAACGCGATGTCTGGTGTCTACTCAGAGGTGCGAAAAAAGTTTCCCGGACCAAGTCCTCGACGGCAAGATGCTGGATGGTATCAAGGACGATATAAGTTAATAGCTTTTGCAGACCAGAGGTCTATGGATTGCTTTAAAGCTGCATTGATGCTAATTGGTGAAGTTTGGGAAGGAGCCGCTTTGGAGTTAGTCGATAAAAAAGACATACCGGCTAAACCTAGAGCACATGCATGGATACCGGCAAACCCTCCTGATCCTGAGTCAATACTAGAGAGACTAAAAGAATGTAACCCAGATCTTCCAACCGCCGATTGGAAGGTTGGTCGTTTGGGTGAGGTGGATGGACCAAGACGACATGCGGTGTTTATATTAAACATAGAGTCGCTGCCACATCTAGCCCAGACCCAAGGACGCGTAAGTTATGGCTTTCATGATATCCATATGAAGGTATACAAAAGCGATCAGCCAAAGGATTCCGAAACGGACAAGCCTCCGGTAGAGTCAGCAGTGGAAAAATCTCCTAGCGAAGCCGAAGGAGACATAAAACCTGCAGACTATGGCGAAAATCATATGCGGGAAGTTTCTACAGGCTCAAGCCTCACCAAAACTGAACCGCGGATTGTTGCGAGAGTCACCGAGATCTGTGAAGAGGAAGCCCTTGATGACTCAATTGAAGCGGCTGATGTGACGGTGGTTGAAAATTTGGATGGTTCTACGGTTCCTCCAGATAAATCTTCACCATTGTAAGGCCGCTTGTGCTGCCTTAAAAGTTCTCCTGATGAAAGGAGACATAGATATAGTTCTTATTCAAGAACCACACATATATAAGAACAAGATCTGTGAATTAAGCACTCCGGGTTTCAAACTTTTGCATAATACCGGTACCGATATAAATCGAGCATGTATAATTGCTAAAAACGAACTAAACTTGTTTCTGCTTCCTTCATTGAGCAATGCAGACACTGTCGTAGCCAGTCTAGAGATATCCACATGCAAATATTGGGTATCTTCGATCTACATGGGACATGATAGGGAGATGCCACCCTGTGCCGTTAAGACCTTAGTTGAGGAGTCACTAAAAACAAAGACAAAACTCATTATGGGATGCGATGCAAATGCACATCATAGTATTTGGTGAAGTAGTGATACTAATGCAAGGGGAGAGTCGCTAATAGAGTTTATTTTGCGTACTAACCTGGTAGTTTGCAATAAGGGAGATGCACCAACCTTCGTCACCAGGAACAGACAAGAGGTTTTGGACGTAACGTTGACCTCTCCGGAACTGAATGATAAGATATCTGAGTGGCAAGTTTTGAGGGAACATAGCTTCTCAGATCATCGCTACATCAGTTTCAGATTGGCTGTTCGTACTTCAAAGACCATATTTCCGCCAAATGTTAGGAAAGCTGATTGGAATAGGTATAGGGAATCGTTCAATTCGATGATACCGGAAATGCCGGAGACAAATATGGGCACTGTGCAAGATATCGAACACGCAGTGGAGCGGATTACTAAGGCCTTCAACATTTCACTGAAAGCTGCTTGCCCTAGAGGAAAGCCAAGGGGAAAAAATCGGCCGCCATGGTGGACTACGGAGTTAAGTAATATGAGGAAATCCTGCAGGAAGCTCTTTAACAAAGCAAAGTCCACAAGAGCTCCGGAGGATTGGGACACTTACAAGATGAATCTGAGAGAATATAAACGAGAACTGAGAAGGTCTCAACAAAACTCTTGGGATGATTACTGTAGCAGTATTGAGAATACGTCAGAGGCTTCCAGACTACGGAAGGTACTAGCATCCACTAACACCGCTCCGGGTTTCATTAAAACATCGGAGGGAAATTGGACAACGTCCAGTGAGGAGACGTTGGAGGTACTTTTGGACACACACTTCCCTGGAAATCAGACGGTTGAACCATGTTCCGGCGGTGTAACAGAGGCTCAGCGATCATTTCCTATCGAGGAAATTGTGTCGGAATCTAGAATAAAATGGGCTTTAAATAGCTTTGGACCATTCAAATCCCCCGGACCTGATGGAATTACTCCGGCGGAGTTACAGGCAGTGGCTGAAAGAGTTATCCCCTGGTTGACGGTGATATATAAACGATGTGTAAACTTAGCATATATTCCAGAAAAGTGGAGGGAAACAAAAGTCGTCTTCATACCTAAAGCAGGAAAAGCCTCTCACTCGAGTGCGAAGGATTTCCGACCAATCAGCTTGTCCTCATTCCTACTTAAGACCCTGGAGAGGATGATAGACATGTATCTTAGAACTAGCGTGGATTCAAGTTTGCTCTCGAAACGACAGCATGCATACTCGAAGGGCAGGTCTACTGAGACCGCATTGCATGAACTAGTCAGCTTTATTGAAAGCTCACTATCTGTCAAAGAATACACAATCGTGGCGTTTCTAGACATCGAAGGGGCGTTCAATAATGTCCATCCGAGCTCGATATTAAATGGACTGACAACTCTGAATGTTGATCCAGGTATACTTAGGCTGTTAGACGAACTTCTAATAAAGAGACGTATTTCAGCCACACTAGGGCAAGCAAACATACAAAGGTATGTGAACAGAGGCACTCCCCAAGGAGGAGTTCTATCACCTCTTCTTTGGAATGTTGCTATAAACAACCTTCTGGTTTCCCTAGAAAAAGAAAGGATAAAAGTGGTGGCATACGCAGATGATGTGGCGCTAGCAGTCAGGGGAAAATTCCCATCCACAATCAGAGATATTATACAGAGAGCTCTCCGGATGACTGAGAAATGGGCGAAAGATAATGGTCTTGGTGTAAATCCAGCAAAGACAGAACTAGTCATGTACTGCAAAGATCGTAAAACTCCCACGGTTAGGCCCATTTCCTTAGGGGGTACTGAAATTCCCTTTGGTGAGTGTGCAAAATACCTTGGCGTTATTTTGGACAGGAAGCTGAATTTTAGGATTAATATTGAAGAGAGGGCGAGAAAAGCCACGGTAGCTTTGTACTCGTGCAAAAAGGCAATAGGGAAAAAGTGGGGACTAAAACCAAAAATTGTGCATTGGCTATACACTGCAGTAGTTAGACCTATAATGCTATATGGTGTTGTAGTCTGGTGGCCGGCACTTCAGAAACCGACTTGTTTAGATAAAGTTCAGCGTATGGCGAGCTTATGTATCTCAGGCGCATTTAGTAAGACAGGAACAGACTCCCTTAATGTCATGCTACATCTATTGCCTTTAGACATTTTGGCCAAACAGTCAGCTGCAACAACGGCTGTGCGGTTGCGCGAGCTATCGCTGTGGTCGGAAAAAATGTACGGTCATAGTTCGGTCCTCAAAATAATGCCAGATGTGCCTAACGTAGTGGATTATACCCTGGCAAAACCACTTTTCGACAAAAAGTTTGAAACTCTAATTCCCAACAGTGAGGCGTGGTGTACACAGACCCCGGGGAATAAAGGATATATAGATTTCTATACTGATGGCTCCAAATTGAATGGACAAGTGGGGTTCGGAGTATATTCTAAAGATCTGGAAATTCGAATAGCGAAAAGATTACCTAATCACTGTAGTGTTTTTCAGGCAGAAATATTAGCAATAAGAGAGGTGGCGAAGTGGCTGAGAAGTAATGTTCCAACAAATATTGGCATTAATATATACTCAGACAGTCAACCTGCAATAAAATCCTTGGACTCTGTGTTCCTCAACTCGAAAACGGCCATCGACTGCCGCAAATCTCTCAATGAGATGGCTGAGCAGTACAATATTCACCTAATATGGGTGCCTGGCCATAGGAACATACCGGGGAACTGCGAAGCGGATGAGTTGGCAAGGCTAGGGACTACCTTACATATTCCAGGGGAACTGGAATTTGTTGGTATGCCCCTAGCTACCTGCAAGCTCATGCTGCGTGAGAAGGCTGTTAGGATGGCAAATGTTCGATGGGAGAATTGCAAGGGTTGTAACGACACCAAGCAAATATGGCCCCATTTCAACTTAAACCGCACACTAGATATGCTAATGTTCTCGAGACGTCAGATATCACTCCTGATATCTGCTATAACGGGTCGCTGCCTGATAGGCGATTTTGCAAAAACTATTGGCGCGAAGTATAATGACTATTGTATGAGCTGTCATGATGGTGAGGAAAAAGAATCAATTAAACACCTCTTGTGTGAGTGTCCTGCATTTTGTGTAAAGCGCAAGCAACTTTTAGGAGCATATAGCTTCAGATTACTGGCGGATCTGGAAAACGTTAACTTAAGCAGTCTGCTAATGTTTTTGGAACAATCTGGTTGGTTCAACAAAGAAAAATAATCAGGAAGGTTCAGCGATTAAAACTAGAAGTGCCCATATGTAATAGGTACTTTTAGTTAATGTGGTATCACAATGGACTGAATAGTCTAAGTGAGCCTGAATCTTAATCGGGCTGCCACTTTAACCTAACCTAACCTAACCACATATATATTTCTATTGAAAATTTCGCCAAAATTCTATTAATATAGAAAATTTTATAAAAATTTTATTTCTATAGAAAATTTTATAACAATTTTATTTCTATAGAAAATGTTGTGAAAATTTTATTTCTATAGAAAATTTTTTAAAAATTTTATTTCTATAGTAAATTTTGCAAAAATTCTATTTCTATAGACAATTTTGTCAACATTTTATTTTTATAAAAAATTTTGCAAAATTTTATTTCTATACAAAATTTTGTCAAAATTGTATTTCTATAGAAAATTTTATAAAAATTTTATTTCTAAATAAATATAGAAAATTTTGTAAAAATGCTATTTCTATAGAAAATTTTATAATTTTTTTATTTTATTATTTTATTTTCTCAAAATCTTATTTCTAAAGAAAATGTTGTCAAATTTTAATTTCTATCGAAAATGTTGTCAAAATTTTATTTCTATAGAAAATTTTGTAAAAATTTTATTTCTATAGAAAATGTTCTCAAAATTGTATTTCTAAAGTAAATTTTGTCAATATTTTATTTCAAAAGAAAATTTTGCAAAATTTTATTTCTACAAAAAATTTCTCCAAAATTCTATTCCTATAGAAAAATTTTCCAAAATAGAAAATTTTATAAAAATGTTATTTTTATAGAAAATTTTATAAAAATTTTATTTTATTTTATTATTTTATTTTCTCAAAATTTTATTTCTAAAGAAAATGTTGTAAAATTTTAATTTCTATCGAAAATGTTGTCAAAATTTTATTTCTATTGAAAGTTTTATAAAAATTTTATTTCTATAGAAAATGTTCTCAAAATTTTATTTCTATAGCAAATTTTGTCAAAATCTTATTTCTATAGAAGATTTTGTGAAAATGTTATTTCTATAGAAAAATTTATAAAAATTTTGTTTCTATAGAAAATTTTGTAAAAACTTTATTTCAATAGAATTTTTTTCAAATTTTTATTTCTATAGAAAATTTTGTCAAAATTGTATTACTGAAGAAAATTTAGTCCGTATACGTATTTCTCTACCAAGAAATTTATGAAAAATCATACGCACTATGGGACAGTGTATTTCTAATGATCATACGCCGCCAAGTCCAATTAAATGACTTTCTATAGAAAATTTTGCCAAAATTCTCTTTCTATAGGAAATTTTGTAAAAATGTTATTTCTATAGAAAATTTTGTAAAAATGTTATTTCTATAGAAAAATTTGTCAAAATTTTGTTTCTATAGAAAATTTTGTAAAAATTTTATTTCTATCGAAAATTTTGTTAAAATTTTTTTTCGCTCCAAAATTTTATAAAAATTTTATTTCTATAGAAAAATTTTCAAAATTTTATTTCTATGAAAATTTTGTCAAAATTTTATTTCTATAGAAAATTTTATAAAAAATGTATTTTTATAGAAAAATCATACGCACTATGGGACAGTGTATTTCTAATGATCATACGCGACCAAGTCCAATTAAATGACTTTCTATAAAAAATTTTGCCAAAATTTTATTTTTGTAGAAAATTGTGTCAAAATTTTATTTCTATAGAAAATGTTGTCCAAATTTTATTTTTATTGAAAATTTTTTAAAAAATTTTATTTTTATAGAAAATTTTGTCAAAATTTTATTTATTTTGTTACAATTTTTTTCTCTTGAAAATTTTGTCAAAATTTTATTTCTTTAGAAGATTTTGCCAAAATTATATTTCTATGGAAAATTTTTGTTAAAATTTTATTTCTACAGAAAATTTTTTCACAATTATATTTCTATAGAAAATTTCGCCAAAATTCTTTTTTAGAAAATTTTCTAAACATTTTATTTCTATAGAAAATTTTATAACAATTTTATACCTATAGAAAATTTTTTAAACATTTTATTTCTACAGAAAATTTTGTAAAAATTTTATTTCTATAGTAAATTTTGCCAAAATTCTATTTCTATCAAAAATTTTGTTAAAATTGTATTTCTATAGAAAATTTTGTCAAAATTGTATTTCTATAGAAAACTTAGTCCGTATACGTATTTCTCTAACAAGAAATTTATGAAAAATCATACGCACTATGGGACAGTGTATTTCTAATGATCATACGTCGCCAAGTGCAATTAAATGACTTTCTATAGAAAATTCTGTAAAAATGTTATTTCTATAGAAAATTTTGTCAAAATTTTATTTCTATAGAAAAATTTGTCAAAAATTTTTTTTCGGTAGAAAATTATGTAAAAATTTTATTTCTATCGAAAATTTTGTTAAAATTTTAATTCGCTCCAAAATTTTAGAAAAATTTTATTTCTATAGAAAAATTTTCAAAATTTTATTTCTCTAGTAAATTTTGTCAAAATTTTATTTCTCTAGTAAATTTTGTCAAAATTTTATTTCTATAGAAAATTTTGTCAAAATTTTATTTCTATAGATAATATTGTCAAAATTTTATTTCTATAGAAAATTTCGTCAAAATTTTATTTCTATAGAAAATTTTGTTAAAATTTTATTTCTATAGAAAATGTATGAAGTACCTCTTTGTTAAACTTAGCAAAACATAAAGAATTCTACCAATCTACCAAACAGTAAAAAATCTATCATTTTTAGAAGAGTTCTACAAACTGTGACAACCGAGTAGTATCCCATTTTCATGCCAGGGACCATCATAGCTTTGAGGTCAGCTATACCAAGGGAGCAGAAGCGATCACACAAAAGAGAAACCATCTCTCTAACGCAGTTTTGTCGCACTCCAAATTACCCACAATTTTTTAGTGAAAATACCTTTTCTACATGATCATAAGTAATTACAAATTTCTTATATGATCGATATGCTAACTGATCAAATAATGTTGCCGGATCATCTTGACTTTTGTTGCCAAATGGAAACAAACAAAGAAAATGCTTGAAATAATATCTCGATAAGTGAATAATTGAGGGGTTCAAAGTCATTGCAACAAAGAACAATAAAATTTATCATACGCACAATGGTACACTGTATTATTAATAATGATACGCCACAATGTTCAAATTTTAATTAAGAGATTTATTGTCTTAAAAAGCATTTTCGATCGAAGTTTGTTTTTTTTTTTTTTGTAACTGAACTGAGTTCCTAATCAAACAAAATTTGAGTCTGGCTCAGCTCTACTTGGATACCCAAACAAACTCATTCTACAATGCTATTTACCCACCCTCTCAACTCATATCCATTTATATGATGGCTAACAACTCTAGCATGGGGATACAAAAATCGAAAAACGAAGTCGATTTTTGTTAATCTTCAAAATGGATTCTTGATCGTGTGAGCTCACTTTATCGATTTTAAATGTAGGTCCAAAACAACCAATCGAAATTTTATAGCAACCAAAATCGACTGATCGAAGTTTTTTAGTGGCAGAAATCAACGAATTTATAAACCACACTTTGGCAAATAAATCGAAAACTTTATTTTAATTGTTCAATCTCTTTATATGGTGAACATTTTCCACAAAATTAGAAAGTCGAAACGCTAAAGGTCAACACCCATAAATAATTTAAAATTTTCAAAATTTTGGAAAAACAATTATTTTAAATTTGAAACATTCGAGGAGATTCTGAATCGAAAACTCGCCTTTTTATGTTCTTTACATTACCTAACGTTGCAAAATTTTCGCAAGTGTATTTCATGGCCTTATGTGTAGATCTGAAATTTCATCTGCTAAATAGAAGACGAATTCATGATACGCACTATGGTACACTAAGTTAATAATACTGATACGCCACATTAACCAAAGTTCCGTCATGACCTTTATCATCTACCCCTATATGGTGTGAATGGGCGATATTTCTTAAGATATATTGAAAGAAAATTATTTCTTGAAATCTATACATGCCTAGCTCCGATGAATAAAATTAATTAATCAACTTTTATGTCTCAAACTAAGCAAATGAAATTTTTTTTAGTGATCAGAATTGGATGACTGTTGTGGAGACTAATCAAACTTTAACGAATAGATCGAAAAGTCAAAATTGAATTTAAAGTGGATATTATTTAGCTCTTGTCAAACCATCCACAACATGAAAAGTCGATAAAGTCATACTATCAGTCATACTATTTTATACTCTTTACAATCCCTGTCCTAGCTGTACATATTTCCACACTGGCAAATTGGTGCAGAATACATCATACGCTCTATGGTACACTAAATTAATAATACTTATACGCCACATTAACCAAAATAACATCGTGAGCTTTATTGTCTATCCCAATATCGTATAAATGGATAAAATTTCTTATATTATCATTTTAATTCCATTTTTCATTTATTTAATAAAAAAAAACTATTTTAAATTATAAACACTAGAAAAGATCCCAAGTTGACTTTCAAATTTTAAAAAATCGATAAGCCGACTAGTTGATGCTCACTAAAATCCCAGTATATATTTCAACTGTGGCGAAAGTGCATTTCCAAACCCTTTAGTATAGATCTTCAATTTCATCTGATAAATTGAAGGATAATTCATCATACACACTACTGTACACTAAATTCAAAATACTGATACGCCACATTAAACAAAATTACATCATAAGCTATATTGTCTACCCTCATATGATATAAACGGATAATATTTCGTAAGACATAATTTTTATTGGAATTTTTCATTTGTTCTAAAAAATTGCTTTATTTGAAAACAGTGGAAAAAATCTCAAGTCGTCTTTCCAAATTTTTTGGCAAATCGCAAAGCCGACTATTTGATGCTCATCAGAATCCTTAGCCTGGCTGTACATATTTTAATTTTATTGGGTAGATATATGGTATAAATGGGGGATATTTCTTATGATATAACGTTGATTCGATTTTTCATTTGTTCTTCTATATAAAAGGCCTTCCATTTGCCCATTAAATGATATTTGATTTTGGATTCTCATTCAATTCCTAGCCTGGCTGTACATATTTCAACACTGGCGAAAGTGCATTTCCACAGACTTTAGTATAGATCTTCAGTGTCATCTGCTAAGTTGAAGAAAATACATCATACGCACTATGGTACAGTAAATTAATAATACTTATACGCCACATTAAACAAAATTACATCATGAACTAGGGAGCCACCGTGGTGCAATGGTTAGCATGCCCGCCTTGCATACACAAGGTCGTGGGTTCGATTCCTGCTACGACCGAACACCAAGAAATTTTTCAGCGGTGGATTATCCCACCTCAGTAATGCTGGTGACATTTCTGAGGGTTTCAAAGCTTCTCTAAGTGGTTTCACTGGAATGTGGAACGCCGTTCGGACTCGGCTATAAAAAGGAGGTCCCTTGTCATTGAGCTTAACATGGAATCGGGCAGCACTCAGTGATAAGAGAGAAGTTCACCACTGTGGTATCACAATGGACTGAATAGTCTAAGTGAGCCTGATACATCGGGCTGCCACATAACCTAACCTAACCTAACCTACATCATGAACTTTATTGTCTGCGTAAATGAAAAATTGACTTCAATCGATTTAGCTGTCGAACTTTATTTTACTTATGAATTTTGTTACCTTTGGGAACCAGCGTGGTGCAATGGTTAGCATGCCCGCCTTGCATACACAAGGTCGTGGTTTCGATTCGTGCTTCGACCGAACACCAAAAATTTGTTCAGCGTTGGTTTATCCCACCTCATTAATGCTGCTGGTGACATTTCTGAGGGTTTCAAAGCTTCTCTAAGTGGTTTCACTGCAATGTGGAATGCCGTTCGGACTCGGCTATAAAAAGGAGGTCACTTGTCATTGAGCTTAAGATGGAATCGGGCAGCACTCAGTGATAAGAGAGAAGTTCACCAATGTGGTATCACAATGGACTGAATAGTCTAAGTGAGCTGCCACCTAACCTAACCTAACCATGGTACGCTAAATTAATAATACATATACGCCACATTAAGCAAAATTACATCATGAGCTTTAGTGTCTAACCTTTTATGATAGAAATGAGTGATATTTCTTAAGATATAATTTCGAATCGAATGTTCATTTGTTCTAAAAAGTTACCTTAATTGAAAAGCCAACTTCCAAATTTTGAAAAAGTCGTATAAGCGTTGCTCATAACAATCCCTAGCCTAGCTTAGTAAAGATCTGTAATTTCATTGACTAAATTCATCATACGCTCTATGGTACTTATAATTAATAACACTTATACGCCACCTTACTCAAAGATACATAATGAACTTTATTGTCTACCCCCATATATAAATATTGATTCGATTTTTTTGTATTTATTCCAATAATAATTCAATATAAAAGGCCTTCCATTTCCCATTAAATAATATTTGATTTTGTCACAGGACTAGTTCACTTCTGGTACCAAACAATAATCATTCTCTATAATGTTTATATCCCTGCTTCTCGCTCGCAATACATCGCTTCTTGTATGCCTCTAGAAGCCTAATTTACAAGTTTATGTGATTGTGATTGTGTCACTGTATTGGTGCCATAAGCTTAAGCTGTGTGTGCCTTTTTTTTAGAATTGTATTAAACATCCTTTTTTCATTATTATTATTTGTAACCAATGTAAAAAGGGAATGGCATGAATGAATAGAATTCTAGAGAAAAGGATTTTTGTTTTTTTGCTAGCCATAAAAAATAAAGGAAAGATGCTCGCATGGTCATAGCAAAAGAAGAAAAAACACAGATCCTGAATACCAGCAACACCAAACATCCCGGGCAATAATAACAACCACACCACACACATGGAAAATAAAGATTAATATAAAGAGAAACACAAGCACACAAACACACTCACATACGCACACACACACACACACACTTAGCAACCAAACCAGAATAGACTTTACCTAACGACATCAGCTTGGGCTGCTACTGCTTCCTTTGCTGTTTTGCTGAAAGCAAAAACCAAGTTGTGAACAAACTCAAGCACAAGAAAGGACAATTTGTGAAGACAGGAAAGGACCCAAGCTTTAAGGGAGAAGCGCAACAAAAAAAACAACAATCTCTAGCCACTAAAACCTTACCCTCTTTTCAGCATATACCTCGTAAAATGAAACGAGCATAACCAGATATAATGTTTGGTGTTGTTGCTGTTGCCGTTGCCGTTGTTGAACTCCATAAAAGTGTAAATGTACAAAAATCCTTTCAATGAACTTTAGTCCCTTTTCTCATTCCTTGTCGTTCTCTGTCCTTTGGTTTTTCGTTCTTTTTTTTCTCTCTAACTGATAGCAACAAAGTTTTGCATGGAGTTTTACAACTAAGTGCCCATCTATGTATGCGTAGGTGTATAAATTCTTTACGCATGTGATTGTGTTTGCCTTTAACAAGCACTCGTACTTTCTAAATACGCTCGAGGAATTTTTGTTGTTTTTTTTATTTCTTTTTGAGAAGTAATGGAATTGACTTTAAGGTAGATGTGAAAGTAAACAACTACGTTTTGAAAGTGAATGCACTTTTCCCAAGATGTTTTAGCATGAATTTGAAAGAGGCTATAGGCTTTTGTATATACATATAAGGGGGAAAGGGAATTTAGCTTGAGGTAAATTATTTCTCAGAAATGTTTAATCTTTGAGAGTGTGTTAAGTATACGTTCCATAGGTCATTGAATTAGGGACACTCATACGCCACACTTTTTGACAGAGTGGCAATAGAGGTTTTTTGGGGTTTGATTTCAGGTTCTTTAAGAAACCAATGTTACCAACCATGAACTTTATTGTCTACAACTATATGGTAAAAAAAATGGGTGATATTTCTTATGATATAATTTCGATTTTTATTTAAAAAATATATTTAAAAAAATGAATTTAAATAACAAACAATCTAAACGTCGACTATTGGATTCTCATTTAATTCTCCCTTTCCCAGCTGTATATTTTTTAACCCTGGCGAAAAAGCATTTCCATAGTCTTTAGTATAGAATTTCAAGAAATTCATCATACGCACTATGCTACACTCAAATTAATAATACTTAAACGCCACATTAACCTAAATTACATTATGAACTTTATTGTCTATCGCTGTAGACCACAGGGATTATATCCTGACCACATAATGTGGATGTGTGGAAATAAATGGACTAATGTGTACCGTATATAAGAAAACTAACACTCTCTAGGCCCTCAAGGAATCCAATGGAGTATAGATCCAGATGAGGGCTATACGCCCGAGGATTGTTTCTTTTGAGAAGTAATGGAATTGACTTTGGGGTAGATGAGAAAATAAATAACTACGTTTTGAAAGTGAATGCATGAAACTGAAAGATGCTATAGGTATATAAAAGGGAAAGGGTAATTAAGCTGGAAGTGTAATAATTCTCAAAAATGTTTAAATTGTATTTTCTTTAAGAGTGGGTTAAGCGTACATGCCATGGTCCCATTGAATTAGGAACACTCATACGCCACACTATTTTTTTTTAGATTTATTTCTAGATTCTTTCATGAAATCAAAGTTACATCATGAACTTTGTTATCTACTCCTTTTTGTACCATACAAATGGGTGTTATTTCTTACGATATTATTTTCGATTCTATTCTTAATTTATTCTCAAAAAAATGACAACTCAACCCCCTTCTTTTATAATCCTGTGACAGAATTATATTCCCCTACTTTCCATGATAATTGTACGAGTATTATCCCAAAATTGTCCATTAGAAATGTTTTCATAGTACTTTACTATAATAATATGTAAACATTTTCATGATTTAATACCACAATGTTAGAAATCTTTGTAGAAATAATAAACTAAATCAACAAATAATACTAACTTAATATTTGTATAGATTAAATTCCAAATTTAGTTGTCTCAAATTAAATAAAATCTAGAGTTCTTCAAAAAGGTTTATTTTAATACAAATGTAAATATCATAATTAATGTGATTGTTGCTTCTAACACTAAACGAAATCAGTAATAATCTATTTTAGATATTAATACTCACATTAGCACTATAACGAGTGTTGCCACTATTGGGGATTTTCCCCAAATTTGTGGATATTTTTTTGGTGAATCGGGATGAAATTTTTGACTAGGGGATTTGGGGGTGAATATCCAAAATTTTGTCAAATTTTTATTTCTGTAGAAAATTTTGTCAAAATTGTACTTTAATAGAAAATTTTTTAAAAAAATGTATTTCTATAGAAAATGTTGTCCAAATTTTATTTTTAAAGAAAATTTTGCCAAAATTTTATTTCTATAGAAAATTTTGTAAAAATCTTATTTCTATAGAAAATTTTGTAAAAATTTTATTTCTATAGAAAATTTTGGCGAAATTTTATTTCTGTAGAAAACTTTGTCAAATTTTTGTTTTCTTTACAAAACTTTGTCAAAATTTTATTTCTATAGAAAATTTTGTCAAAATTCTATTTATATATTGTCAACATTTTGTCAAAATTTTATTTCTATGGAAAATTTTGTTAAAATTTTATTTCTATATATAATTTTGTCAAAATTTTATTTCTTTAGAAATTTTTGTCAAAATTTTATTTCTATAGAAAATTTTGTCAAAATTTTATTTCTATAGAAAATTTTGTCAAAATTTTATTTCTATAGAAAATTTTGTCAAAATTTTATTTGTATAGAATTTTTTGTAAAAATTTTAATTCTGTAGAAAATTTTGTCAAAATTTTATTTCTATAGAAAATTTTGTCAAAAATTTATTTCTATAGAAAATTTTGTCTAAATTTTATTTCTATAGCAAATTTTGTCAAGTTTTTACTTCTTTAGAACATTTTGTCAAAATTTTATTTCTATAAAAAATTTTGTCGAAATTTTATTTCTATAGAAAATGTTGTCAAAATTTTATTTCTGTAAAAAATTTTGTCAAAATTGTATTTATATATTGAAAAAATTGTCAAAATTTTATTGGTATAGAAATTTTTGTAAACATTTTATTTCTTTGGAAAATTTTGTCAAATTTTATTTCTATAGAAAATTTTGTCAAAATTCTATTTATATATTGAAAAATTTGTCAACATTTTATTTCTATAGAAAATTTTGTCAAAATTTTATTTGTATAGAAATTTTTGTAAAAATTTTATTTCTTTAGATAATACTGTCAAAATTTTATTTCTGTAGAACATTTTGTCAAATCTTATTTCAATAGAAAATTTTGTCAATTTTTTTTTTAGAAAACTTTGTCTAAATTTTATTTCTATAAATAATTTTCTCAAAATTTTATTTCTATAGAAAATTTTGTCCAAATTTTATTTCTATAGAAAATTTTGTCCAAATTTTATTTCTATAGAGAATTTTGTCAAAATTTTATTTCTATAGAAAATTTTGTCAAAATTGTATTTCTATAGAACATATTGTTAAAATTTTATTTCTATAGAAAATTTTGTCAAAATTCCATTAATATATTGAAAAATTTGTCAAAATTTTATTTGTATAGAAATTTTTGTAAACATTTTATTTCTTTGGAAAATTTTGTCAAATTTTATTTCTATAGAAAATTTTGTCAAAAATTTATTTCTATAGAAAATTTTGTCAAAATTTTATTTCTATAGAAAATTTTCGTCAAATATTTATTTCTATAGAAAATTTTGTCACAATTTTATTTCTATAGAAAATTTTGTCACAATTTTATTTCTGTAGAAAATTATATATTTTGGGTCGTGGTGAAATTCTGAGTCGATCTAAGCATGTCTTCCCTCCGTCCGTCTGTTGAAATCACGCTAACTTCCGAACGAAACAAGCTATCGACTTGAAACTTGGTACAAGTGGTTGTTATTGATGTAGGTCGGATCGTATTGAAAATGGGCCATATCGGACCACTTTTACGTATAGCCCCCATATAAACCGACGCTTAGATTTGGCTTGCGGAGCCTCTTGGAGGAGCAAAATTAATCCGATCCAGTTGAAATTTGGTACATGGTGTTTTTATGGGGCTCACAACCATGCAAAAATCGGTCCAAATCGGACCAAACATGGTCTTTAACAAACATGCAAAAATTGATTCACATCGGTCCATATTTATATATAGCACCCATATAAACCGATCCCCAGATTTGACCTCCGGAGCTATTGGAGGAGCAAAATTCATCCGACCCGGTTGAAATTTGGTACGTGGTGAAAATTGGTATATTGTGCTAATATATGCCAAAGTTGGTCCATATCGGTCTATAGTTATATATAGCCGATCCCCAAAAATAATCTACCAAAATTTTATTTCTGTACAATATTTTGTCAAAATTTATTTTCTATAGAAAGTTTTGTAAAAACTTTATTTCTATAGAAAATTTTGTCAAATTTTTATTTCTGTAGAAAATTATATATTCTGGGTCGTGGTGAAATTCTGAGTCGATCTAAGCATGTCCGTCCGTTCGTCTGTTGAATTCACGCTAACTTCCGAACGAAACAAGCTATAGACTTGAAACTTGGTACAAGTAGTTGTTATTTATGTGGATGGGATAGTATTGAAAATGGGCCATATCGGACCACTTTTACGTATAGCCCCCATATAAACCGACGCTCAGAATTGGCTTGCGGAGCCTCTTGGAGGAGCAAAATTCATCCGATCCGGTTGCAATTTGGTACATGGAGTTTTTATATGGTCTCTCACAACCATGCAAAAATCGGTCCAAATCGGGCCAGAATTATATATAGCCCCCATATAAACCGATCCCCCGATTTGGCTTGCGGAGCCTCTAAGAGAAGCAAATTTTATCCGATCCTGGTAAAATTTGGTACATGGTGCTAGTATATGGTCTTTAACAAACATGCAAAAATTGGTCCACATCGGTCCATAATTATATATAGCCCCCATATAAACCGATCCCCCGATTTGTCTTTGCGGAGCCTCTAAGAGAAGCAAATTTCATCCGATCCGGCTGAAATTTGGTACATGGCGTTAGTATATGGTCTCTAACAACCATGCAAAAATTGGTCCAAATCGGGCCATAATTACATACAACCCCCATATAAACCGATCTCCAGATCGGTATATGTGGGAGCTATATATAATTATGGAGTCTCTAAGAGAAGCAAATTTTATCCGATCCGGCTGAAATTTGGTACCTGGTGCTAGTATATGGTCTTTAACAAACATGCAAAAATTGGTTCACAGCGGTCCATAATTATATATATCCCTCATATAAACCGATCCCCAGATTTGACCTCCGGAGCCACTTGGAAGAGCAAAATTCACCCGATCAGGTTGAAATTTGGTACGTTGTGTTAGTATATAGTCTCTAACATCCATGCAAAAATTGGTCCACACCGGTCTTAATTTGATATAACCCCAATTTAAACCAATCCCCAGATTTGACCCCCAGAGCTATTGGAGGAGCAAAATTCATCGGACCCGTTTGAAATTTGGTACGTGGTGAAAATTGGTATATTGCGCTAATATATAGCCGCTAACAACCATGACAAAATTGGTCCATATCGGTCTATAGCCGATCCCCAAAATTAATCTACCAAAATTTTATTTCTATAGAAAATTTTGTCACAATTTTTTTTCTATAGAAAATTTTGTCAAAATTTTATTACTATACCCAACAAAACTTATGATTACTGGTGGTACCTTCAACTTTTGTGGAAGTGGAAAATCTTGCCCAGACTTCACATCATTGTTGTTGCCATCAATCCCTGTAATTGCTTTCTTCGCCGTTTTGTGGGTTGTTTAAACTTCGTTTGGCTTAATTTAAAATTGCTACATTGTTGTTGTTGTTGGGTGTAATTGGAATTCGCTTGTTGCTATTCTTTTGGGTACAAAAACTAATAATTTAGCTCATATTTAAGTGGAAAGAATTCCCCAGTCCTTAATTGGATTTTATTTCTATAGAAAATTTTGTCAAAATTTTATTTCTTTAAAAAATTTTGTCAAAATTTTATTTCTTTAAAAAATTTTGTCAAATTTTTATTGCTATAGAAAATTTTGTCAAAATTTTATTTCTATAGAAATTTTTGTCAAAATTTTATTTCTATTGGAAATTTTGTCAAACTGAATTATTTACGTATTTAATCGGCCTTTTTGTTTGTTTAATATATACCCCGTATGGACTAACTTACAATTGAGAAGACGGTGTTAAGAAGTTTTAAGATACCTGCCACCACCCAAGTAATTCGACTTTAGTACAAGTTTCTATGCAATCCATGGTGGAGGGTACATAAGATTCGGTCTGGCCGAACTTACGGCCGTATATACTTGTTTTTTTTTTTTTTTGCAGTGCACCAAAAGAGATAAACCCAAATTTAAATACCGTAAAATAAAAAAATGGCTTAGGTAAAACCTATCTTATCTTTCTGCCTAAATAATCTAGACCTGACTATGATTTATGAGTTGAGTGTATTCGAACGAATACAAGTATTTGCTATGAAGAGCTCTTCAGTAAAACAAAACAAAACCTCCGGGAAGTTTTGTTTTTTTTTATAAAGATTATACAAAACAAAAATTGTCATTTGCTTTTATAGATTTTTATCCATAATTTCTAAGGTTATTCTCATGTATTTTCTACTTTTGTTTCTTTTCTCTTTAGCCCACCACGCAGCCAATTCCCTGGTGATGATACAAATGCAGATAAGGAAGTAAACAAAAAAAAAATAGATCCTGCGATAAAAATAAAACAAGAAAGTCTCTAATAGATGTTTTGGAATATGAAGCCAATTATTGTAAATGAATGTCAATTTAAATATGCAAAGCATTCACATCAAAAGCAGCAGCAGCACCAACAACAGGAGTATCATCACCATCAACATCAATTCCATGTCGAAGTCAAACAAAGGCTATTAGAAACATAAAAGGACATTTATCTTTCCACTTGCAATTGTATAGAGAGACATCAACAAAAACTAAAAGAGAAGATCCAATAGAAAGCTTTGGTAAAGACATTGATATTGTATTATCATTAGTAGAAGGAGCAGCAGCCGCTCAAACCAGAGCAGCTGAAGCCCATTAAAAGAGCCCTGTGAGAGCGATGTTATTGGCCAGTCTAAATTTACATCGTATGGGATGTTTGATTAATATGCAGCTAATCTTTCTTATACTATTGGGTAAGTACCAATTAGAAATTACAAGACCTTATAGGAATTTCTCTAACAGGAGATAAACCACACAACACACATTCGTACACACACACACAGGCACGCACTTACATATCTCATGTTCAGGGATATGTAATAATTTTGCATAACTTGAACAAATATTTGTCCACTTGACAATTTGATGGATAAGCTAAATACTTGAAGTCACATTAAGTACACACAAAAACCCATAGCTCTCACTCTCACTCTCTCTCCCACTCTCACTCTCTTTCTCTATAATAGCTTGGCCCTAGAAGCTAATGCTTATGTTTGGATTTCTTAATGGAGCAATTTGGTAAATTTGTCATTTTGATGTTGTGTATTGTAAACAGGGAGAGAGAGAGAGTGAGAGTGAGAGCTAGAGAGCAGGCACAGCCTAATGGCCTATGATGACTTGTCATTTCTATTTCAATTGCCTGGCAAATTATGAATTATCGCCAAATGCCAACAAATTGTTCTAACTACCTTCCCCCCGCCCGATTTTGCTACTCCACCATTAAGCATAATTCTTTAGAAGAGCTTTCAACAACATTGCCTTAGTTTTATGTGGCCTGAGGCCAATGATGAAATATAGCCAACCACCAGCAAATCATCAGTAATTACGATTTTTTCATCATCATTTTGGCAAATCTAGAAGAGCAATGCCAACTACCACTACCACCACCATATTTTAGCTAAACAAAAGTCTTACAAACCAACACCACTAACCAATCACCTAACCACCAAGAAAGCTTTACACTTCGAACCAACTATAGACCCCAAACATGGAGGCATTTTGAAGGATAAGTGCTTCGGAGACCGCAAGTCATTGATGAAGAGTAAACATTTGTGGCCCTATTTTGCAATCAAAAGAAAACGAACCTCGAACCGATACCATGAAAATGACATAAAAGAGAATTACCAGGAGAGGAAAAAGCAAGAAAAGTGGGAGGGGGAGGTGAAAGGGGAGAAGGTAAATTGCCTGAATTGGTAGTGTGAAAAAAAATTGTTTAGCCCATTTACATTTTAACGCCTTTACAGACATCATCATCCTCACCATGGTCATTTGATAGGCTCTATACTCTACTCACCCGTCCCCTCTCTCTCTCCCTGCCCAACTATAACAACATTTGTTTGGTCAGGTACTACTAGGTGTTGTCGTTTCATCTTCCATCCATTGACCGTTTGTGAAAAGTGTCAAAAGGATTTCCCACAATTTTCATTAAATTACATCGAGGTCACACGAGTGTGAAAATTCAGAGTAAATTGCCAGAAAACACGTACTTTAAACTCAACTCTCTTTTTTATTTAACATCCATGGCCCCTTCCCCACACGGCTTGTTTTTTTGAACAATCAAATACTTGTCCATGTTGTTTCCATGGCCCAGGGTCACATACACCAGAGGACAAGAGTGATTTAATTTTGTTCTGGTTGTTCGGTTTTTTTCTCTCCATTTTTTTATGCGGTGGGGTTGTCATGACATTTCAAACTCCCTGAAAATGATTAGGAAAGACTTCTTAGTCAGTCTTTTATAAATTGAAGACAATGCTTATGACATGTTCATGTTGGAAACATGAACATCTTCATTTGTGCTAAACACGTCAATAAACAAATATCCTTGGTGTGCATTTTTCTATGGCCATTTTTGTGAGGTACGTATTTCAATATCATTATCCTTTTCTTCATCAACATAAGGACTTGATTTTATTATTGCAGAATCATGACGTTTTGAATGATGTAATGAATGTAAGTTAAAGTGTATTTGGAGAGCTACGAAATTAAGGGATAGAAAAGTTAGAATGTAAAATGGCAAAAAGGAAAAAGGAAAAAGTTCAACCAGAGGATAGGAGGAGGTCCAGGTAATTGAAAGAGTAAAAGAAAATACATGAAACAAAAATGACTTATAGAACAAGGGGAGAAGTGAAGAAAGAATGAAATATTTATTACACTCAAAGAAAAAAGTAAATCCTCCAGTGTACTCTAAAGCCAATTTAACTGTATTTTAGTTCATGGAAATTATTATGGAAAGATGATATTTTAGCTATTATCTTTTTGGCAACACTAGTATAAAGAGCTAACGCACATTTTGTGTGTTTGTTTCACTGTCAAACATCTGCAGTTCGGTCTCTAATATAGCTATGAATCGTCTTACAAACAAATTTCATTAAGTAAATGCGTGCTCTGTTAAGAAATCCCATCGCATGCGAATTGTGTTCAGCGACGAAGCTCATTTTTGGCACAATAGTTACGCAAATAAGCAGATTTATCTATTTCGGAGTGAAGAAGCAAAATTTATCAATACATACAGAAACAAGTATATACGGCCGTAAGTTCGACCAGGCCGACAAAATTGCCAGTATTGGGGATTTTTCCCCAAATCGGGGATATTTTTTTCGTGGATGGGGACAAAATTTTTGAGTTGGAGACCTGGGGATTTGGTGGGGAATTTCCACAAATTTGGGGATTTTTGTGGGGAATTTTCGATATTTGTTCAGTATACGAGTAATTATCACAGTAAGAACTATGGTTTATATGAAATTTTTACATGCTTAAAAAAAAGGCTTAAAGAAGTACAGAGATTCTCAAAAATATAAAAAACTTTCCTCCTCTTTTTTCCACGGAATTTATTTAGGTGGCCCAAGAGCAACGCATTTTGATCGATAAGTCAATTTTATTTCTTGACTATATGTTGACCGAACTCCCATTTTTATTTCTCGAGCGAGGATTTGCATAAGATGACTCGATGACTCTTTATACCAATAATTAACTCTGATGGGGGCTGGTATCGGATGATATTTTGAGCACCCGTCTCCTAGTTTTGTGTTTTGAAATCTTCATCTTTTTGTAACTCGCAAACTGGTATAACAAAAATTGCACATTTTTTTTTATTTAAAATATTTTTTTTTTTAATTTTGTACGGATTTTCTACAGCAGAGTCCATTCGTTTACTTTTTTTTTCAAAAAACTTGCCAAAAATTTCTTGGGGATTTTTATGGGGAATTTTAAATTAAATTGGGGATTTTTGGGGATAAAAGCGATCGATTTTGGGGACAAGAGCTCGGAAAATACTGGCAACACTGCGGGCCGAATCTTATGCACCCTCCACAATGGATTGCGTAGAAACTTCTACTAAAAACGGTCATCCACAATTGAATTACTTGGATTGCAGGCGATGGCAAGACATCTTAAAACTTCTTACTATAATCTTCTAAATTGTAAGTTAGTCCATGTGGGATATATATTAGACAAAAGAAAGGCCGATTAAATACGTATATATTCAGTTCTTGACCGGTGTATATAATAATTACGAACCGATATGAATTTTTGTGCGGTAATTATAGAGCCAGAATTGAAATATGGGGGTCGCTTTATATGGGGGCTATATACAATTACCCTACAGGAAATTGGTCAAATTGCCACTGACGGACCTATCACAGGACTGGTACCGGTGATCCAGTTTGTCGCAGTTTTTAAATAGTCATAATTTAATGATTTCCATACTCGCTTGATATAAAAATCTTATTGGATCTACACATTTATTGAAGTAGAATTACCAGAATAACCTATAGTTCAACATATTTCAAAAGTTTTTCATTTCTAGTGCGATTCGAATAACAAAAATGAAACAGATTCCTAATAGTTTGTTCGAGACTGGTTCATGAGGACCTGTCTATGGAGTGCCACTACTAAAATGTCCCAGGATGTGCCCTTAGGAGGTCGCGGAGGGGACCTCCCCTTCGTCGGACTTTTTGAAAATTGGACCAAAGTTGACCAATTTGCTTGAAATTTTCATTGAAGGTTGGGATTGGAATCTACACAAAGATCCGCTACTTTATATTTCGATATTTGGTGGCGGAGGGGGACCTCCCCTTTGTTCGACTTTTTTTAAGTACAGTGAAAAAACTAAAATTCTCTAAATTATCAGAGATTTACAGAGAACATGCAGTGAGGTTATGGAATTAATATGGTGTACTTGATGATTTCATAGACAAAAATCCGCTACATTATTTTTCGATATTTGGTCGGGGAGGGGGACCACCCCTTTGCCCGACTTTTTTTTAAGGTACAGTGAAAACAAAACTAAACTCTCTCGACCAGAGAATGAAGCCGCCGAGTCGCGCCGGCGATTTTAGCCGTCGCCGACCCGTTTTTAGCAGTCGACGCCGCCGCCGAATATGTCGACTCATATCGACTCAAATTTAGCCGCCAATTAATCTAAAATATTGATTTATAGCAGAAAAATTTAATAATATTTGTTATAGTTTTTGCCAAAATGTTGAACTTTCCACTTTCAATCAATTAGTATCAAGTTGCTATAATAGTTTTACAAAAATTTAGCTCAAAAAATTTGAATGAAATGTAAATTTGATTGTAAGATTGGTTGTACAACTAATCTCATTACAATTCGGAAAACTTCAAATTGGTTTTATAATAGATAATTTTGCGCCGCCGAACAGACAATTTTTTATCGGCTTAGCCGTCAAGCCGCCGCCGCCGCAGACAAAAGTTTAGTGTTAGCCGCCGCCGACAAAAATGGGTCGGCTTCATTCTCTGCTCCCGACTGAAATTTTACGGAAAAAATGGGTGAGATTATGAAATTTATATCAGGTTCCTGATTTTTTAATAAAAATAAAAGGGCATAGGGAGACATCCGCTTCTCTTAAGTACATACAGAGAAACAAGTAAACTTTACCGAGTTACTTGAAATTTACAGAGGACTGGGGAGAGGTTACGATATTAATAGTTGATACCTGATTTTGCGATATTTGGACGGAAGAGAGGCCGCCCCTTTAAGCTCATAATTTGCTTGACATTTTCTGAGATACGCTACATCACTTTTCGATATTTGGTCGGGGTGGAGATCCTCCTCTAAAACTGCAAACAAAAATTTTAAGTTTTCTTGAAATTTACAAAGGCAATGGGGGAAGGTTATAAACGAAGAGGCAACCTTCCTTGCCCCACACTTGAAGGAAAGTTTCAAGAATTTTCAGGGAAGGGATGCTATTCACTACGGTGTTTGTCGATATTGTATCGGGGAAAGTTACGTCCCTTTAAAAAAATAGAGCAAAATTTAAACATCTCCGATCTACTTGAAATTTACAGGGAACGTGGGAGGAGGTGATTAAATTTATACATGATTTTTAAATTAGTATATGATTTTACGATATCTGGTTGGGGAAGGGGAAAATTTGATAAAAACTTTGTCGATTTACTTCGATAGTTGTGAAATTAATATAGGGTACGTGATAGTCCGTACCCTATATTAATTTCAGTCAGGTCGGAGTGGAGCAAAGGTGGGCAGAGGGTTCCCTTTTGTTCGTTTTTTTTTCTTAAATTGAAAGTAGAGGGTTGTCCATAAATGGGAACTCGGTACATAATTTTATGTATTTTGCACAGGCTTCTGCCAGACTTCTTTTTAGTAAAAAACTTAAATTTACATGAAATTGGCAGCCAACGTAGAGGGTGCATAATTTTCCAACATTTTAGCAAATGTTAAAGTGGTACAATTTTTTACTACTTTTGCTTTTTCGGATTTATTGGATGGGAAACAGTAATTCTTTGTATGTTACTATAATATAGTGCTTAACTTTCAGATATGTTGAGGAGAAGGATACCTTTCCTTGACAAGCCACTTTTCGATTTTTTTAGCACGAAGGATATGGTTCTCTAAGTTAACGCAAAATGTTCCTACAAATACGCTTCGCAAGGCGCAGCGAAGCGGGCCGGGTTACGCTAGTTTTCTATAAAACTAAAATTTTAACAAAATTTTCTATAAAAATAAAATTTTAACAAAATTTTCTATAGAAATAAAATTTTGACAAAATTTTCCATAGAAATAAAATTTTGACTAAATTTTCTATAGAAATAAAATTTCACAAAATTTTCTATAGAAGTAAAATTTTGACATAATTTTTAATAGAAATAAAATGTTGGCATAATTTTCAATAGAAATAAAATTTTCACGAAATTTTCTTCAGAAATAAAATTTTGACAAAATTTTCTATAGAAATAAAATTTTGACAAAATTTACTATAGCAATATGTTAAATTTTTGACAAAATTTTCTATAGAAATTAGTTTGTCAAAATTTTATTTCTATAGAAAATTTTGTCAAAATTTTATTTCTATAGAAAATTTTGTCAAAATTTTATTTCTATAGAAAATTTTGTCAAAATTTTATTTCTGAAGAAAATTTCGTGAAAATTTTATTTCTATTGAAAATTATGCCAAACTTTTATTTCTATTAAAAATTATGTCAAAATTTTATTTCTATAGAAAATTTTGTGAAATTTTATTTCTATAGAAAATTTAGTCAAAATTTTATTCCTATAGAAAATTTTGTCAAAATTTTATTTCTATAGAAAATTTTGTTAAAATTTTATTTTTATAGAAAATTTTGTTAAAATTTTAGTTTTATAGAAAATTTTGTCAAAATTTTATTTCTATAGAAAATTTTGTCAAAATTTTATTTCTGAAGAAAATTTTGTCAAAATTTAATTTTTATACAAAATTTTGTGAAAATTTTATTTCTATAGAAAATTTTATTTCTATAGAAAATTTTGTCAAAATTTTATTTCTATAGAAAACTTTGTCAAAAATGTATTTCTATAGAAGATACTGTCAAAATTTTATTTCTATAGAAAATTTTTTCAAAATTTAATTTTTATAGAAAATTTTGTGAAAATTTTATTTCTATAGAAAATTTTGTCAAAATTTTATTTCTTAAGAAAATTTCGTGAAAATGTTATTTCTATAGATAATTTTGTCAAAATTGTATTTCTATAGAAAATTTTATCAAAATTTTATTTCTATAGCAAAATTTTGTCAAAATTTTATTTCAATGGAAAATTTTGTCAAAATTTTCTATAGAAATCAGTGGCCGACCCTGAGCATTGTTGCCAAAGATACCATGCACAGATAAAAATAAGATTGAGAACCAATAACTTTTGTTGTAAAACCAATAACAAAATTTGTTAATTGTAATAACCATTATTACAAAAAAGTTGTTAGCATTCGTTACCATCAGAAGGTAACAACACACAAAAAAATTTCACGAAAATTTTTCCAATTAAAATTTTAATTGAGTTTTAAAAAATATTCAATTAAAAATTTAATTGATTCAACAAATTTTTTAATTGAAACAAAAATCAATCACAAAAATAATAGTATCAATTAATTTTTTAATTGGATTAATTAACTTTTTAATTGACCTTCAATTAACTTTTTAATTGATACTATCATTTCTGTGATTGAAGACATTTCAATTAAAAATTAATTGGATCAATTAATTTCGTGATTGAATCAGAAAATTTTTTTGTGTGAAATAATTTGTGTTCTCAATAACATGATTTGTAAATAATTTGTTCAGCATCCAACATTACAAAATATTTGTTGTTGAACGTTACGTTTAATCCTTAACAAATATTTTTGAATTTTAACGAAAAAATTTGTATGTGGTTTGTTCAATGACCTGTAACATTTATTGGTGTGTTTACAAAAAAATTAAATTGAAATTAAAATTGACAGAATTATGCTATGAATTGCACAAAAATTGCAAAATTGCCGGAACAATTTTGGAGATATTTTGTTAAGTACACACAGAGAAGGAATATGACCAAAATGTTATTTTTGGACGGGGAACATGTAACATTTTTGGGTCGAAAATCCTCTACTCAGTTTTGAAAATGTATGACGATTTTAAATTTGAGGAGTCCAGGATCTAGCAAGCATTTTGACAACTTTTTGCCCAGTGTTATATATTCTAGTTAATTAGAATTGTAATAACTCTAATCCCGATATCAATATGGTTTTATTAATTATATCATACAACAAACACATTTAAGAAACCACCAAATTGAAAAATATTTCACAAACATTTATAAATGCTTTTCTGTATTCTCTGATGAGTGAGCTCTTTGCTTGCTATCATACACGTGCATGTGCTCATCCTCATTTTGTTCTAACGGTGTTCTTCGCATACTCCATTTAGCATTCGTACATATTCTCAGCGATGTGCGCGTAACCAGTCTTGTATTTTTGTTTTCATATCGATAGCAGTCAACTAATTTCGCAACAAAACATTTTGTTGAACATTCAGAATATTTCTATTAATTCCTCTGTCAAGCATCTACAAACACATTTCAACAACAAATGTCTCTTATTCAATAGACAAATCTGTTGAGCATCAGCAGATTTTACATACAAATAAAGTTGTTAATAGTTATTTGTGTGTGTGTCTATCTCGTCTCCTTCTGGGTGTTGCAAACATATGCACTATCTTATAATATCCTGTTCCGCAGTGTGACGCAGGGTATAAAAATATGAAAAAATATAAGGGGGCTATAGCTAAACATAGAGTGATATGCAACATATTCGGCACACCTGTTGAATTCACGCCAACCGAATGAAACAAACTATTGACTCTAAACTTTGGACAAAAAAACAAACTACTTATTGACATCTATGGTGTGGTATTTCAAATTGGTCATATCGGACCAAATTGGTCATAAGTATAGTCCCCATATAAACCCACCCCCCAGATTTAGCTTCATCCATCCGAATTGGATGAAATTTGCAACATGGCGTTAGTCTATGGCCTCTAAGAACCATCAAAAAATGGTCCAAATCAGTCCTTACTGATATGACCGCCATATTAACCGGTCCCCAGATTTGGCTTGTGGAGCCTCATGGACATGCAAACTTCATCCGATCCGGTTGAAGTTGGGTTCGCGTTGTAAGGATACGCCCTTTAACAAACATGTAAAAATTATCGATTGATAATTGATTTAATTATATCCCCAGATTTTACTTATTGAGCCTCCTGAAGAAGCCAATTTCATTGGATCCGGTTGAAATTTGGTACGTGGTGTTAGTCTATGGCCTCTAACAATCATGCAAAAATTGGTCCATAGCGGTCCATATAAACTGATCTCCAGATTTGATTTTCTAAGCTTCCTAGAGAAGCAAAATTCATCCGATCCAATGGAAATTTGGTAAATGATGTCAGTATGAGTGGGCAAATTGGTTGACATTGATGTATGTCTGCCTTTTTTGTCTAACATAGTGTCCATATGGACGAACTCATCGGCAAGACAATCCATTGTGGAGGGTACGTAAGATTCGGCCTGGCCGAACTTACGGCCGTAATTTTAATTTTTTTTTTTTGGTTATAGGACATTTTTAAAAAGTTGTTAGCTATTAAAAATTATATTAAAATTTTAATGTTGTACACAAGTTTGTCAAATCTGTTTACTACGGTAGAGTGTAGTCTAATATTAAAAAAAAAATAAAAAATTAATTCTTTGAAATCCTTACATAATTTATGGAGTTAAATTTTAAATTTATTTCTCTTTTGTTCAATTACATTCGCATATAATTTGCTTCGTCACAAAAAAAACCTTTAATGTATCCCAAAAAAAAAGAAGTTAATTTTAAAATAAATCACTCTCAAATATAATGGAAGTCCATATCATCACAAGTGATTAAATCATTCAAAAGCTCTCAACAAAAATAGATAAAGGCATATAGGAGACGATGATGATGATGATGATGACGACGACGACGACGATATTTCCAATGATGATACTGATGGTAATGGTGATGATTTCATTTAATGGTCTTAATTTAATATCCAGTCGATAGCCACAAAAGGAAAAAAAAAAACAATGAAACATTTCCATTTATAATGGTGTGGTGGTTGGTGGTGATGGTGCTTTAGTTGTCACTGAAATTCAAACTAAATAAAAATTCCCAACAGCTGTCTCCACCCATACCACCTTAATCACAGGCAAAGGTATAGGTTGGTGGTCTGAATAGAAGAAGCTTCGGTTTCAATAGGAAAACTTCAGGGAAATTGCGGTAAGCAGGGAGCGGGCTGGGTGGATGGGGAGAGGCTTTACAGAATAGGTTATTTAGGTAGGTGTACGTACATCTGCCCTCCACAGCTTATTGCAAAAGACTCTAAAATAAAATGTCATCAAAGCAACAAAGGGAAAGTTTTCAATGTAATCTGTGATGGCCGTTTGGCTACCACTACCATTAATCACATTTAATGTCCATATCTGGACATCTATTAAAGTATAAAAGTGAACAATTTATCAAAAAGCCGAGTATGTAAGTGAGCATGTTTTTAACTTGTTTCAATTTTGTTTTGTTTTTTTTTTCAAAATTTTTTTCCTAGAAAAAAAATTAAATTGCAACCTTTTTTCTATAGAGGGCTAAAGCCTTAGCTTTTGTTGTAGGATTTGTTGGCCTTGCCATGTTTTGTATTTTTTTTTTTTTTGCTAGAAAAAAACGAGATTGTAATAATATTTATGGAAACAATTAAGATTTTAAATGTAATGACTTGTTTCCGTTTTTTTTTTTCGGATATGTCGATTTGCTCTAAACATGCCATCTATTATAGCCTCTGTGTGTATAGAGGATGGCATGCTTAGTGTATAGCAAAGCCAACCAAGGGGAGGCGTTAAGTGGAAAGACAAAATGGCGTTACTCTAAAGACACGTTGGCAACAAATTAATGATGGCGTTTTTTTCTATAGCCAAATATGAAGGAGGAGGAGAAACGATTAAATGACCACTGGTCCCCACTTAAGAGGAGTAGGAGGATATGAGTCAATAACTATAGCCATTGAAATGGTTTATTTTTATACCCACCACCAAGGATGGGGGGTATATTAACTTTGTCATTCCGTTTGTAACACATCGAAATATTGCTCTAAGACCCCATAAAGTATATATATACTGGGTCGTGGTGAAATTCTGAGTCGATCTGAGCATGTCCGTCCGTCCGTCCGTCCGTCTGTTGAAATCACGCTAACTTCCGAACGAAACAAGCTATCGACTTGAAACTTGGCACAAGTAGTTTTTATTGATGTAGGTCGGATGGTATTGCAAATGGGCCATATCGGTCCACTTTTACGTATAGCCCCCATATAAACGGACCCCAAAATTTGGCTTGCGAGGCCTCTAAGAGAACCAAATTTCATCCGATCCGGCTGAAATTTGGTACATGGTGTTGGTATATGGTCTCTAACAACCATGCAAAAATTGGTCCACATCGGTCCATAATTATATATAGCCCCCATATAACCCGATCCCCCGATTTGGCTTGCGAGGCCCCTAAGAGAAGCAAATTTCATCCGATCCGGCTGAAATTTGGTACATGGTGTCAGTATATGGTCTCTAACAACCATGCAAAAATTGGTCCACATCGGTCCATAGTTATATATAGCCCCCATATAAACCGATCCCCCGATTTGGCTTGCGAGGCCTCTAAGAGAAGCAAATTTCATCCGATCCGGCTGAAATTTGGTACATGGTGTTAGTATATGGTCTTTAATAACCATGCAAAAATTGGTCGACATCGGTCCATAATTATATATAGCCCCCACATAAACCGATCCCCCGATTTGGCTTGCGAGGCCTCTAAGAGAAGCAAATTTCATCCGATCCGGCTGAAATTTGGTACATGGTGTTAATATATGGTGTTAGTATATGGTCTCTAACAACCATGCAAAAATTGGTCCACATCGGTCCATAATTATATATAGCCCCCATATAAACCGATCCCCCGATTTGGCTTGCGAGGCCTCTAAGAGAAGCAAAATTCTTCCCATTCAGTTGGAATTTGGTACGTGATGTTAGTATATGGTATCCACCAACCATGCAGGAATTGGTTCCTATCAGTCCATAATTATATATAGCTCCCATATAAACCGATCCTCAGATTTGACCTCCGGTGCCTTTTGGAGAAGCAACATTCATCCGATCTGCTTGAAATTTGGTACGTGGTGGTAGTATATGATATTTAACAACCATGCCAAAAGTGGTCCATATCAGTCCATAATCGTACATAGCCCCATATAAACCGATCCCGAGATTTGGTTTTGGAACCTCTTGGAGGAGCAAATTTCATCCGAGTGAGTTGAAATTTGGTACATTGTGCTAGTATATGGTCGTTAACAACCATGCCTAACTAGGTCCATATCGGTCTATAGTTATATATGGCCCTCAGATAAATCGATCCCCAATCACACAAAAATTGGTCCATATCAAGTTCATAATTGTATATAGCCCCCATATAAGCGACCCCCATATTTCAATTCTGGCTCTCTACGTACAAAAAGTCCATATCGATTCGTAATTATTTGTAGACTTACCTATACATAACTTTTTTGTCTAATATATACCATGTATGGACTAAATCACAATTTAGAAAACGATGTTAAGAAGTTTTAAGATACCACAACCCAAGTAATTCGCTTGTGGATGATAGTCTTTCGTAGAAGTTTCTACGCAATCCATGGTGGTGGGTACATAAGATTCGGCCTGGCCGAACTTGCGGCCGTATATACTTGTTTCAGAATAAATTGTACAGGGGAGTACTTTTAACATATACAGTGTGACTGATATATATTGCCATTAACTTCAAATTCCTACCATTTCTAAAGCGATCATCTGACAGCTGAAAGATTTATTCCAATGAAATTTATTGTAGTGTTTAGAAGCTTCTAAAAAATATTAGTAATGTTAATTAAAGCATTAATATATGCTTAATATTTGGCTGGAAATCCAACCGCATTTAATTACAGCCCTTCAACATTTAAATGTGAATAAATCTTTTGTTCCATTGCTCCCCAGCAAAAAAAAAGCGTCGCCAAAAAAGTAGTGAAAATGTTCTTTTTGGATCCGGAAGTGATGCAAAATTGGCGAAGAATTGATGAATTAAACATTGGACGGATGTCCACCATTTCAATAACCGTTGTACTGAATTTAAATCACTTTTTAGGACATGATCTGAATTCAGTGTTTTGGATGTGAATTAAAAACAAGTATATAGGGCCGTAAGTTCGGCCGAATCTTATGTACCCTCCACCATGGATTGCGTAGAAATTTCTATGAAAGACTGTCATCCACAATCGGACTACTTGGGTTGTGGTATCTTAAAACTTCATAACATCGTTTTCCAAATTGTGAGTTAGTCAATACTAGACAAAGTCTACAAATAATTACGAATCGATATGGACTTGTGCACGGAATCTAAATATGGGGGTCGCTTATATGGGGGCTATATACAATTATGAAATTGATATGGACCAATTCTTGTGTTATTGGGGATCGATTTATCTGAGGGCTATATGGTTGTTAACGGCCATACACTAGCAATATACCAAATTTCAACTGACTCGGATGAACTTTTGGCATGGTTGTTAAATATCATAACTACCACCACGTACCAAATTTCAACCAGATCGGATGAATTTTGCTTCTCCAAAAGGCACCGGAGGTCAAATCTGGGGATCGGTTTATATGGGGGCTATATATAATTATGGACCGATTTCGCCCAATTTTTGTATGGTTGTTAGAGACCATATACAAACACCATGTACCAAATTTCAGCCGGATCGGATGAAATTTGCTTCCCTTTGAGGCTCCCCAAGCCAAATCTGGTGATCGGTTTATATGGGGGCTATATATATATTATTATGTACCGATGTGGACCAATTTTTGCATGGTTGTTAGAGACTATATACAAACACCATGTACCAAATTTCAGCCGGATCGGATGAAATTTACTTCTCTTTGAGGCTCCCCAAGCCAAATCTGGGGATCGGTTTATATGGTATATAGCACCCATTAATTATGGATCGATGTGGACCAATTTTTACATGGTTGTTAGATATCATATGCTGACACCATGTACCAAATTTCAACCAGATCGGATGAATTTTGCTTCTCCAAAATGCACCGGAGGTCAACTCTGGGGATCGGTTTATATGGGACTATATATAATTATGGACCGATTTCGACCAATTTGTGCATGGGTGTTTGAGGCCATATATTAAAACCACGTAACAAATTTCAACTGAATCAGATGAATTTTGATCTTCCAAGGGGCTCCGGAGGTCAAATCTGGGGATTGGTTTATATGGGGGCTATATATAATTATGGACCGATTTCGACCAATGTTTGTATGGGTGTTTGAGGCCATATATTAACACCACGCACCAAATATCAACTGAATCAGATGCATTTTGATCTTCCAAGAGGCTTCGGAGGTCAAATCAGGTGATCGGTTTATATGGGGGCTATATATAATTATGAACCGATGTGGACCAATTTTTGCATGGTTGTTAGAGACCATATACTAACACCTTGTACCAAATTTCAGCCAGATTGGATGAAATTTGCTTCTCTTAGAGGCTCCGCAAGCCAAATCGGTGGATCGGTTTATATGGGGGCTATATATAATTATGGACCGATGTGGACCAATTTTTGCACGGTTGTTAGATACCATATGCTGACACCATGTACCAAATTTCAGCCGAATTGAATGAAATTTGCTTCTCTTAGAGGCTCTGCAAGCCAAATCGGGGGATCGGTTTATATGGGGGCTATATATAATTATGGACCGATGTGGACCAATTTTTGCATGGTTGTTAGAGACCATATACTAACACCATGTACCAAATTTCAGACGGATCGGATGAAATTTGCTTCTCTTAGAGGATCCGCAAGCCAAATTTGGGGGTCCGTTTATATGGGGGCTATACGTAAAAGTGGACCGATATGACCCATTTGCAATACCATCCGACCTACATCAATAACAACCACTTGTGCCAAGTTTCAAGTCGATAGATTGTTTCGTTCGGAAGTTAGCGTTCAATTTCAACAGACGGACGGACGGACATGCTCAGATCGACTCAAAATTTCACCACGACCCAGAATATATATACTGTATGGGGTCTTAGAGCAATATTTCGATGTGTTACAAATGGAATGAAAAGTTACTATACCCCCATCCTATGGTGGAGGGTATAAAAATTTTTAATATTTTGCTAAATAACTAATTTTTATAATTTTTTATGATTTTTAATGCCCTCTAACGCATGTATGAAACGTTTGACCTCAATTTTTTTCAAAAATGTGCAATTTTTCTAGAATGGATTTAGAATTATTTTTCGATAAAATTTAAATAATTTGTTTAATTTTATTAATTCTTTCTTAGTCTGTTTTTTTTTTTTAAAGTTAAAATTTCCCATTAAAAATATGAAAAAAGCGAGTTATATAAAATTCAATTACGGCCATTTTCTTGTAACACCGTTACACTTTAACTGCCAGTTAACAGAAAGTAAATTGCAAATATCTTCTCTCCGGTTAACTTTAACTGAAAATTTTTCAGCAGTTAAATTTCTAACTGGTATGTGGAATATATAGGCAATATGACAGATATGTCCATGGTACGGTTTAAAAGTTCGTTAGCTAACGGAGCACTAACGGAGCTTCATGAAAATGGGGGTTAAACGAACTTCCTGTGTAGTTAAAACATTGAACATCTTTGGGAGGAAATTTTTGATAGTGGAACTTTAAAAGTTGTGCCTTTAGAAAAACTTGCAAATTTTTTTGTTGGGTCGTTACCGTCTATATATATTTACATCATATATATTTTTGGACCAATTTTTGCCTGAGTATTAGAGCATATAGTAACATCACGTACTAAATTTCAACCGGATCGAATGAAATTTGCCCTTCCAAGATGCTCCGGTGGTCAAATCTGGAGATCGGTTTATATGGGGGCTATATAATTATGGGCATGAGATTTGCCCTTTCAGGAGTCTCCGTAAAGCAAATCTGGGGATAGGTTTGCGGATATTTTCTCTTCCAAGAGACTGCGGTGGTCCCTGTTCGTATTCATCAACTGTGGAGTCAAAATAAATGCGAAATAGTAACGGGAAAATTACCCTGGGCAAACAAACCTATCGACCGCAGACCATGGACATTCCAAATAAAGGTGTGTAGGGGAGTAATATTTTACCCACGAATAAATAACTCGTGACACACAAATAATTTTATGAATAGTTTACCTGAGGGAGGTGACTGAAACATGCTCATAATCAAAATCGAGGAAGTTTTTAAACTCTCTAAACTCCTACACGTCATTAAAATTGTAAGTGAATTCAACTCGTAAGCGTTTTATGTTCGTGAGCGGGATTATTTTTTTGAGCGTATTTTTCATAAATTCATTACTCACGCACACTCAAGAAGATATTATTTTCGTGACTCACTCTCGCGCACGAAATTTGGTTGCTTAATCACGTACACTCAAAGCTATCAGCGTGAGTCACGACAATTTCGTGTCACTCTCACTCCTCTAAATCCAACAAGACTTCATTGCACTCAGCACGTGTCAACATTTGCTACATATTTCTGCTTTTGAACGATCAAATTTAAAAAAAAAAAAAACAAATAAGGAAGGTCTAAAGTCGGGCGGGGCCGACTATATTATACCCTGCACCATTTTGTAGATCTAAATTTTCGATATCACATCCGTCAAATGTGTTGGGTGCTATATATAAAGGTTTGTCCCAAATACTTACATTTAAATATCACTCGATCTGGACAGAATTTGATAGACTTCTACAAAATCTATAGACTCAATATTTAAGTCGGCTAATGCACTAGGGTGGAACACAATGTTAGTAAAAAAAAATATGGGAAACATTTAAATCTGAAGCAATTTTAAGGAAACTTCGCAAAAGTTTTTTATGATTTATCGCTCGATATATATGTATTAGAAGTTTAGGAAAATTAGAGTCATTTTTACAACTTTTCGACTGAGCAGTGGCGATTTTACAGGAAAATGTTGGTATTTTGACCATTTTTGTCGAAATCAGAAAAACATATATATGGGAGCTATATCTAAATCTGAACCGATTTCAACCAAATTGGGCACGCATAGCTACAATGCTAATTCTACTCCCTGTGCAAAATTTCAACTAAATCGGAGTAAAAAATTGGCCTCTGTGGTCATATGAGTGTAAATCGGGCGAAAGCTATATATGTGAGCTATATATAAATCTGAACCGATTTCAATCAAATTTGGCACACATAGCTACAATGCTAAATCTACTCCCTGTGCGAAATTTCAACCAAATTGGGCCAAAACTCTGGCTATTAGAACCATATTAGTCCATATCGGGCGAAAGATATATATGGGAGCTATATCTAAATCTGACCCGATTTCAATCAAATTTTGCACACTTACCTGCACTACTAATTGTACTTCTAGTGCAAAATTTCAAACAAATTGGGCCAAAACTCTGACTTCTAGGACCATATTAGTCCATATCGGGCGAAAGATATATATGGGAGCTATATCTAAATCTGAATCCATTTCAACCAAATTTGGCACGCATAGCTACAATGCTAAATCTACTCCTTGTGCAAAATTTCAACCAAATTGGGCCAAAACTCTGGCTTTTAGGACCATATTAGTCCATATCGGACGAAAGATATATATGGGAGCTATATCTAAATCTGAACAGATTTCAATCAAATTTTGCACACTTGACTATACTACTAATTGTACTCCTAGTGCAAAATTTCAACCAAATTCGACCATAAATCTGGCTTCCGGGGCCATGTAAGTCCATATCGGGCGAAAGATATATATGGGAGCTATATCTAAATCTGAACCGATTTCAATCAAATTTTGCACACTTGACTATACGACTAAGGGTTATGTTTGTACAAAATTTCAAGCAAATCGGTATAAAACTCTGGCTGCTAGGTCCATATTAGTCCATATCGGGCGAAAGATATATATGGGAGCTATATCTATATCTGAACCGATTTCTTCCAAAATCAATAGAGTTCTATTCTGACCCAAATTAGGAACATGTGCCAAATTTGAAGGCGATTGGACTTAAATTTCGACCTAGACTTTGATCACAAACATGTGTTCACAGACAGACGGACGGACGGACGGACGGACAGACGGACATGGTTATATCGACTCAGGGACCCACCCTGAGCATTATTGCCAAAGACACCATGTGTCTATCTCGTCTCCTTCTGGGTGTTACAAACATATGCACTAACTTATAATACCCTGTTCCACAGTGTGGCGCAGGGTATAAATATATAAAACTAAACAAGATCATGCTTTACTTTATTGCATAGATTTCAAAATATTTGGTCTCTAGAAAACAATCACCTACCTTGTTTGGGATATTTGTACGAAAAGGGAAACTCCCCTTTGTCCTACTTGTCAGACTTCAAAAAAGGTTCCCTGATTTTTGTGAAATTTTCGGGGAAGGTTCCTCTAGATAAAATATCCGCTACTTTATTTTTCGATATTTGGTCGGGATTTGGGGCCTCTCCTTTGCCCAACTTTTTCTAAAGTACAGTGCAAACACTAAACATCTCGGGTTTACCTGGAATTTACAAATGACGAGGGAGAGTTTAGCAAATTAATATGGGGTACCTAATTTTTCGTAATTTGGAATTTTGTCAAAATTTTATTTATATGGAAAATGTCGTCAAAATTTTATTTCTCTAGAAATTTTTGTCAATATTTTATTTCTATAGAAAATTTTATTAAAAATTTTCTTCTATAGAAAATTTTGTCAAATTTTTATTTCTATAGAAAATTTCTTCAATATTTTATGTCTATAGAAAATTTTGTTAAAATTTTACTTCTATAGAAAATTTTGTCAAAATTTTATTTCTATGGAAAAATTTGCCAAAATTTTATTTCTATAGAAAATTTTTTCAAAATTTTATTTCAATAGAAAATTTTTTCAATATTTTATTTCTATAGAAAATTTTGTCAAAATTTTATTTCTATGGAAAAATTTGCCAAAATGTTATTTCTATAGAAAAATTTTGTCAAAATTTTATTTCTATATAAAATTTTGTCAAAATTTTATTTCTATCTAAAATTTTGTCAAAATTTTATTTCTATAGAAAATTTTGTCAAAATTTTATTACTATGGAAAATTTTGTCAAAATTTAATTTCTATAGATAATTTTGTCAAAATTTTATTTCTATAGAAAATTTGATCAAAATTTTATTGCTATAGAAAATTTTGTCAAAATTTGATTTCTATTCATAATTTTGTCAAACTTTTATTTCTATAGAAAATTTTGTCAAATTTTTATTTCTATGGAAAATTTTGTAAAAATTTGATTTCTATTGAAAATTTTTTCAATATTTTATTTCTGTAGAAAATCTTGTCAACATTTAATTTCTATAGAAAATTTTATCAAAATTTTATTTCTATAGAAAATTTTGTTAAAATTGTATTTCTATTGATAATTGTGTCAAAATTTTATTTCTATAGAAAATTTGTTCAGAGGGATATTTTTCTAAATCTACCAAACCATTAAGAATTCTACCAATTTATCAAACAGTAAAAAAAAATGTCAACATTTTATTTCTATAGAATATTTTGTCAAAATTTTATTTCCATACAAAATTTTGTCAAAATTTTATTTCTATAGACAATTTTGTCAAAATTTTATTTTTATAGAAAATTTTGTCAAAATTTATTCTAAATCTACCAAACCATCAAGAACTCTACCAATTTATCAAACAGTAAAAAAACTTGTCAACATTTTATTTCTATAGAATATTTGGTCAAAATTTTATTTCCATACAAAATTTTGTCAAAATTTTATTCCTATAGACAATTTTGTCAACATTTTATTTTTATAGAAAATTTTGTGAAAATTTAATTCCAATAGAAGATTTTGTCAACATTTAATTTCTATAGAAAATTTTGTCAACTTTTTATTTCTATAGAAAATTTTGTCTAATTTTTATTTCTATAGAAAATTTTGTCAAAATTTAATTTCTATAGAAAATTTTGTCAAAATTTTATTTCTATAGAAAATTTTGTCAAAATTTTATTTCTATAGAAAATTTTGTCAAAATTGTATTTCTATAGAAAATTTTGTCAAAATTTAATTTCTATAGAAAATTTTGTCAAAATTTTATTTCTATAGAAAATTTTGTCCAAATTTAATTTCTATAGAAAATTTGTTGAGAGGGATATTTTGCAAAATCTACCAAAACATCAAGAATTCTACCAATCTACCTAACCGTAAAAAATCTGCCATTTTTTAATAGAATTCTACCACCTGTGGTGACACCACTTCAAGAGAAATAAACCACAGCTGGAGAAAAATGTCGCGTGCGCCCGGAGGCAATGTATGTTACGAGCGCTTTAGTTTCTTCCTTAACCTCAGACAAAAAGCTTTTGTTCCCATATACATATATTTAAATCTATCTCGATATGGACAAAATTTTTTAGATTTCTATTGACTTAAAATTTTAGTCGGCTAATGCACTGGTGTGGAACAAAATAACATGGGAAACATTAAATCTGAATCTAAATAACATGGGAAACATTTAAATCTGAAGCAATTTTTAGGCAACTTTGCGAAAGTGTATTAATGATTTATCGGTCGATAGATATGTATTAGAATTATAGGCAAATAGGAGTCGCTTTTACAAGTTTTCGAATTACCAGTGGGATTTTTACAAGGAAAATGTGGGTATATTGGCCAATTTTGCCGAAATCAGAGAAACATATATATGAGAGTTATATCTAAATCTTAACCGATTTCAACCAAATTTAGCATGCACAGATATAATATTAATTATACTCACTGTGCTAAACTTTTCGTAAATCGGATTAGAAATTTGACTTGTGTGGTCATATGAGTGTAAATCGAACGAAAAATATATAGGAAAGCTATATCTAAATCGGAGCCAATTTCAACCAAAATTGGAATGTATATTGAAAACGTTAATGCTACTACCTGTACAAAATTTAAAACATATCAGTGTAAAACTCTGACTTTTGGGGCCATATACGTGTATATCGGGTGAAAGATGTATATGGGAGCTATATCTAAATCTGAAATTATTTCAACCAAATTTGGTATGTATAGCTATAATGTTAGTTCAACTCCATGTGAAAAATTTCATCGGATTAAACATTTTACCTCTGGCATCATATGAGTGTAAATCGCACGAAAGATATATAGGGAAGCTATATCTAAATCTGAGCCGATTTCAACCAAAATTGGAATGTATATTGAGAACGTTAATTCTACTACCTGTACAAAATTTAAAACATATCAGGGTAAATCTCTGACTTTTGGGGCCAAATAAGTGTATATCGGGTGAAATATATATGGGAGCTATATGTAAATCTGAACCGATTTCAACTAAATTTGGCATGTAATAGCTATAATATTAATTCTACTCCCTGTTCAAAATTTCATTAAAATCGGATTACACATTTTACCTCTGGCGTCATATGAGTGTAAATCGAACGAAAGATATATAGGGAAGCTATATTTAAATCTGAACCGATTTCAACCAAAATTGGAATGTATATTGAGAACGTTATTTCTACTACCTGTACAAAATTTAAAACATATTAGGGTAAATCTCTGACTTTTTGGGGCCATATAAGTGTATATCGGGTGAAAGATATATATGGGAACTATATTTAAATCTGAACCGATTTCTTTCAAAATCAATTGGGTTCTAGTCTGACCTCAAACACATACATGTGTCAAATTTGAAGTCGTTTGGACTTAGACTTTGATTACAAAAATGTCTTGACAGACAGACGGACGGACATGTCTAGATCGAGTCAGGGGCCGACCCTGAGCATTATTACCAAAGACACCATGTGTCTATCTCCTTTCCTTCTGGGTGTTGCAAACATATGCGCCAGCTTAAAACACCCTGTTCCACAGTGTGGCGCATGGTATAAAAATTACGCTATTTACGTTTAATTCTAAATTTAAAATTTAATTTTATCCTTAAGGCAATTCTCCGCTTCTTTCCGCAAAATCTATAGTGTACAACGAAAATCGTTGGCCTTTGTTTTTCATCGTAATTGATATTTAAGGGTTAAATCTTTAAGTTGTAATCATTAAATATCCTAACATATTTAAGTTAAATTTAAGGCAATTTATATAAGTTGATTTATTTAAAATAAATTTAAAAATTATATTGAGATTATTTTCTATTTTTTTCTAATTTAGAAAAGGTTACAAAATATCACATTGAAATTGTCGCCCAATACGGCAACAAAGTAATTTACTCCCATTTACAATATTTTTCTCGCTAATTCGAGGAAAAAAACAAGCATGAGATCCATTAGCGACATGCATGCATTTAAAGTGAATTTACAAATCATGTTCTCGTATGTGATTAACAATTCTAGCAATGGTTTCGCATTTTTCCCCCCACCACCACATTCACAATTTAGACATTTACGTAGTGTGTCATACACCCTGTCATTACATGTTGAACGATAAAATCTTTCCATGTCTGCAGGAGTAGTAGTATGTACAAAACTACGTTGGGGATTAACAACTTTCTACAAAGTAGCAAAAACAAAAAAAAAAAAGTAAAATTTAATTTCACTGAAATTCAGTGCTAATGCATGGTATTGAGGTGATGTTTTTAACGCCTCAATATGGGTATTGTCTACAATGATAGCAATTTGTTAAAATTGTTTAACAATTGTATGGAAAGTTTTGCTATTATAGAGGACTTTCGAAAATTGTTTCAGCAGTTTGTTAGAAAAAAGGGTTTTTTTTATCAGTTAACTATAAGCTATAGAAAATTGTATGCTTTATTTTACTAGTAATGGCTGATTTTGTATTTATTGTATATGTATATCAATCAACTTAATAATAGTAATATTCAATACACGCAGAGAAGAAACATGATTGTCACAATCATATTCGAAGAGCAAAATAATATGATAGGAGCTATTTTTTGCGGCGACCATGTAACATTTTAACCTGCAACCATGTTGGATCAGTGAACATGGTTCTAAGAAAAATATAATTGACCTCATCTAAAATGTTATTATATTGATAAAAATAATTTTGTTTGAATGAAAAGACAATGGTCACGATTTAAAATGTTATGGTATTCATTCAAAATGTTTTTCTTCTAGTTAAAAAACATGGTCACAAACTAAAATGTTTTGATCTATATGAAAAAAGTTTTTTCATCGTCGAAAAAAGGACGCCACTTGAGAAAAGAAAACACAAAATTAACTTTATTCATTGTTTGTTTGTATTTATAATGTCGTGCAAGCAAACATCACATATTTTTACACACACTATTTTATTTCAATATCAACAATAAGTAATCATTCCATATTTAGATCGTGTGCCCATCAAATGTACAAACGCAGACATCATGTAACTGCAAATAAAAATAAATGATCCATATAGCAAAATGCAGAACAAAAAACAGGTATATTTTTCAATTACACTTTCCATTTTTGTGTTCACATAAAACCACGTGCCACTTATGAATAAATAAATTAAAACAAAACACAGTAAATCGGTATTCTCCGTCCATTCCAAGAAACAATCAACACACGACTGACGCGCAAAATGAAAATCGTGTGTACCTGCTCAATGTTTTTATAAAATTATTTTCGCTGCAAAAAAGTTAAAAAATTAAATGGTCACGAAAAAAATGTAAATGGTCTTTATGGCCATGTAATGGTTCTAGACATATCTATACTTAACCTATAAAAATACTTTTTTTCCTGTAAAAAAGTAAAAAAATTGAATGGTCAGGTACATGATTTTCCCGACCATTTAATGGTCTCAAATTCTATCATTTAAATGATAGAACATGTTTGCGGTATTTGATAACCATTCAAATGCTTATTGCCACCATACATTTTTCTCCGCTCGATAACTATTTTTACAAAGACAAAATACATGGTTTTCGCGGCAATTACATGCTCTAGATAAGCATTAAATGGATGCGGCAACCATGGCCAAACATGGTTTTTCTGTGCGTGTAGATAAATTTTCTTATTCATTGTGCTATCATATGAACTGAAAATGTGTAAGCATGCCTCATTCCAAAGATTTTGGAATGGAAGTCAGGAAAACAAACCGTTGAATCAGTCAAACATATCGACGGTTAAACTGAATCACTCTAACTGCATTTTTGAGCACTCAAACCCTTGATTTGATGGGTCAACCGCTGTATAGTCCAGACTTGGCACAAAATGATTTTTTTGATACCCATAAGGTAACAAATAAAACGATACGTCAACGTTGTTAGGTTAGGTGGCAGCCCGATATCAGGCTCACTTAGACTATTCAGTCCATTGTGATACCACATTGGTGAACCATTGTGATACCACATTGGTGAATCCATGTAAAGCTCAATGACAAGGGACCTCCTTTTTATAGCCGAGTCCGAACGGCGTTCCACATTACAGTGAAACCGCTTAGAGAAGCTTTGAAACCCTCATTACTGAGGTGGGATAATTCACCGCTGAAAAACTTTTTGGTGTTCGGTCGAAGAAGGAATCGAACCCACGACCTTGTGTATGCAAAGCGAGCATGCTAACCAATGCACCACGGTGGCTCCCAACGTTGTACGAAGAAGCAGTTGATGTTTTCAGAATGCATGTTTTGGAGATTCCTAAATCAGAGCGGCAAAAGTACCTCGACATTTAGCACTTTTGCATATGTGTATATATCTTAATGGGGAATATTTTGAAAAACAATAAAGTAATTTGCGATAATTAAAATTGGTGTTTATACCCTAAACCATATAGTGGTCGGGGTATAATAACTTTGATCTTGCAAAAAATGTGCCTACCAGAAATATTTATTTTAGACCCCATAAAATATATACCGAACCACTCAGAATCACCTCCTGATTCGATCTAGCCTTGGTGTCCGTCCGTCTGCCAGACCGTCAAGGTTGCCACAATTGGTAGAATTCTACCAACAATGGTAGATTTTTTAATGTTTGGCAGATTGTAAGAATTCTTGATATTTTGGTAGTTTTATATAGAAATAAATTTTGCACAAATTTTCTATAGAAATAAAAAAGAAATGAAAAAATTCTAAAGAAATAAAATTTGAGAAAATTGTGTATAGTAATAAAATGTTGACTAAGCTTTATATAAAAATAAAACCTTTACTAAATTTTCTATAGAAATAAAATTGTACAAAAATTTTTTATAGAAAAAAAATGCAAAAAAAATTCTATTAAATACAAATTTTGCAAAAATTTTTATAGAAATAAAATTTACCAAAATTTTCTATTGAAAAAAAATTGCAAAAAAAAAATTCTATAAAATAAAAATTTTGACAAAAATTTCCATAGAAATAAAATTTTGACAACATTTTGTAGAGAAATAAAATTTTGACAAAATCTTCTATAGAAATAAAATGTTGACACAACTTTCTACAGAAATAAAATTTTGACAAAATTTTCCACAGAAATAAAATTTTGACAAAATTTTCTAGAGATATAAAATATTGACAAAATCTTCTATAGAAATAAAATAAAATAAATAAAAAAATAAAATTTTGCAAAAAAATTCTATAGAAATAAAATTTTGACAAAATTTTCTAGAGAAATAAAATGTTGACAAAGATTTCTATAGAAATAAAATTTTGACACAATTTTTTATAGAAATAAAGTTTCGACAACATTTTCTATAAAATAAATAACAAATAAAATTTTGCAAAAAAATTCTATAGAAATAAAATTTTGACAAAATTTTCTTTAGTAATAATATGTTGACAAAGATTTCTATAGAAATAAAATTTTGACACAATTTTTTATAGAAATAAAGTTTTGACAACATTTTCTATAGAAATAAAATTTTAACAAAATTTTTTATAGAAATAAAATTTTGACAAAATCTTGTATTTAATAAAATTTTGACACAATTATCTATAGAAATAAAATTTTGAAAAAATTTCCTATAGAAATAAAATTGTGACAAAATTTTGTATAGAAATAGGATTTTGTAAAATTTTCTATAGAAATACAATTTTGACAAAATTTTCTATAGAAATAAAAAAATTTGCAAGATTGTCTATAGAAATAAGATTTTGACACAATTTTCTATAGAAATAAAAAAAAATTGCGAACATTTTCTATAGAATTAAATAAAAACTGTAAAAATTTTCTATAGAAATAACATTTTCCAAAATTTTTTATAGAAATACAATTAAGCAAAAATTTCCTATAGAAATAAAATTTTGGCAAAATTTACTACAGAAATAAAATTTTGACAAAATTTCTATAACAATTAAAATTTTCACAAAATTTTCTATAGCAATAAAATTTTGACAAAATTTTCTATAGAAATAAAAAAATTGCAAAAATTGTCTATAGAAATAAAAATTAGAAAAAAATTTCTATAAAAATAAAATTTTTACAAATTTTTCTATAAAAATAAAATTTTGACAAAATTTACTACAGAAATAAAATTTTGACAAAATTTTCCATAGAAAAACAAATTTACAAAAATGTTCTGTGGAAAAAAAAATAAAAAATTTTGTACAGAAATAACATTTTGTAAACTTTTCTATATAAATAACATTTTGACAAAATTTTCTGTAGAAATAAAATTTTAACAAAATTTTCTATAGAAATAATATGTTGAGAAAATTTTCTATAGATATAAAATTTTGCACAAATGTTCTATAGATATAAAATTTTACACACTACTGTGGTACAGGGTTAGGTTAGGTGGCAGCCCCATGTACCAGGCTTACTTAGACTATTCAGTCCATTGTGATACCACATTGGTGAACTTCTCTCTTATCACTGAGTGCTGCCCGATTCCATGTTAAGCTCAATGACAAGGGACATCCTTTTTATAGCCGACTCCGAACGGCGTTCCACATTGCAGTTAAAACATTAAGAGAAGCTTTCAAACCCTTAGAAATGTCACTAGCATTACTGAGGTGGAATAATCCACCGCTGAAAAACTTTTTGATGTTCGGTCGAAGCAGGAATCGAACCCACGACCTTGTGTATGCAAGGCGGCCATGCTAACCATTGCACCACGGTGGCTCCCGCAGGGTATAATAAGTTTGTGCATTTGTATGTAACGCCAAGAAGGAAAAGTCTAAGACCCATCGTTTAGTATACGATGATATTTAACGATGTCCGTCTGTCTGTTCATGTATTTTTGTGCGCAAAATACAGGTCGCAGTTTAAGTTCGATCGTCCTCAAATTTGGCATAGGATCGTTATTTGGAACAAAGACAATCGCTGTTGATTTTGGAAAAAATCGGTTCAGATTTAAATATAGCTGCTATGTATATTTATCGCCGATCTGGTCATAATCGGTGTGTTTATCAACCGATGTTCTTCAAATTCAGTACATCCAAATATTTTATGAGTCTCGAAAAACTTGCAAAATATCAGATTTAGATATACCTCCCATATATATATCTTTCGTCCAATTTAGACTCATATGACCACAAAGGCCAAAGCTTTTAATAATGGAATCAATATTAGTGGCATACTAACTCTGTAGGTGCAAAATAAACTATAGCTGCTAATATCTCTGACATTTCTGTTCAGATCGTGATAAATCTCTCATAAACATGTACCTCTTAATGTTCTTCAAAATGGAAATGCGTTTTATCACCCAAACTTATACCAATGATAGCCCACAAATGCTTATGTTTACTAATTCAGTAAGGGGGTGGTTTAGGGTATGATATAGTCGGCCCGCCCGACTTTCGACTTTACTAACTTGTTATTCTCTTAATGTTATATTAGCAAACATGTAACACTTGCAACATACATCATATTATTCAATATCATAACATTTGCCATGATATCAAATATGTGTATATGTTAGTTATACAAATAACTTTTAAGACTGATTATGACTTCAGTTTATTTTATCGGTCATTTTAACACAACTGTTTTTCTATTGTCACACATTCATAACTGTTTGTCTTCACATACATGTCCATATCAATTTATCAGGACCATCTTCGATGAAAACAAAATCTCAGAGTATCGATTCAATCACTTCTCATATATGTCCTAGTGGCTGACATGTTGACAAAGCAAGGACAAGAATCATCTGAGGTCTCTTACATTTGCAGTTTACACTTGACAATGATTTACACTGATTGAGTTCCATTAAGTCCTTTCCATGGGTAGGCAATTAATATTTTTCCATTTACACTTACCGCCAACACTCACTCACAGTCTCACCCAGTAGCTATTCAAAACAAAACAAGCTAGCTTACCAACAACAACCAGTCCCCCAACGACCACCCCCCTTTTCGGCCCATTTAATTATTTTACTGACTCAATTCAACATGAATTGCAGTACGGGATTATAAGTGGTGGGTTTATATGAAATGGTCAAGGTTGTAGTTGTTGTGGTGGTATTCATCGTTGGCCCTGTGGGTATAAAAGCCCTCAGTTGTAAAAGATGGACATAAACGATTTTGGCTAGGTCAATTTCAGGCTTTTCTTCATTTCAATGCAATGTACTTTTCTTGTTTTATTTTTTTTGGTTTTTTTTTGTGGGGAGGTAAATATTTTTTAAGTGGTCTTGTTATTTGTTTGTTTTTTTTTTTTATTTCGTAGGCTTTCCACAAAATTTACTTGAATAACTCTTGCATGGTGGTAGTGATGAGATTGAGTGTTGCCAATTCTGGAATCCTTCAATCTCTGGTTTCGTTTGCCCATTAAATTCAAGTGCAATGAAGGTTGCTGTTTTCTATCTGCGGTGACCACACATACAATTGAATCTGGTTTACAATGAAAGAAAAACAATTTTAATTGTATGGTTATATACTTCAAATATTTAATTCTTTTTTATTTACATTTTGATAAAATATACGAAATTCTCTTTTGTATTCTTTTGGGTTGATATCATTTGGTACTGTAAGTACTTGTAAAATATTTAGCATACTTATTTCCTAGAGCAGAAAGGAGTACAATTGCAATAGAATTTTTAAAATGGCAAAAAAGATACGCAGTTTTAAAGAGAAACTTAATTGACTTTCAATACAAAAAAGTTTGATATCATTAAAGTTTAATTCAATATAAATTTGTATTTTACGAGTATTATACCCTCCACTATAGGATGGACATTAACTTTGTCATTCCGTTTGTAACACATCGTAATATTGCTCTAAGACCCCATAAAGTATATATATTCTGGGTCGTGCTGAAATTCTGAGTCGATCTAAGCATGTCCGTCCGTCCGTCTGTTGAAATCACGCTAACTTCCGAGCGAAACAAGCTATCGACTTGAAACTTGGCACAAGTAGTTGTTATTGATGTAGGTCGGATTGTATGGGCCATATCGGTCCACGTTTACATATAACCCCCATATAAACGAACCCCAGATTTGGCTTGCGGAGCCTCTAAGAGAAGCAAGTTTTATCCGATCTGGTTGAAATTTTGGTACATGATGTTGGTATATGGACTCTAACAACCATGCAAAAATTGGTGCACATTGGTTCATAATTATATATAGCCCCCATATAAACCGATCCCCGGATTTGACCTCCGGACTCCGGAGCCCCCTGGAGGAGCAAAAGTCATTTGATCCGGTTCAAATTTGGAACGTGGTGTTAGTATATGGCCGCTGACAACCATGCCAAAAATGTCCATATCGGTCCATAATTATATATAGCCCCGTTATAAACCGGTCCCCAGATTTGACCTCCGGAGCCCCTTGGAGGAGCAAAAATCATCCGATCCGGTTCAAATTTGGAACGTGGTGTTAGTATATGGCCGCTAACAACCATACCAAAATTGGTCCATATCGGTTCATAATCATGGTTGCCATTCGAGCCAAAAAAAATCTACCAAAATTTTATTTCTATAAAATAATTTGTCAAAATTTTATTTCTATACAAAATTTTGTCAAAATTTTATTTCTATAGAAAATTTTGTCAAAATTTTATTTCTAAAGAAAATTTTGTCAAAATTTTATTTCTATAGAAAATTTTGTCAAAATTTTATTTCTATAGAAAATTTTGTCAAAATTTTATTTCTATAGAAAATTTTGTCAAAATTTTATTTCTATAGAAAATTTTGTCAAAATTTTATTTCTATAGAAAATTTTGTCAAAACTTTATTTCCATAGAAAATTTTGTCAAAACTTTATTTCTATAGAAAATTTTGTCAAACTGAATTATATATTGATCCATATCGGTCCATAATTATATATAGCCCCCATATAAACCGATCCCCAGATTTGACCTCCGGAGCCTCTTGGAAGAACAAAATTCATCCGATCCGGTTAAAATTTGGAACGTGGTGTTAGTATATGGCCGCTAACAACCATACCAAAATTGGTCCATATCGGTTCATTATCATGGTTGCCATTCAAGCCAAAAATAATCTACCAAAATTTTATTTCTATATACTAATTTGTCAAAATTTGATTTCTATAGAAAATTTTGTCAAAATTTTATTTCTATAAAAATTTTGTCAAAATTTTATTTCTATATAAATTTTTGTTAAAATTTCATTTCTATAGTAAATTTTGTCAAAACTTTATTTCTATAGAAATTTTTTTCAAAATTTTATTTCTATAGAAAACTTTGTCAAAATTGTATTTCTATAAAAAATTTTGTCACAATTTTATTTCTATAAAAAATTTAGTCAAAATTTTATTTCCATAGAAAATTTTGTCAAAACTTCATTTCTATAGAATTTTTTTTTTTTTTAAATTTCATTTCTATAGTAAATTTTGTCAAAACTTTATTTCAATAGTAAATTTTGTCAAACTGAATTATACATTGATCCATATCGGTCCATAATTATATATAGCCCCCATATAAACCGATCCCCAGATTTGACCTCCGGAGCCTCTTGGAAGAGCAAAATTCATCCGATCTGGTTAAAATTTGGAACGTGGTGTTAGTATATGGTCACTAACAACCATACCAAAATTGGTCCATATCGGTCTATAGTTATATATAGCTGATCCCCAATCACACACAAATTGGTCCATATCGGTCTATAGTTATATATAGCTGATCCCCAATCACACACAAATTGGTCCATATCGGTTCATAATCATGATTTCCATTCAAGCCAAAAATAATCTACCAAAATTTTATTTCTCTAGAAAATTTTGTCAAAATTTTATTTTTATAGAAAATTTTGTCAAAACTTTATTTCTATAGAAAATTTTGTCAAATTTTTATTTCTATAGAAAGTTTTGTCAAAATTTTATTCCTATTGAAAATTGTGTCAAAATTTTATTCCCATAGAAAATTTTGTCAAAATTTTATTTCTATAGAAAATTTTGTCAAAAATGTATTTTTATAGAAAATTTTGTCAAAATTTTTCATTTCTATAGAAAATTTTGTCAAAATTTTATTTCTATAGAAAATTTATTTAAAATTTTATTTCTATAGAAAATTTTGTCAAAAATTTATTTCTAATCCAATCACACAAAAATTGGTCCATATCGGTTCATAATCATGGTTGCCATTCGAGCCAAAAATAATCTACCAAAATTTTATTTCTATATATTAATTTGTCAAAACTTTATTTTTTTAGAAAATTTTGTCGAAACTTTATTTCTATAGAAAATTTTGTCAAAACTTTATTTCGATAAAAAATTTTGTCAAAATTTTATTTCGATAAAAAATTTTGTCAGAATTTTATTTCGATAAAAAAATTTTGTCAGAATTTTATTTCGTTTTGTTTGTTATTGTTGGCTTCTCTTCAATCGTTATTGTTGTTTTTGATCTCAGCTTAAAGCCATGCATTGACTAAACTACAAGTGTAGCTTAACCAACCGAATTTATTCTGATAATTGGTTGATAGTTTTGCTGCAAGTAGAGGATGCTGATGAGGAATGTGGTAATTTCGAAACAGCTGTACATCCAACCATCTTGCAGTCTATAGGGCTTTGCCCAAATAAATTTGACAAGCATACTTTTCCTCTGTTGGTTAAGCTACACTTGTAGTTTAGTCAATGCATGGCTTTAAGATGAGATCAAAAACAACAATAAGAATTTTATTTCTATAGAAAATGTTGTCCAACTGAATTATATACGTATTTAATCGGTCTTTTTATACCCTAAACCACATAGTGGTCAGGGTATAATAACTTTGATCTGCCAAAAACAAAAAATGTGCCTACCAGAAATATTGATTTTAGACCCCATAAAATATATACGGATCGACTCAGAATCACCTCTTGAGTCGATCTAGCGCTTGGAGTCTGTCCGTCCGTCTGTCCATGTATTTGTTGTTCGCAGGATTCTGGTCGCAATTATTAACCGATTTTTATGAAATTTAGTACAGGATATTTTTTGGGTACAAGGGCGAACGCTATTGAATTTGGAAGAAATCGGATCCAATTTAGATATAGCTCCCATACATATGTATCGCCCGATTTCGACGGATGGGGTCACGTTGCGCTTTATTACTCACCGATCGTCTTCAAATTTGGCACAAAGTAATACTTTTCATCATTTTCCAAGTGTGCAAAATTTCATTGAAATCGGTTCAGATTTAGATATAGCTCCCATATATATGTATCGGTAATTTTCACATATCTGGCCATAAAACCATTATTTATTACCCGATCTTACTCAAATTTAACAAAAAGTAACCTTCTGTGGTATCAACCACACCGGCCAAATATTATCCAAATTGGTTCAGATTTAGATATAGCTCCCATATATATGTATCGCCCGATTTTCACAAATCTGGCCATAAACCCCTTGTTTATTACTCGATCTTACTCAAATTTAACAAAAGGTAACCTTCGGTAGTATCAACCAAACCTGCCAAATATCATCCAAATCGGTTCGGATTTAGATATAGCTCCCATATGTACATATGTAACGTCCGATTTTCACAAATTTGCCCTAATAACTTATTTTTTTACAAAAATAGCCTTATTTATTACCCGATCTTACTAAATTTTAGCACAAGATAACCTTATATTGCATCAAACAAACCTGCCAAATATTATCAAAATCAGTTCAGATTTAGATGTAGCTCCCACATGTATGTGTTACACGATTTTGAAAAATTTGCCCCAAATGTGAAAACTTTCTAAAACAACTGATTTCGTGTGAAGTGAAATAAATTAAATCTCTAAATTTTTTACATGGGAGTAACTAAATTAATACGAATTATTATAAATTAATTTTAATTTTTTTCTTTTCTATATGCATTTGACCCAATGACATAAACCTCAATTCTGAGAATAGTTCGACCTGTGGTATTTACATACCAAATCATTTGGTGGCTTTACCAGGAATCCTTTCATTCATCATCATTCAAACACGCACACACATACTTACACATACATAATGTTGGCACCTGCAAGCAATTGAACAATAGTTCCAGTTATGCTTTTGCTAGATATTTTCACACTCTCTTAAAGTGGGGCAAATTTGTTTGATGTCACCTCAAAAGGAAATTCAATAAAACAAAAAAAAACTACAGCACACACACAAAGTCGAACAATCGTGCAATTTTACAAAAACAAAAACTGTTAAATGCAAACAAAACGTTCCATAGCCCTCTCTTTCTCTCTCTTAAACACACATACACATAGAACTTTTGATAGCACATCACCGACAATGTAGAAGAAACCGATGACAATAGCAATGCCAACTCATAGAATAAACAAACGAACCAACCATCTTTCGAACTCAACCCATCCAACCACCAGTGAATGAACAAACGGGCGGTGAACGTACCATAGAATAAACAAAGCAAACATGCGGACAAACATTCACATTTATTTAAAATTGTGTCTCTGCCATAAAAATTATATGACTGGAATAATAATAGATGATCTTGACGATGGCTACGTATGATTAATAGTCATTTTAATGGCATTACTCATACGTTGTCATAAAAACGTTACCACCTTTACCGGCTGGCATTAATGCACAATGGGTAATGACGATAACGGTGTGGGTGCATTTGTGTGCTCCAAAAAAACAAAACAAAAACACACGAAGTTAAGAATCGACCGCAACAAATGACACACAAATGTTTTAAACAATAAATTTTTATATGTTTCTTACTTATAAAAACGAAAGGACTCTCTCTCTCTCTCTCTCTCTCACACACTGTTTCTCTTTAACTTTCCTTCTTATATTGTGGTTCACGATAAAGACGTGGTTCTAATAAGTGTTAGCCATTTCGTGCATGTAACACCTGATTTAGATGCGTGTGTAAAAGGATATAAAATTTATTAGGGTGGTTAAATTGATATTTTGAATTAATTGCAGGTATAAACAAGGGCTTGGCTAAGTTATATGCTTCAATGCCTACACAGAAAAAAACAGAAAGCCCCATTTCTCATTCATTCACAAAATTAAGTAATCCAATTAACTCTTTAAATGAAATTGCTCCAATCACTAAATTTATAGTATCAATCACAAAATTAGTTAGAAATAAACAAATGTGTATCAGCCTGCCCGAATCTCACGTACCCTCCACCATGGATTGCTTGGAAGATTCTACAAAAGACACTATCATCCAGAATCGAATTACTTGGGTTTTAAGCTGAAATCAAAACAACAATAAAAATGTAATTTCTATATAAAATGTTGTCAAAATTTTATTTCTATATAAAATTTTGTCAAAGTTTTATTTCTCTAGAAAATTTTGTCAAAGTTTTATTTCTATAGAAAATTTTGTCAAAATTTTTTTGCTATAGAAAATTTTGTCAATATTTTATTTCTATAGAAAATTTTGTCAAAATTTTATTCCTATGGAATATTTTGTCAAAATTTTATTTCTATAGAAAATTTTGTTTCCATAGAAAATTTTCCTAAAATTTTATTTCTATAGAAAATTTAGTCAAAATTTTATTTCTATAGAAAATCTTGTTAAAACTTTATTACTATAATAAATTTACCCAAAATTTTATTTCTAAAGAAAATTTTGTCAACATTTTATTTCTACAGAAAATTTTGTCAAAATGATATTTCTATAGAAAATTTTTGTCAAAATTTTATTTCTATGAAAAATTTTGTCAAAATTTTATTTCTATAGAAAATTTTCTCGAAATGGTTTTTCTAGAGAAAATTTTGTAAAAATTTTATTTCTATAGAAAAATTTTGTAAAAATTTTGTTTCTATAGAAAATTTTATAAAAATTTTATTTCTATAGAAAATTTTGTTAAAATTTTATTTCTATAGAAAATTATGTCAACATTTTATTTCTATAGAAAATCTTGTTAAAACGTTATTTCTATAATAAATTTACCCAAAATTTTATTTCTAAAGAAAATCTTTTATCTTTTCATTTTATTTCTACAGAAAATTTTGTCAAAATTTTATTTCTATAAAAATTTTTTCCAAATTTTTTCAATAGAAAATTTTGTCAAAATGTTATTTCTATAGAAAATTTTTGTCAAAATTGTGTTTCTATGAAAAATTTTGTCAAAATTTTATTTCTATAGAAAATTTTCTCGAAATGGTTTTTCTATAGAAATTTTTGTCAAAATTTTATTTCTATAGAAAATTTTGTAAAAATTTTATTTCTAGAGAAAATTTTGTAAAAATTTTATTTCTAGAGAAAAATTTTGTAAAAATTTTATTTCTAGAGAAAAATTTTGTAAAAATTTTATTTCTATAGAAAAGTTTGAAAAACTTTTGTTTCTATAGAAAATTTTGTCAAAATGTTTCTATAGAAAATTTTTGTAAAAATTTCATTTCTAAAAAAAAAAATTCATCTTGTTAAAACTTTACTTCTATAAAAAATTACCCAAAATTTTATATATATAGAAAATTTTGTCAAAATTTTATTTCTATACAAAATTTTGTCCAAATTTTATTTCTATAGAAAATTTTGTCCAAATTTTATTTCTATAGAAAAATTTTGTCAAAATTTTACTGTTATAGAAAATTTTGTCAATTTTTTTTTTGAAAATTTTGTCAAAATTTTGTTTCTATAGAAAATTTTACCAAAATTTTGTTTCTATAGAAAATTTTACCAAAATTGTATTTCTATAGGAAACTTTGTAAAAAATTTATTTCTATAGAAAATTTCCCCACAATTTTATTTCTATAGAAAATTTCCCTACAATTTTATTTCTATAGAAAATTTTGTCATAATTTTTTTTTTGTATAGAAAATTTTGTCAACATTTTATTTCTATAGGAAATTTTGTAAAAAAAAAATTATTTCAAATTTTTTTTTCAAAATTTTATTTCTATACAAACCATTTTTTCAGCTTCAAACCATGCATTAACTAAACTACAAATGTAGCTTTACCAACAGAGACGAAGAATGCTTTGTTTAGGCAAAGCCGATTATAAAAGACCTTTTCTCGGGAGGTTCAAGAGTAGTTCACTCTGGGTTTAGTGAATTACACGAATTTATTATGATAATTTGTTGATAGTTTTGCTGCATGTAGAGAATTCTGATGAGCAAATATATAAATAGAAAATTTTATTTCTATAGAAAATGTTCACAAAAATTTATTTCTATAGAAAATTTTGTCAAAATTTAATTTTTATAGAAAATTTTGTCAAAATTTTATTTTTATAGAAAATTTTGTCAAAATTTTATTTTTATAGAAAATTTGTCAACATTTTACTCCTATAGAAAATTTTGTCAAAATTGTTTTTATATAAAAAAAAATTGTCAAAATGTTATTTCTATAGAAAATTTTGTCAAAATTTTATTTCTATAGAAAATTTTTCCACATTTTAATTTTTATAGAAAATTTTGTCAAAATTTTATTTCTATAGAAAATTTTGTCAACATTTTATTCCTATAGAACACTTTGTCCAAATTCTATTTCTAACAAAAATTTTGTTTCCATAGAAAATTTTCCTACATTTTATTTCCATAAAAAATTTTTGCAAAATTTTATTTCTTAAAAAATTTTGCCACATTTTATTTCTTAAAAAATGTTGTCAAAATTTTATTTCATTGTTGTTGTTTTTTTATTTTAGCTTAAAACCATACATTGACTAAACTACAAGTTTAGCTTAACCAACAGAGGAAAAGAATGTTTTTCAAACTTATTTGGGCAAAGCCCTATAGACTGCAAGATGGTTGGATGGACGCACGTTTCGGAATTACCACATTCCTCATCAGCATCTTCTACTTGCAGCAAAACTATCAACCAATTATCACAATAAATTCAGGCAGTTCATTAAACCAAACAATGAACCACACTTGAACCTTCCGAAAAAAAGTTTTGTATGATAGTCGGCTTATTCCGAAATAAATTCGAAACAAACATATCTCTTTTTGCCACTGTCAAATCAGCGATTTGAGTGTAGTTGGGTTTATTTTGAGCGTGCTTCCTCTTCTTTTTCCATTCGTTTTGTTTTATTATTGTTGGTTTTGTTCTTTAAGTATTGTTGTTGTTTTTTTTTATTTCAGCTTAAAACCATACATTGACTAAATTACAAGTGTAGCTTAACCAACAGAGGAAAAGAATGTTTGTCAAATTTATTTGAGCAAAGCCCTATAGACTCCAAGATGGTTGGATGGACGCACGTTTCGGAATTACCACATTCCTCATCACCATCCTCTACTTGCATCAAAACTATCAATCAATTATAAATTTAAAATTTGATTTTTCCATATTTATATCTATAGAAAATTTTGTCAAAATTTTATTTCTATAGAAAATATTGTCAAAATTTTATTTATATTCAAAATTTGGTCAAAATTTTATCTTTATAGAAAATTTTGTCAAAATTTTATTTCTATAGAAAATTTTGTCAAAATTTTATTTATATTGAAAATTTTGTCAAAATTTTATTTATATAGAAAATTATGTCAAAATTTTATTGCTATAGAACATTTTGCCAAAATTTCATTTATATTGAAGATTTTATCAAAACTTTATTTCTATAGAAAATTTTTTCAACATTTTATTTCTCTAGAAAATTTTGTCAAAATTTTATTTCTATAGAACATTTTGTTAAAATTTTGTTTCTATAAAAAAATTTGTGAACATTTTATTTCTATAAAAATTATTTGTTAATCTTCTATTTCTATAGAAAATTTTTGTCAAAATTTTGTTTCTATAGAAAATTTTGTCAAAATTTTATTTCTCTAGAAAATTTTTATCAAAATTTTATTTCTATAGAACATTTTGCCAAATGTTATTTATATTGAAGATTTTATCAAAACTTTATTTCCTGTAGAAAATTTTGTCAAAATTTTATTTCTATATAAAATTTTGTAAAATTTTATTTCTATAGAAAATTTTCTCAAAATTTTATTTCTATAGAAAATTTTATCAAAATTTTATTTCTACAAAAAATTTTGCCAAATTTTATTTCTATAGAAAATTTTTGTCAAAATTTTATTTCAATAGAAAATTTTGTCAAAATTTTATTTCTACAAAAAATGTTGTCAAAATTTTATTTCTATAGAAAATTTTGTCAAAATTTTATTTCTATAGAAAATTTTTGTCAAAATTTTATTTCTATAGAAAATTTTGTCAAAATTTTATTTCTATAGAAAATTTTGTCAAAATTTTATTTCTATAAAAAAAATTGTCAAAATTTTATTTCTATAGAAAATTTTGTCAAAATTTTATTTCTATAGAAAATATTATCAAAATTTTTTTCTATAGAAAATTTTGTCAAATTTTATTTCTATAGAAAATTTTTTCAAAATTTTATTTCTATAGAAAATTTTGTTAAAATTTTTTTTCTATAGAAAATTTTGTTAAAATTTTATTTCTATAGAAAATTTTGTCAAAATTTTATTTCTATAGAAAATTTTGTCAAATTTTTTTTTTCTATAGAAAATTTTATCAAAATTTTATTTCTATAGATAATTTTCTCAAAATTTTATTTCTGTAGAAAATTTTGTCAAAATTATATTTCTATAGAAAATTTTGTCAAAAGTTTATTTCTATAGAAAATTTTGTGAACATTTTATTTCTATAAAAATTATTTGTTAATCTTTTATTTCTATAAAAAATTTTGTCAAAACTTTATTTCCTGTAGAAAATTTTGTCAAAATTTTATTTCTATAGAAAATTTTGTAAAATTTTATTTCTATAGAAAATTTTCTCAAAATTTTATTTCTATAGAAAATTTTATCAAAATTTTATTTCTACAAAAAATTTTGTCAAAATTTTATTTCTACAAAAAATTTTGTCAAAATTTTATTTCTACAAAAAATTTTGTCAAAATTTTATTTCTATAGAAAATTTTTGTCAAAATTTTATTTCAATAGAAAATTTTGTCAAAATTTTATTTCTACAAAATATTTTGTCAAAATTTTATTTCTATAGAAAATTTTTGTCAAAATTTTATTTCTATAGAAAATTTTGTCAAAATTTTATTTCTATAAAAAAATTTGTCAAAATTTTATTTCTATAGAAAATTTTGTCAAAATTTTATTTCTATAAAAAAATTGTCAAAATTTTATTTCTATAAAAAAATTGTCAAAATTTTATTTCTATAGAAAATTTTGTCAAAATTTTATTTCTATAGAAAATATTATCAAAATTTTTTTCTATAGAAAATTTTGTCAATTTTTTTTTTTTCTATAGAAAATTTTATCAAAATTTTATTTCTATAGATAATTTTCTCAAAATTTTATTTCTGTAGAAAATTTTGTCAAAAGTATATTTCTATAGAAAATTTTGTCAAAATTTTATTTCTATAGGAAATTTTGTCAAAAGTTTATTTCTATAGAAAATTTTGTGAACATTTTATTTCTATAAAAATTATTTGTTAATCTTTTATTTCTGTAGAAAATTTTGTCAAATTTTATTTCTATAGAAAATTTTTTCAAAATTTTATTTTGTTAAAATTTTTTTTCTATAGAAAATTTTGTCAAAATTTTATTTCTATAGAAAATTTTGTCAAATTTTTTTTTTTTCTATAGAAAATTTTATCAAAATTTTATTTCTATAGATAATTTTCTCAAAATTTTATTTCTGTAGAAAATTTTGTCAAAATTATATTTCTATAGAAAATTTTGTCAAAATTTTATTTCTATAGGAAATTTTGTCAAAAGTTTATTTCTATAGAAAATTTTGTGAACATTTTATTTCTATAAAAATTATTTGTTAATCTTTTATTTCTATAAAAAATTTTGTCAAAATTTTATTTCTATAGAAAATTTTTTCAAAATATTATTTCTATAGAAAATTTTGTCAAAATTTTATTTCTATAGAAACATTTTTCAAAAATATTATTTCTATAGAAAATTTATGTCAACATTTTATTTCTATAGAAAATGTCAGTCAAAATTTTTCAGTAAAAAATCTACATTTTTAGTAGAATTATACTAACTGGTTTTTCACATTTAGATGCTGGAGGACACTAACGATAGCTACTTGTGATTTTCCAGCCAAATATACAGCAATCACACTATCATGCTAGAACAATGCTTTTGTAATCTTGTAAACAATAAAATCAACTGTCACTGGAATAAATCTGTGAACAACCTGAAATTGGTTGCAATACACCCTTTATGGGTTAATCATGTATATAGACAAACTTGTATTCTCTTCCATCCTTGATTGACCTATCTAACAATTATTATCAATCGGTTTTTGTAGAGAGATTCCGTTAGCCATTGGCATAGAGTCTTCCCAAAAATTCTGGCACGACCATTGTAACCAATCTCCCACTGTTATTATCGTTGACTCCCTTGTAGATTTGGTACTTGTTGGTCCACTTACTCGAAGACAACAAGTCAGCTGGATCCGTTTTAATATTTTTGTGTTGGAGAACATGTGCTCCATTATTGCCCAACACACTGTGGGCATTAAACCCATGGATTTAGACCATTTATAAGCTACCCATAAGACATCGAGTCTTTTCGAAAATCCAGCTTATATGACTCCTTCTCTTAACATTAATAAGATTCTTATTGGCTTTTATATAATGCTTGATTGTTTCTAAAGAAATTCGAATTGTTCTTCCTACGCATATTTCCTTCGGAGAAAATCATCATGACTACCAAAAGCCTCCACACATTTTTTTATCAAATTTTAAATTGTTCCATAAAAAAAAAAAAAAACAAAAATTAAATAAATCCCACTGCTAAATAGACATGTCGACAAAATGAATAACTCAACGAAATAAAAATTAAATAATGTAATTGTTAAAAGTCCTTCCCATGGTGAATGAAACAGAAAACGAATCTTTTTAACGTTCTTTTGGATTTCATTAAAAACTTCGACATTTTTCGCTTTTGGAATACAAATTTTTCTAAGGACATTTATTTTAATTGCAGTCCTAAATTTGATTTTGAGTTTGTTTGCTTGTATGTTACGAATGGCTGGAGAGTAAGCCTTGAGCAGGTAAATTTCATTTTCGTCGTTAATTACTCAAAGTAAGAAGTTACCTTACCTTGCAAAGTAGGATGGTATTGCAAAATAACAGTCGTTAATCCATTTATTTGAGTCACTAATGTGTTGCTGCTGTTCATTAGGGGTGGCATTAGTCATGCTAAGCCCAGTAGGGGGTGTTTTAAGCATTATTTACCAAAAAAAAAACACCGATTCATTAGACAAGAAAGTCAAAGATAGGGACGGTGGAACAAATGACATAACTGAGCTGAATTAAAGTTTATTTTTTTATAGGAAACTTTATTCAGTCCGATTGAAATAAAATTTTCTTATAGAAAACACATGCAGCCTGACTGAATTAAAGCTTGTTGTAGAAAAACCTTGTTCAACCCGGCTTCTTATAGAAAACCTTGTTCAACGGAATTTAGGTTTTCTTATTGAAAACCTGTTTGAGGCAGGCTGAATTTAAGTTTTATTGCAGAAAACTTTATTCAGTCATGCTGAATCAAAATTTACGTATAGCAAACCTTATTCAGCTTTGCTGAATTAAAGTTTTCCTACAGAAAACCTTATTCAGCTGGACTGAAGCAAAGTTTTCCTATAGAAAACCTTATTCAGCTAGGCTGAATTAAAATTTTCCTATATCAAAACCTTATTAACATTTTCCTATAGCAAAAACTTATTCAGTTAAGCTGAATCATTGTGTTCCGTTAGCGAAACCTTTTAAACTCGGCGAAATTAAAGTTTTACTATAGGAAAACTTTAACAGTCAAGCTAAAATAAAGTTTTTCTTTATATAAAATCTTATTCAGCCAGACTTAATTAAAGATTCCTTATAGAAAACTTAATTCAGCAAAGTATACATTAAAATTTTATTCATCCAGGCCTATAGCCATGTTGGATGAATGTTTTCCAATAGAAAAACTTATTCAGCGAGGCCGAATGAAAGTTTTCCTATAGAAATCCTTATTCAGCCCGGCTGAATTAAAGATTTCATATAGAGAACCTCATTCAGCGCGGCTGAATTAAAGATTTCATATAGAGAACCTCATTCAGACCGACTGAATTGAAGTTTACATAGAGAAAAAATAATCCAATAGCAGAACTTTATGCGTCCATTATTAATTAATTATTTCTTATATAAAACATTAGGAATCCTAGAAATTGTGTCCTTGACAATGACTTAAGACTTTTGTGGTTTACTGATACACAAATTTTAGCCTGGCTGAATAAGCCAATAAGTGACTCTGCATTAGAGTTTTCCAATAGAAAATTTTATTTTCTATAGAAAATCTTATTCAGCCCGACTGAATTAAAGTTTCTCGGCTGAATTAAAGTTTTTTGAATTAAAGGTTTTTTTTAATTAAAGGTTTCCCATAAAAAATCTTATTCAACCCGGCTGAATAAAAGTTTTCCTCTAGAACCCCTATTCAGCCCGACTGAATTAAAGTTTTTTTCAGCGAATTCTTATTCAGCCGAGCATAATTAAAGGTTTTCTATAGAAAGTCTTATTCAATACACCTGAATTAAAGTATTTATAGAAAACCCTATTAAGCCAGGCTCACTTAAAGTTCATTCAAGCCGGCTAAATTAAAGTTTTCCTGCAGAAAACCTTATTCAGTCCGGGTGAATAAAAGTTTTCTTGTAGAAAACCTTATTCAGCCCGGCTGAATTAAAGTTTTCTTGTAGAAAACCTTATTCACCTCGGCTGAATTAAAGTTTTGCTATAGAAAACCTTATTCAGCCCGGCCGAATTAAAGGTGTCCTATAGAAAACCTTATTTAGCCCGGCTCAATTAAAGTTTTCCTGCAGAAAACCTTATTCAACCCGGCTGAATTAAAGTTTTCCTATAGAAAACCTTATTTAGCCCGGCTCAATTAAAGTTTTCCTGCAGAAACCCTTATTCAGGCCGGCTGAATTAAAGTTTTCCCATAATAAATCTTATTCAGCAGGGCTGAATTGAAGTTTTCCCATAGAAAATCTTATTCAGCAGGGCTGAATTGAAGTTTTCCTGTAGAAACCCTTATTTAACCCGGCTGACTTAAGGTTTCCTATAGAAAACCTTATTTAGCCCGGCTGAATTAAAGGTTTCCCATAGAAAATCTTATTCAGCCCAGCTGAATTAAAGTTTTCCTATAGAAAACCTTTTTCAGCCCGGATGAATTAAAATTTTCTTATAGAAAACCTTATTCAACCCGGCTGAATTAAAGGTTTCCTATAAAAAACCTTATTCAGCCCGGCTGAACTAAAGATTTCCTATAGAAAATCTTATTAAACCCAGCTGAATTAAAGTTTTCCCATAGAAAATCTTATTCAGCAGGGCTGCATTAAAGTTTTCCTGTAGAAAACCTTATTCAGCCCAGCAGAAGTAAAATTTTCCTATACAAAAACCTTATTCAGTCCGGCTGAATTAAAGTTTTCCTATAGAAAACCTTATCCAGCCTGAGTGAATAAAAGTTTTTCTATCGAAAACCTTATTCACCTGGGCTGAAGCAAAGTTTTCCTATCGAAAACCTTTTTCAGTCCGGCTGAATTAAAGTTTTCTTATAGAAAACCTTATTCAGCCCAGCTGAATTAAAGGTTTCCTCTAGAAAACCTTATTCAGCCCGGTTGAAGTAAAATTTTCCTATACAAAAACTTTATTCAGCCCGGCTGAATTAAAGTTTTCTTGTAGAAAACCTTATTCAACCCGGCTGAATTAAGGTTTCCTATAGAAACCCTTATTTAGCCCGGCTGAATTAAAGGTTTCCTGTAGAAAAGTGTATTCAGCCCGGCTGGATTAAAGATTTCCTATAGAAAACCTTATTCAATCCGACGGAATTAAAGTTTTCCTGTAGAAAACCTTATTCACCCCGGCTGAATTAAAAGTTTCCTGTAGAAAACCTTATTCAGCCCGGCTGAAGTAAAATTTTCCTATACAAAAACTTTATTCAACCCGGCTGAATTAAAGGTTTCTTATAGAAACCCTTATTCAGCCCGGCTGGATTAAAGATTTCCTATAGAAAACCTTATTCAATCCGACGGAATTAAAGTTTTCCTGCAGAAAACCTTATTCAACCCGGCTGAATTAAAGGTTTCCTATAGAAAACCTTATACAGCCTGGCTTGATTAAAGATTTTCTATAGAAAACCTTATTCAACCCGGCTAAAGTAAAATGTTCTTATACAAAAACTTTATTCAACCCGGCTGAATTAAAGTTTTCCTATAGAAAACCTTATTCAGCCCAGCTGAATTAAAGTTTTCCTGTAGAAAACCTTATTCAGCCCAGCTGAATTAAAGTTTTCCTATAGAAAACCTTATTCAGCCCAGCTGAATTAATAATACCCTAAAGAAATCCTTATTCAGCCAGGCAAAATTAATGGCTTCCTATAGAAAACTTCATTCATTCACTCAGGGCTAAACTTTGTGTATCCTTCAAAACACAACCATTTGAAGCCATTGCAATGTCAAGAAGATAATCTCTAGAATTCCTACCGCAGTATAAGGAGAGTGATTTAAATACATGACAACTTTCCTGATTGTCATTTATCCAGCAAACTACCTATACTAGAACTAGAGATCTCATCATTCTTAACATGTCATATGGAGGATAAGAAATTGACTCTTTAGCCAAATTTGTCGCTACCTGTCACTTGTTTTTCGCCAGAGCTTTTATTGTCTTTTCCAAGGAAAATGTTGGAATATATAAGCCCATTAATCTCTCCATATATGCCTGCCGAAGAAAATTTCGCTTTTCATCCCATTTGAAAGCGTCGCCTTGCAAAGCGTGGTTACCAACTCAACCATTACCCATTGTGCGTTTCGGCTCATACTTGCACGCGCCATCTTCACGCCAATGGAGTTAAGCACTGCGGCACCTCTGAATTTAAGGCGACGATGCTCGTAAATTCATAAAAATATATTTTTATATGATACCTTTTTTTGCCACAGCGCCATAATTACCACTTTTATTGCTTCTTCTATTAACCACAGGGTCTGAAGCAGGCAGTGTGTGGAGTGTGCATCTTCTTCCACTAGCCTTATTTTAAGTTACCTTGCTTCCATTAAAAACATTCATTCGCATTCGGCGGCACTTATTCATTTTCCATTTCCCTTTTCTGCGAAATGTTGGTTTGGTGTCATCCCAGTATGGGATGAAGGAGGTAGGCCCACAATACCACCTTTGTCAATAACCGCTGGAAAAAGGCTACACAAATTGGATTCGTAAAGTGTCTTTCCTTCGGAGGGCCCCTTGTGCCCCGCGAATCTACCAGTGTCACCTGATATTGCAGTTGATAAGACTTTCTCTGGAATCAGCAACACCAAAGCCAATACCATCACCAACACCACTACTGCCAATAACCTCACGAACGGCAGGATGGTTACAAATGGTAAAAGTTATAGCACTTTTTGTATGTGTGATATATGTATGTGTGTGTGTGTGTGTTTTGCTTACCACATTACTTTGACGCGCATAAAATCCCATTTCCAAAACGAATTGAAGTGCGTTAAATTTCAGTATTCGAATTTTTGTGGCATTTCCACCATGGATACGTAAAGATGGAAGAAAATTTGAGATTTTCCAAACGAATGATTTCGTGGATATTTTTTCTTAATAGGAAATGTCGTTACACTCTGTGGATGGAAATCCATAGACATGTTCACATATCAGTCGGGAGCTAAGAAAGCAATGCGGAATGGGAGTCAATGGGCCCCATATTCATATTTACTATGAACTTATTTCAATGTGCCTTTTGAAAGTCAAAAAGAAAATATTTCCTTGTTCAATCATGAAATTTGTCCAAATATCTATTTTAATTTTTTGATTGGAACGTTTTTACAATGGTTCCAATGCCAATCATTGTTTTAACAACACTTAAAAAATATTGCAATAATATGAAAGATTATGCAGCTTGATTTTTAGGACACGCAATTTCCACAATATTTAGGACAAATTTCTTCAAGAAAAAAATTCATATTATTCGCTTTAAAAGTTTTATCCTTTAAATTTAGGACACGAATCTTATTCAGATCGACTGAAATAAAGTTTTCCTATAAAAAAAACCTTATTCAGCCCTGCTGAATTATTGTTTTCCTACAGAAACCCTTATTCAGCCCTGCTGAATTAAATTTTTTCTATAAAAAACCTTATTCAGCCCTGCTGAATTATTGTTTTCCTACAGAAAACCTTATTCAGCCCTGCTGAATTAAATTTTTTCTATAGAAAACCTTATTCAGCTCAGCTGAATTAAATTTTTTCTATAGAAAACCTTATTAATCCCGGCTGAATTTAAGTTTTTCTATAGAAAATCTTATTCAGCTCAGCTGAATTAAATTTTTTCTATAGGAAACCTTATTCAGCACGGCTCTATTAAATTTTCACATAGAAAATCTTATTTAACACTGCTGAATTATTCAGCACACCATAGAAAACCTTATTCAGCACAGCTGAATTAAAGTTTTCCCATAGAAAACCTTATTCAGCACTGTTGTTTAAAATTTTGACACAATGTTCTACGGAAATAAAATTTTGACAACATTTTCTATAGAAATAAAATTTTGACAACATTTTCTATAGAAATAAAATTTTGACAAAATTTTCTATAGAAATAAAATTTTGACAAAATTTTCTATAGAAAAAAATTTTGACAAAATTTTCTATAGAAATAAAATCCTGACAAGATTTTCTATAGAAATAAAATGTTGACAAAATTGTCTATAGAAATAAAATTCTGACAAAATTTTTCTATAGAAATAAAATTTTGACAAGATTTTCTATAGAAATAAAATTTTGACAAGATTTTCTATAGAAATAAAATTTTGACATAATTTTCTATAGAAATAAAATTTTGACAAAATTTTCTATAGAAATAAAAATTTGACAAAGTTTTCTATAGAAACAAAAAAATTGACAAAATTTTCTATAGCAAAAAAAAATAATAAAATTTTCTATAGAAATAAAATATTGACAACATTTTCTATAGAAATAAAATTTTGACAAAATTTTCTATAAAAAAAAAATAAAACAAAATTTTCTATAGAAATAAAATATTGACAAAGTTTTCTTTAGAAATAAAACTTTGACAACATTTTCTATAGAAAGAAAATTTTGACAAAATTTTCTATAGAAATAAAATTTTGAAAAAAAAATTTATAGAAATAAAATGTTGACAAAATAGAATTTTAACAAAATTTTCTACAGAAATAAAATTTTGACAAAATTTTCTATAGAAATAACACTTTGAAAACATTTTCTATAGAAATAAAATGTTGACAAAATTTTCTATAGAAATAAAATTTTAACAAAATTTTCTATAGAAATACAATTTTGACAAAATTTTCTACAGAAATAAAATTTTAATAAAATTTTCTATAGATATAAAATAAAATTTTGACACAATTTTCTACGGAAATAAAATTTGGACAAAATTTTTTATAGAAATAAAATTTCGACAAAATTTTCTATAGAAATAAAATAAAATTTTGACACATTTTTCTACGGAAATAAAATTTGGACAAAATTTTCTATAGATATAAAATTTTGACAAAATTTTCTATAGAAGTAAAATTTTGACAAAATTTTCTATAGAAAAAAAAAATTAACAAACATTTTCTGTAAAAATACAATTTAACAAACATTTTCTATGGAAATTAAATTTTGACAAAATTTTCTATTGAAATAAAATTTTGACAAAATTTTCTATTGAAATAAATTGTTGACCAAATTTTCTATAGAACCAAAATTTTGTCAAAATTTTCTATAGAAATAAAATTTTGACAAAATTTTCTATAGAAATAAAAATTTGACAAAGTTATCTATAGAAACGAAATTTTAATAAAATTTTCTATAGAAATAAAATCTTGACAAAATTTTCTATAGAAATAACATTTTGACCAAAATTTTTATAGAAATAAAATTCTGACAAAATTTTTTCTACAGAAATAAAATTATTATTATCTATAGAAATAAAATTTTCACAAGATTTTCTATAGAAATAAAATTTTTACAAGATTTGCTATAGAAATAAAATTTTGACAAAATTTTCTATAGAAATAAAATTTTTACAAAATTTTCTATAGAAATAAAATTTTGACAAAATTTTCTATAGAAATAAAACTTTGAAAAACATTTCTATAGAAATAAAATGTTGACAAAATTTTCTATAGAAATAAAATTTTGACAAAATTTTCTATAGAAATAAAATTTTGACAAAATTTTCTATATAAATGAAATTCTGACAAGATAAAATTTTGACAAAATTTTCTATCGAAATAAAATTCTGACAAGATTTTCTATAGAAGTAAAATTTTAACAAAATTGTCTATAGGAATAACAAAAATTGCAAATATTTGCTATAGAAACAAAATTTTGATAAAATTTTCTATAGAAATAAAATATTTACAAAATTTTCTATAGAAATAAAATTTTGACAAAATTTTCTATGGAAATAAAATTTTGACAAAATTTTCTATGAAAATAAAATTTTGACAAGATTTTCTATAGAAATAAAATTTTGACAAATTTTTCTATAGAAATAAAATTTTCACAAAATTTTCTATAGAAATAAAATTTTCACAAAATTTTCTATAGAAATAAAATGTTGACAAAATTTTCTTTAGAAATGGAATTATGACAAATTTTCTACAGAAATAAAATTTTGACAAACATTTCTATATAGAAATAAAATTTTGTTTGGTTAATCTATCTAAATGCAATAGGTGTAATATAACATTAGGAGTATGCATGTCTTTCTTGCTAAATGATCGTTCGTTATTTGTTGTGGCACCGCAGTTGGTTAAATTCTCTCTTACAAAAGAGTGGAGGACGATTATATTTGTAGGTCAATAACAAGCTGAGACGAAGTCAATTCCAAAATCCAAAATCCAAAAAAAGTGGAGCGTCTAAAACTTTGGAACAAGGCGAAGCTCTTGACAGAGTGTCTATAGAAGCTTTGAAGGGCAAGGGCGAGACATTCTAACTTCCGTCTACATATCAAAAAAAATCGGGTACAACTTTTGGAGCATAAATTGCTTTAAAAAGACAGTTTTGGGGAGATCCAACTCTCCATAGAAGATCAACTTGTTTATGTTTTTAAAAGTTCACTTACAAAATGACAGTCTTTCATCCAACAATCATTTAGGTTCTCTCTAAATATCAATTTTGCAAAACATAGAATTCCTTGGACATTTCAACTAAAATTTTAATTTTTCAATTATACTTCGTTTGCCCCTAGTCAAAATTACAAATAGTAAAGTATCGAGCATTTATCCCAGGACAACTTTTATTAAGATCCAATAAAAATGTCTACCTCCATCTTTCGAAAAATAAATAGATGAACAGATGGATGGACGTATGGAAGGACACTTAGGACTATATGCCATTTACCCCCAAATATTTCCTGTAGGCGCATAGAGGTTAAGGATATCAAAATTCTTGGAAATATTTTAGCAACAAAATGCCCCAATTTTGTTTATCTTTTCAAATTTAGAAACATCTTAACGTACATATTTAAAGGCCTTCTCTACTACCACCTACCCTAACTTATATTTCCTTCACTCCTAATTGTTATCAATAGACATGTGTCACCATATATCTAAGTAAACTTTCTTTTGAATTTGTGGTATCTCAAAGGTACAATTACATTGTCATAGCAGACACATTTTTCACAAATTGGCTTTAGAAATACACGTGCTGCCAAAGGAGAAAAACCTACTATATCTAATGTTTAACTTCAGCTCATCGTACAACTCAATTAAAATGCATTGTGTGTTTTTTTTTTTTTTTTGAGAATATCATCTTGTATTGTTTTGTCAAATTACAAGAAGTGTAATAGATATTTATCAGCAACATTCTAAGACAAATTTAAACATTATATTTCACATAGTTATATGACTACAAACAAAAATGGGAGGCTTTTGTCATCCACAGAATATCTGGTTTAATTGAAAATTATCGTTTTAATTGAAATCTATAAAACGAAACGAAATAAAATTTTGACAAAACTTTCTATAGAAATAAAATGTTTACAAAATTTTTTATAGAAATAAATTTTTGACAAAATTTTTAATAAAAATAAAATTTTCACAAAATTTTCTATAGAAATAAAATTTTGACAACATTTTTTTTAGAAAAAATAAACTTTTGACAAAATTTCCTATAGAAATAAAAGTTTCTCCGGTAATAAAATTTTGACAAAATTTTCTATGGAAATAAAATTTTGACAAAATTTTCTATAGAAATAAAATTGTATTTGTTGTTTTGATCTCAACTTTAAAACCATTGTGTTGACTAATATGATTGAAGTACAAACCCACAATAAAAAACGAAACACGAATGAAGTAAGAGGAAGCACGCTCAAAATAAACCCAGCCAACTGCACTCAAATCGATGATTTGATGGTGGCAAAGGAAAAGAGAAATGTTTGTATGAATTTATTTCGGAATAAGCCGGCTATCATAAACCTTCTTTCGGAAGGTTCAAGTGTGGTTCACCGTGGGTTTAGTGAACTGCCTGAATTTATTCTGATAATTGGTTGATAGTTTTGCTGCAAGTAGAGGATTCTGATGAGGAATGTGGTAATTCCGAAACGTGCGTCCATCCAACCATCTTGCAGTCTATAGGGCTTTGCCCAAATAAACTTGACAAATATTCTTTTCTTCTGTTGGTTAAGCTACTCTTGTAGATTAGTCAACACAATGGTTTTAAAGCTGAGATCAAAACAACAAATATGATTGAAGTACAAACCCACAATAAAAAACAAAACACGAAATAAAATTTTGACAAAATTTTCTATAAAAACAAAATTTTGACAAAATTTTCTATAGAAATAAAATTTTGACAACATTTTCTATAGAAAAATAAAATTTTAACAACATTTTCTGCATAAATAAAATATTGACAAAATTTTCTATTGAAATAAAATTTTGGCAAAATTTTCTATAAAAATAACATTTTGATAAAATTTTCTATAGAAATAAAATTTTGGCAAAATTTTCTATGGAAATAAAATTTTGACAAAATGTTCTGTATAAATAAAATGTTAACAAAATTTCCTATAGAAATAAAATTTTATCAAAATTTTCTATAGAAATAAAATTTTGACAAAATTTTGTATAGAAATAAAATTTTGACAAAATTGTCTATAGTCTCATTGTGATACTATGGGTGGTATACTCCATTGTGATACCATAGGTCGGAAACTTCTCTTTCAATGAGTGTTGCCCGATCCTATGTTAAGCTCACTGACAAGGAACCTCTTTCGTATAGCCGGGTCCCAATAGCGTCACCATTTAGAGAAGCTTTTAAACACTTAGAAATGTAACCAGGACCACAGATACTGAATAATCCACTGCCGAAAAACAACGCAATCCATGGTGAAGGGTACATAAAGTTCGACCTGGATGCATGTTCGCCGTATATACTTTTTTATTTTATTTCATCTTAACAAATAGAGAGAAAATTTTGACAAAATTTGATTTCTATAGAAATTTTTTTCTTTAGAAAATTTTGTCAAAATTTATTTCTATAAAAAAGTTTGTCAAAATTTTATTTCTTTAGAAAATTCTATTAAAATGTTATTTCTATAGAAAATTATGCCAAAATTGTTTGTGTTGGTGGAGGGTATCAAAATGACAAAATTTCTATAGAAAATTTCCTCAAAATTTTATTTCTATGGAAAATTTTGTCTAAATTTTATTTCTATAGAAAATTTTGTCTAAATTTTATTACTATAAAAAATGTTTCCAACATTTTACTTTTATAAACAATTTTGTCACAATTATATTTCTATAGAAAATTTTGTCAAAATTTTATTTCTATAGAATATTTTGTTTCTATAGAAATTTTGTCAAAATTTTATTACTATAAAAAATTTTTCCAACATTTTATTTCTATAAAAATTTTGTCAAAATTTCATATCCATAGATAAATTTGTCAAAATTTTCTTTATAGAAATTTTTGTTTTAGTGGAGGATGTAAAATTGACAAAATTTCTATAGAAAATTTTGACAACATTTTTTTTTGTAGAAAATTTTGTCAACATATTATTTCTATAGAAATTTTGTCAAACTTTTATTTCTAGAGAAAATTTTTTCAAAATTTTATTTCCATAGAAAATTTTGTCAAAATGTTATTACTATAAAAAAATTTGCCCACATTTTACTTCTATAAAAAATTTTGTCAAAATTTTATTTCTATAGAATATTTTGTCACAATTTTATATCTATAGCAAATTTTGTCAACATTTTATTTCTATAGATAATTTGGAAAAATTATATTTCTATAAAAAATTTTCTCAATTTTTTTTTTCATTTTGTTTTGTTATTGTTGGTTTTGTTCTTTAATCATTGTTGTTGTTTTTGATTTCAGCTTAAAACCATGCATTGACTAAACTACAAGTGTAGCTTAACCAACAGAGGAAAAGAATGTTTGTCAAATTTATTTGAGCAACGCCCTATAGACTGCAAGATGGTTAAATGGACGCACGTTTCGGAATTGCCACATTCCTCATCAGCATCCTCTACTTGAACTGCCTGAATTTATTCTGATAAATGGTTGATAGTTTTGCTGCAAGTAGAGGCTGCTGATAAGGAATGTGGTAATTTCGAAACAGCTGTACATCCAACCATCTTGCAGTCTATAGGGCTTTGCCCAAATACATTTGACAAGCATACTTTTCCTCTGTTGGTTAAGCTACACTTGTAGTTTAGTCAATGCATGGTTTTAAGCTGAAATCAAAAACAACAATAATGATTGAAGAATAAACCAACAATAACAAACAAAACGAATGAAGATTTTATTTCTATAAAAATTTGTCAAAATTTTATTTCTGTAGAAAATTTTGTCAAAATGGTATTCCTATAAATTTTTTCAACATATTTTATATATATATTTTATATAAATTTTATATATATAGAAAGTTTCGTGAAATTTTTTTTATGTAAAGAATTTTGGCCACATTTGAATTCTACAGAAATTTTTTTAAAAATTTTATTTCTATAAAAATTGTATCGAAATTGTGTTTAATTTGATTTTTTTTTTAATTTTATTTCTATAGAAGTTTTTTTCAAAATTTTATTTCTATAGAAAATGTTGTCAAAATTTTATTTCTACAGAAAGTTTTATCAAAATTGTATTTCTCTAGAAAATTTTGTCAACATTTTATTACTATAATTTTTTTCAACATATTTTAATGAAAATTTTGTCACAATTTTATTTCCATAGAAAATTTTGTGAAAATGTTTTTCTATAAAGAAAATTGGCAACATTTCAATTTTAAAGAAATTTTTTTACAAATTTTATTTTAAATGATTTTTTTAATTTTGTTTCTATAGAAGTTTTTTTTTCAATAGAAAATTTTGTCCAAATTTTATTTCTATAGAAAATTTTGTCAAAATTTGATATCTATAGATAATTTTGTCAAAATTATATTTCTATAGAAACTTTTGTCAACATTTTATTTCTATAGAAACTTTTGTTAACATTTTATTTCTACAGAAAGGTTTATCAAAATTTTATATATATATATAGAAAATTTTGTCAAAATTTTATTTCTATAGAAACTTTTGTCAACATTTTATTTCTACAGAAAGTTTTATCAAAATTGTATTTCTCTAGAAAATTTTGTCAACATTTTATTACTGTAAATTTTTTTTTTCAACATATTTTACAGAAAATTTTGTCAAAATTTTATTTCTATAGAAAGTTTTGTGATTTTTTTTTCTATAAAGAATTTTGGCGACATTTGAATTCTACAGAAATTTTTTAAAAATTTTATCAAAATTGTGTTTAAATTGATTTTTTTTAATTTTATTCCTATAGAAGTTTTGTTTCAAAATTTTATTTCTATAGCAAATTTTGTCAAAACTTTATTTCTATAGAAGATTTTGTCAAAATTTAATTTCTATAGAAACTATTGTCAAAATTTTATTTCTGTAGACAATTTTGTCAAAACTTTATTTCTATAGAAAATTTTTGAAACTTTTGTCAACATTTTATTTCTACAGAAAGTTTTATCAAAATTTTATTTCTATAGAAAATTTTGTCAAAATTTTATTTCTATAAAAAAATTTGTCAACATTTTATTTCTACAGAAAGTTTTATCAAAATTGTATTTCTCTAGAAAATGTTGTCAACATTTTATTACTGTAATTTTTTTTTCAACATATTTTATAGAAAATTTTGTCAAAATTTTATTTCTATAGAAAGTTTTGTGAAAATTTTTTTTCTATAAAGAATTTTGGCAACATTTGTATTCTACAGAAATTTTTTAAAAATTTTATTTCTATAAAAATTTTATCAAAATTGTGTTTAAATTGATTTTTTTCTAATTTTATTTCTATAGAAGTTTTTTTCAAAATTTTATTTCAATAGAAAATTTTGTCAAAATTTAATTTCTATAGAAAATTTCGTCAAAATTTTATTTCTATAAAAAAATTTTGTCACAATTTCATTTCTATAGAAAATTTTGTCAAAATTTTATTTCTGCAGAAAATTTTGTCAAAATTTTATTCCTATAGAAAATTTTGTCAACATTTTATTACTGTAAATTTTTCAACATATTTTATATATATTTTATATAAATTTTACATATATAGAAAATTGTGTTTAAATTGATTTTTTTTTTATTTTATTTCTATAGAAGTTTTTTTTTTAATTTTATTTCAATAGAAAATTTTGTCAAAATTTAATTTCTATAGAAAATTTCGTCAAAATTTTATTTCTATAAAAAAGTTTGTCACAATTTTATTTCTATAGAAAATTTTGTCAAAATTTTATTCCTATAGAAAATTTTGTCAACATTTTATTACTGTAAATTTTTTTATCATTATACCCTTCACCACTACTGTGGTACAGGGTATAATAAGTTTGTGCATTTGTATGTAACGCCAAGAAGGAAAAGCCTGAGACCCATCGTTTAGTATACCGATCGTCTTAGAATTAAATTCTGAGTCGATTTAGCGATGTCCGTCTGTCTGTCTGTCTGTCTGTCTGTCTGTCTGTCTGTCTGTCTGTCTGTCCGTCCGTCTGTCTGTTGATGTATTTTTGTGTGCAAAGTACAGCTCGCAGTTTTAGTCCGATTGTCCTAAAATTTGGTAAAGGGTCCCGTTTCGGCTCAAAGACGATCCTTATTGATTTTGGAAAAAATCGGTTCAGATTTAGATATAGCTGCCATATATGTTTTTCACCGATCTGGTCATAATTGGCGTGTATATCAACCGATCTTCCTCAAATTCCGTACATCTGAATATTTTATGAGTCTCGAAAAACTTGCAAAATATCAGCCAAATCGGTTCAGATTTAGATATAGCTCTCATATATAGCTTTTGCCCGATTTACACTCAAATGACCACAGAGGCCAATTTTTTGCTCCGATTTAGTTGAAATTTTGCACAGGGAGTATAATTAGCATTGTAGATATGTGTGCCAAATTTGGTTGAAATCGGTTCAGATTTAGATATAGCTCCCATATATAGCTTTCGCCCGATTTACAATCATATGACCACAGAGGCCAATTTTTAACTCCGATTTAGTTGAAATTTTGCACTGGGAGTAGAATTAGCATTGTAGCTATGCGTGCCAAATTTGGTTGAAATCGGTTCAGATTTAGATATATCTCCCATATATAGCTTTCGCCCGATTTACACTCATATGACCACAGAGGCCAATTTTTAACTCCGATTTAGTTGAAATTTTGCACAGGGAGTAGAATTAGCATTGTAGCTATGCGTGCCAAATTTGGTTGACATCGGTTCAGATTTAGATTTAGCTCCCATATATATGTTTTTCTGATTTCGACCAACATTTTCCTTGTAAAATCGCCACTGCTTAGTCTAAAAGTTGTAAAAATTACTCTAATTTTCCTAAACTTCTAATACATAAATATCGAGCGATAAATCATAAATAAACTTTTGCGAAGTTTCCTTAAAATTGCTTCAGATTTAAATGTTTCCCATATTTATTTACTAAAATTGTGTTTCATCCTAGTGCATTAGCCGACTTAAATTTTGAGTCTATAGATTTTGTAAAAGTCTATCAAATTCTGTCCAGATCGAGTGCTATTTAAATGTATATATTTGGGACAAACCTTTATATATAGCCCCCAACACATTTGACGGATGTGATATGGTATCGAAAATTTAGATCTACAAAGTGGTGCAGGGTATAATATAGTCGGCCCCGCCCGACTTTAGACTTTCCTTACTTGTTTTTTATATATATTTTATATAAATTTTACATATATAGAAAATTGTCTTTAAATTGATTTTTTTTATAATTTTATTTCTATAGAAGTTTTTTTCAAAATTTTATTTCAATAGAAAATTTTGTCAAAATTTAATTTCTATAGAAAATTTCGTCAAAATTTTATTTCTATAAAAAAGTTTGTCACAATTTTATTTCTATCGAAAATTTTGTCAATATTTATTTTCTATAAAAAATTTTGTCAAAATTTCATATTTATAGATAATATTGTCACAATTTTATTTCTATAGAAAATGTTGTCACAATTTTATTTCTTGAGAAAGTTTTTTCGAGATTCTATTTCTATTGAAAATTTTGTCAAGATTTTATTTCTATAGAAAATTTTGTCAAAATTTTATTTCTATAGAAAATTTTGTCAAAATTTTATTTCTATAGAAAATTTTGTCAAAATTTTATTTCTATAGAAATTTGTTTGTTTTTATAGAAAATGTTGTCAAAATTTTATTTCTATAGAAAATTTTGTCAAAATTATTTTTCTATAGAGACTTTTGTCAAAAATTTTTTCTATAAACAATTTTGGCAACATTTTAATTCTACAGAAATTCTTTAAAAATTTTATCAAAATTGTGTTCAAATTGATTTTTTTTTGTTTTTTAAAATTTATTTCTATAGAATTTTTTTTTCAAAATTTTATTTCTATAGAAAATTTTGTTTTGGTGGAGGGTATAAAAATGACAAGTTTTCGAAAATTTCCCAAAATTTTGAAAACTCTCCCTTTTATATCCCCAAGTCCACAACTCGAAAATTTTCGTCCACATACCAAAATAATTCTCAATTTGGGAGGAAAATCCCCAATTTGCGCAACTCTTAGTCCGACATTGAACTTTCCTTAAGTTTTAGATCATACCATTGACAGTTTTCTTTTTCCATAGTGACAAAAATACGTCTTTTGTTAAACGTTTAATTATTAGCCCTGAAACCTATTAGCAAAATTTGAATTTTTGTAATTAATTTGATTATACACATCGTTTAATTATTTTCCTGTCTGTTGCCAATATTTAGACTAACTTATAATACCCTATTCTTCTCATACTACCAGCTAGATAAGGGAGTGTAATTTAATCATCTTGTTAATCTATTTAATGTCTCTTGAGTCCCTAGTTTATTTTTATTTTTTAAGTAATTATTGACACCAATAGATTAATGTTTATCAATGTTTTGCTATTGTCCAAAAACAAAAACCAACCAAACGAAGTGCTTTTATATTAGCTGTAAAATTTTGTTCTTTATTAACTGAAGGATTATTTATTTTCATAGAATATAGTAGCCTTGTAAAGCTTTCCTTCAAGTTCTTTCAAATTGTTCAATAAACTTGTTAAAATTATGGAACTTACATCAATTCCTTTATTTCTTGCAATAAGCTTTGCCTAAGGATATTGTTTCATAATATCCTTCTTTCCAAGTGAATGAAACATTATACGTAGTTTAGTTAAAAGTTTCACATCTATAACGGGTACTTGAATGGTGGTGGTGCGGATGGGGAGGGTTCCTTTCAAATAGCACTGTTCTTCCGTTAGAGAGCCAAAGTTATTTTCGCACTCTTTTGCGCCCAGCCAACCAACAAGGCATTGAGTTTGTTCCAAAAACAAGAAGACTAAGCACAAGTCCTAATAAAACCAACTCTCAAGTTCTCAAAAGATTAATATTTGTTCTGTTGTTGTTGTTTTTGTGTTGTGTTTGCTTCTTCGACTTTTTCTTTATAAAGGCAGCTTGAAAGTCTTGTACTTGAGAGTTAGCATAAAAATTCACAGCATAGTCAATAACTGGGAATATAAAACAAACTTTTGAAATGAGTTTGAATGGACATTGAAGTCCTATTGAAATGTGGAGCAATGTGGATATATAGAGCAAAAATATTTCACTCCTCAAAATGGATGGAAAATCAATGTAATGCAAATCCTAAGGCCAGAGAAAATAGTGATTTTGTTTTTTGTTGTCTTTCGTTCGAAGTAAATATCCTGGAAATTCATATATTTACACACATATAGGTACACATAGAGGTTTCTATGTATGCAAGCAAATATGGTTGGTCCATAAGTAAATATACATGCACACGCACACACACACACACACACATCAAGTTAAATGTTTTGTTATGCTTTTAAGAAAGTTTAAACTTTGCAAAAATGAAAAACAACATAAACTCAATTAGGATGCATTGCAATATTTATTCAAGTGTCAAGTTGAGTAAAGTTTTTCATTTGAGGATATATGTGTGGGTGTATGTGTGTTTGTGTGTGTGTGTGTGCAAAACATTCTAGATGGTTAGATGGGCTAAGGTCATATTGCGTTGCTTTTAATTTCATTTCACATTGATCTCAATGAAATATGGACTTCTCAGAACAAATTACACTAAGAGCAAAATTATGTACAAAAACAAGTAAGGAAAGTCTAAAGTCGGGCGGGGCCGACTATATTATACCCTGCACCACTTTGTAGATCTAAATTTTCGATACCATATCATATCCCTCAAATGTGTTGGGGGCTATATATAAAGGTTTGTCCCAAATACATACATTTAAATATCACTCGATCTGGACAGAATTTGATAGACTTCTACAAAATCTATAGACTCAAAATTTAAGTCGGCTAATGCACTAGGGTGGAACACAATGTTAGTAAAAAAATATGGGAAACATATAAATCTGGAGCAATTTTAAGAAAACTTCGCAAAAGTTTATTTATGATTTATCGCTCGATATATATGCATTAGAAGTTTAGGAAAATTAGAGTCATTTTTACAACTTTTCGACTAAGCAGTGGCGATTTTACAAGGAAAATGTTGGTATTTTGACCATTTTTGTCGAAATCAGAAAAACATATATATGGGAGCTATATCTAAATCTGAACCGATTTCAACCAAATTTGGCACGCATAGCAACAATGCTAATTCTACTCCCTGTGTAAAATTTCAACTAAATCGGAGTTAAAAATTGGCCTCTACGGTCATATGAGTGTAAATCGGGCGAAAGCTATATATGGGAGATATATCTAAATCTGAACCGATTTCAACCAAATTTGGCACGCATAGCTACAAAGCTAATTCTACTCCCTGTGCAAAATTTCAACTAAATCGGAGCAAAAAATTGGCCTCTGTGGTCATATGAGTGTAAATCGGGCGAAAGCTATATATGGGAGCTATATCTAAATCTGCACCGATTTCAACCAAATTTGGCACGCATAGCTACAATGCTATTTATCCTCCCTGTGCAAAATTTCAACTAAATCGGAGCAAAAAATTGGCCTCTGTGGTCATTTGAGTGTAAATCGGGCGAAAGCTATATATGGGGGCTATATCTAAATCTGAACCGATTTCAACCAAATTTGACACGCATAGCTATAATGCTAATTCTACTCCCTGTGCAAAATTTCAACTAAATCGGAGCAAAAAATTGGCCTCTGTGGTCATATGAGTGTAAATCGGCCGAAAGCTATATATTGGAGCTATATCTAAATCTGAATCGATTTCAACCAAATTTGGCACGCATAGCTACAATGCTAATTCTACTCCCTGTGCAAAATTTCAACTAAATCGGAGGAAAAAATTGGCCTCTGTGGTCATATGAGTGTAAATCGGCCGAAAGATATATATTGGAGCTATATCTAAATCTGAATCGATTTCAACCAAATTTGGCACGCATAGCTACAATGCTAATTCTACTCCCTGTGCAAAATTTCAACTAAATCGGAGGAAAAAATTGGCCTCTGTGGTCATATGAGTGTAAATCGGGCGAAAGCTATATATGGGAGCTATATCCAAATCTGAACCGATTTCAATCAAATTTGGCACACATGACTATACTGCGAATTGTACTTCGTGTGCAAAATTTGAACCAAATTGAACCAAAACTCTGGCTTCTAGGACCATAATAGTCCATGTCGGGCAAAATATATATATGGGAGCTATATCTAAATCTGAACCGATTTCAATCAAATTTGGCAAACATGACTATACTACTAATTGTACTCCTAGTGCAAAATTTCAACCAAATTGGGGCAAAACTCTGGCTTTTAGGATCATATTAGTCCATATCGGGCGAAAGATATATATGGGAGCTATATCTAAATCTTAACCGATTTCTTCCAAAATCAATAGGGTTCTATTCTGACCCAAATTAGGAACATGTGCCAAATTTGAAGGCGATTGGACTTAAATTGCGACCTAGACTTTGATCACAAAAATGTGTTCACAGACAGACGGACGGACGGACAGACGGACGGACGGACGGACAGACGGACATGGTTATATCGAATCAGGGACCCACCCTGAGCATTATTTCCAAAGACACCATGTGTCTATCTCGTCCCCTTCTGGGTGTTACAAACATATGCACTAACTTATAATACCCTGTTCCACGGTGTGGCGCAGGGTATAAAAATTATGTGGTTTGCTTTGGGGCAATACACAGAAAAAAAACTCCGAAATTACCTCATGTTTTTTTGCACGAAATTTTGCTTTGTTTTAATTTATTTGCAAAAAGATTTTTCTATGAAAATTTCTTTATTTCAAGTAAGTCTCGAAACTTTTATAAACTAAATTTGGATATAAATATCAATGACGGTATAAACAAGCAACTAAAGTCTAAAGTCGGGCTAGACCGATTAAATCATACTCTAAGCATTTTGGGGGTATTAATAAAATAAGTTTGGGCGATAATCTCATTATTAAACAAGTAAGGAAAATCTAAAGTCGGGCGAGACGGACCATATTATAACCCGCACCACTTTGTAGATATATAAAGGTTTTTATTCCCATATACACCCAGAGAAGGAATATGATCAACTCAACCATGTTTGAAGAGCAAAATGTTATTTTTGAATGGTGACCATGTAACATGTTTGTCGCAACCATGTTATTTTCTCGGAGATTATGTGTCTGATTTCGGCAAGCATATTATTTTTGGCGAGAAAAGAATATTTTTGCCATAAACATGTTATATGGTCACCATCCAAAAATAACATTTTGCTCTTGAAACATGGTTGAGGTGATCATATTCCTTCTCTGCGTGTACATAATATTTAAATCTGACCCGATCTGGACAAAATTTGTTAGATTTCTACAAAATTTGTAGAATTTAAATTTATGTCGACTAATGTCCTGGGTTGGAACACAATGTTAGTAAACAACAAATATATACAGCAGTAAGTTCGGCCGGGCCGAATCTTAAATACCCACCACCATGAATCAATAGTATAGTTACATTTTAAAATTTCATGGGGGTTTGATGACAGATCAAGCAGAGCAGTTCAACCAGTAGCTTCCGAAGAAAAATTTAAGGTTTTTACCTATGAAGACTAGATCATATTCTGAATTTATAAGAACCATTTTTTGTTTGAGTTTTAGAGGAATCATTAACATCACTTGTAAGTGTGCAAAAAAAATATAAAATAACGTCTTGAATCTGTAGATTTTTACAAATGGACCGATAAAAACTTAATCCGAAACACGTTTTTGTGAGCCTAAAATACCAGAATATTTACAATTTCAGGCAAATCGGATAAAAACTACGGTTTCAAGAAACCCAAGGAGTTAAATCGGTATATCGGTATATATGGGGGCTATGCCAAAACATGGACCGATACTCTCTATTTTTGGCACACCTCTTTATGGTCCTAAAATACCTCTAGATTTCCAATTTCAGGTAAATTGGATAAAAATTGCGGATTCTAGAAGTCCAAGAAGTAAAATCGGGAGATCGGTTTATATGGGGGCTATACCAAAACATGGACCGATACTCACCATTTTTGACACACCTCTTTATGGTCCTTAAAAACCTCTAGATTTCCAATTTCAGGCAAATTGGATAAAAACTACGGTTTCTATAAGCCCAAGACTCCAAATCGGGAGATCGGTCTATATGGGGGCTATACCAAAACATGGACCGATACTCACCCTTTTCGGCACACCTCTTTATGGTTCCAAAATACCTCTAGATTTCCAATTTCAGGTAAATTGGATAAAAACTGCGGATTTTAGAAGCCCAAGAAGTAAAATCGGGAGATCGGTCTATATGGGGGCTATACCAAAACATGGACCGATACTCACCCTTTTCGGCACACGTCTTTATGGTTCTAAAATACCTCTAGATTTCCAATTTCAGGTAAATTGGATAAAAACTGCGGATTCTAGAAGTCCAAGAAATAAAATCGGGAGATCGGTCTATATGGGGGCTATACCAAAACATGGACCGATACTCACAATTTTTGGTACACATCTTTTTGATTCTAAAATACCTCTAGATTTCCAATTTCAGGCAAATTGGATAAAACTACGGTTTCTATAAGCCCAAGACTCCAAATCGGGAGATCGGTCTATATGAGGGCTATACCAAAACATGGACCGATACTCACCATTTTTGACACACCTCTTTATGGTCCTTAAAAACCTCTAGATTTCCAATTTCAGGCAAATTGGATAAAAACTACGGTTTCTATAAGCCCAAGACTCCAAATCGGGAGATCGGTCTATATGGGGGCTATACCAAAACATGGACCGATACTCACCCTTTTCGGCACACGTCTTTATGGTTCTAAAATACCTCTAGATTTCCAATTTCAGGTAAATTGGATAAAAACTGCGGATTCTAGAAGTCCAAGAAATAAAATCGGTCTATATGGGGACCATAGCAAAACATGGACCGATACTCACCCTTTTCGGCACACCTCTTTATGGTTCCAAAATACCTCTAGATTTCCAATTTCAGGTAAATTGGATAAAAACTGCGGATTTTAGAAGCCCAAGAAGTAAAATCGGGAGATCGGTCTATATGGGGGCTATACCAAAACATGGACCGATACTCACCCTTTTCGGCACACGTCTTTATGGTTCTAAAATACCTCTAGATTTTCAATTTCTGGTAAATTGGATAAAAACTGCGGATTCTAGAAGTCCAAGAAGTAAAATCGGGAGATCGGTTTATATGGGGGCTATACCAAAACATGGACCTATACTCACCATTTTTGACACACCTCTTTATGGTCCTAAAATACCTCTAGATTTCTAATTTCAGGCAAATTGGATAAAAACTGCGGATTCTAGAAGCCCTAGACCCCAAATCGGAAGGTCGGTTTATATGGGTACTATATCAAAACTTGGACCGATGAAAATACGATCCGATATAGCCCATCTTCGAACTTGACCTGCCTGCAGACAAAAGACGGGTTTATGCAAAATTTCAGCACGATTGCTTCATTATTGAAGACTGTAGCGTGATTACACCAGACAGACAGCTAGACAGACGGACATGGCTATATCGTCTTAGAATGTCTCACTGATCAAGAATATATATACTTTATATAGTCGGAAATCGATATTTCAATGTGTTATAAATGGAATGACAAACTTATAATACCCCCGTCACCATTCTATGGTGGCGGGTATAAAAACATTTAAATCTGAACCAATTTTGAGGCACCTTCGCCTCAAATCGAAGTTATTTTTACAAGTTTTCGACTTAGCAGTGACGATTTTATATATGGGTATTTTGATAGTTTTTGCTCAAATTGGAAAAACATATATATGGACGCTATATCGAAATCTGAACCGATTTCAACCCGATCACTTTGTTTGTTCAAAAACTGTTCAATATGGAATTGCTTCTAATCATAGAAGACCGAATTAGGTAACTGGTCACTTTCGAGGCAACTCTTTTATTTTACTGTTTGCTCTTACTTATTAAGCCATTTTACTTAAAGTTGGTACAATGTAATATTCTACAGTACCAACTAGTTCTGCAATAAATCGTCGAAATCGGTACAGATTTTGATATAGCTCCTACGTATATGTATCGCTCGAAAATTTGATCATATTACCATACATCATTTATTTATTATAGTCGATATTTTTCTATACGGAGACCAAGTAACATTGGAATTCACGAACATTCTCTCAGAAAAGTCCATAATCGGAGGGAAAGGTGATAGTAACCGTGGTCCTCGATTCACATGGTGTGATCTACATAATGCCACAAACATTTACTACAATTTTATTCTTCACCCGTGTTTTACCTTTGATAGGCGTCTTATTTTGAATTCTCCACACTATAACAAAAATTAAAAACAAGCCTATTTATTTCTCTCTCTCTCTCTCTCTCTCTCTCTCTTTACAGAAATGAGAATAATATCCGGTGATGTTTCCTCACACTATTGGGAAACACCATATTCTCAGCCATATTTTGACAATTCATCAAGGCGTGAAGTTACCTCGATTGTAGGTCAGGCTGCATTGCTACAATGTCGAGTGCGCAATCTAGGAGATCGAGCTGTAAGTAATAACTAAATCCTTAATTCTGCACTCCAACATACAAAACACATTTGGTTCGATCAAGCAAATCAATGTGAAAGCACCTATCTAATAATACTGAACATGTTTATTAATTACCTATTTTTTTCAAGAAGGTCTCTTGGATACGAAAACGAGACTTACACATTCTCACAGTGGGTATTCTCACATATACCAATGATCAACGATTTCAATCACTGCACACGGAGGGCTCAGATGAATGGACTTTACGGATATCATCGCCACAGCCAAGGGATTCGGGTACATATGAATGTCAAGTATCAACCGAGCCGAAAATTAGTCAAGGTTTTCGTTTGAATGTTGTGGGTAAGTGAAGCCATTCAATTATTGTGTTGAGAATTGTAACGAAACTGAAAAATCGAAAAATTTTGGTCTTAGATTGGCATAATTACAATCAAATTATAATTTTATTATTCTGAGCACTATGTTAAGCAAAAGTCCAATTTTTTCCTCGAACTTTTAAACAAATTTTCCCCTAAGATGACTAACTTTCAAAATGACACATTTAGTTAATATTGCAGCAGAAGTTCAAAATTGTTCTCTAGAACTGTAGGTAATTGTGAATTTCACTTAAAATGACGGTTTCGCATCATGCCATACCGCATATGGAAATATTGTTTCAGGTATTCAATGTGGATTAGAGGTGTGAGCGTGACACGAAATTCCCGTGACAAGCGTAATTCAAGCGCATTGCTTCACATCCCTTTATGTGTCTCCTGTGCCGTTCTCTAAGTTCACTTTTCTATGTGTGTTAGATCTTATCGCCAGCTCATTTGCCTCTACGTTTCCTCTTATTCTGACATGTGCTGGAACCCATATGATGCGGATCCTGCTCTGGGGTTTCATCCTCCTTGGATCATCTTACTGGCGTCATAATGTTACACTCAGCAGTTATGGCCAACTTAGGAATACGATCATGAATTGGTACGAATTCCGCTATTCATCCACCATCTCCCCTTTATCCTTTGATGATCATGTTTCCTTCCATTGCCCAAACATCTTCAATCTCATCGCTGTCATGAGGGCTTCGCTTTTGATCTGAACCTCCATAGGACTTAAGTCCAGTATCGTAATACCAATACCAATACAACATGACCGTTGAACCCGTAGTAAAATGTTGCCCATCCTCTCCATTTATGTCCACCAGATTATGGCCGCGTATGGCAGGATTGGCCTTATTAAGCTGTCATATATCCAGTGCATCACTTCTATATACAGGCCCCATATATAGAATGCACCTCTCTTCTGCACCGAGCTCAACATCTGCAGGCTTTCTCTCTGATGTGACTCCTCCAATTCAGTTTCGTGTCTAAGGTTACTACTAAGTATTTTATTTTATAAGACACTGGTATTGTCTTGTCCCAAAGAACTCGGTTCAATTTTAGTCCTTCTAGTGAATAAGCATAATTGTGGCTACTCCAGGATAAATATTCAGGCTTCTGGGGCATTAGAACCCTTCCTGCTCTCCTGTAGAGTTTGTTAGAATCCATTCTCTGCACAAATATTATAAAATTTTGACAACATTTTCAATAGAAATAAAATTTTGACAAAATTTTCAATAGAAATAAAATTTTTACAAAATTTTCTATAGAAATAAAATTTTTACAAAATTTTCTATAGAAATAAAATTTTTTAAAAAAATTTCATAGAAATAAAATTTTAACTAAATTTTCTATAAAACCAAAATGTTGACAAAATTTTCTATAGAAATAAAATTTTGAAAAAAATCTCTATAGAAATACAATTTTGACTAAATTTTGTATAGAAATAAAATTTTGACAACATTTTCTGTAGAAATAAAATTTTAACAAACGTTTCTATAGAAATAATATTTTACACAATTTTTTATAGAAATAAAATTTTCTATAGAAATAAAATTTTCCCAAAATTTTCTATAGAAATAAAATTTTCCCAAAATTTTCTATAGAAATTAAATTTTCCCTATAGAAATACAAATTTTGACAAAATTTTCTACAGAAATAAAATTTTGACAAATTTTTTTTAATTAAATAAATGTTTGAATTAAATTGAATTGAAAATAAAATTTGACAAAATTTTCTATAGAAATAAATTTTGACAAAATTTTCTATAGAAATGAATTTTGTTGACAAAATTTTCTATAGAAATAAAATTTTGACTAAATTTTCTAATTTTGACACAATTTTCTACAAAATAAAATTTTGACAAAATTTTCCATAGAAATAAATATTGGCTAAATTTTTTATTTTTTTATTTTTTTATAGAGATAAAATTTTCATTTTGTTTGTTATTGTTGGTTTCTCTTCAATCAGTATTCTTGTTTTTGATCTCAGCTTAAAACCATGCATTGACTAAACTACAAGTGTAGCTTAACCAACAGAGGAAAAGAATGTTTGTCAAATTTATTTGGACAAAGCCCTATAGACTGCAAGATGGTTGGATGGACGCACGTTTCGGAATTACCACATTCCTCATCAGCATCCTCAACTTGCAGCAAAACTATCAACCAATTATCAGAATAAATTCGGGTGATTTACTCATCCCAAAGTGAACTACACTTGAACCTTCCGAAAAAAGGTTTGATAGTCGGCTACTGCCTAAACAAATTTGCACGCATCTCTTTTCCTTTGCCAGACTCAAATCATCGATTTGAATGTAGTTGGCTGGGTTTGTTTTTGAGCGTGCTTCCTCTATCTTCATTCGTTTTGTTTGTTGTTGTTGGTTTCTCTTCAATCATTATTGTTGTTTTTGATCTCAGCTCAAAACCATTTAAGCTACACTTGTAGTTTAGTCAATGGATGGCTTTAAGCTGAGATCAAAAACAACAACGAAATAAAATGTTGACAAAATTTTCAACAGAAATAAAATTTTGACAAAACTTTTAGTATAAATAAGATTTGAAAAAAAATTTTTATAGAAATAAAATTTTGACCAAATTTTCTATAGAAATAAAATTTTGACAAAATTTTCTATAGAAATAAAATTTTGATACAACTTTTTATATAAATAAAATGTTAACAAAATTCTCGATAGAAATTATATGTTTGTAAAATAAAATAAAAATTTTGATAAAATTATCTATAAAAATAAAATTTTCCCAAAATTTTCTATAGAAATACAATTTTGACGAAATTTTCTTTAGAAATAAAATTATGACAAAATTTTCTATAGAAATAAAATTTTGACAACATTTTCTATAGAAATTAAATTTTTCCAAAATGTTCCCAAAATATTCTATAGAAATAAAATGTTGACAAAATTTTATATTAAAATAAAATTGTGACAAAATTTTCTATAGAAATTATATTTTTCCAAAATTTTCCCAAAATATTCTATAGAAATAAAATTTTGACAAAATTTTCTATTGTATAATTAGAAATAAAATTTTGATATCATTTTCTATAGAAATAAAAATTTTGACATAATTTTTTATGAAAATAAAATGTTGACAAAATTTTCTATAGAAATAAAATATTGACTAACTTTTTTAATTTTGACTAAATTTTGCTATAGAAAAAAATTTTTACACAATTTTCTACAAAATAAAATTTTGACAAAATTTTCCATAGAAATAAAATTTTGATAATTTTTCTTTTATAAAAATAAAATTTTGGCAAAATTTTCTATAGAAATAAAATTTTGGTAAAATAAAATTTTGATAAAATTTTCCATAGAAATAAAATTTTGACAAAATAGAAATAAAATTTTGACAACATTTTTTATAGAAATAAAATTTTGACAAAATTTGTAGTATAAATAAATTTTTGACAAAATTTGTAGTATAAATAAAATGTTGACAAAATTTTCTATAGAAATAAAATTGTGACAAAACTTTCTATAGAAATAAAATTTTAACAAAATTTTCTATAGAAATAAAATTTTGACAACATTTTCTATAGAAATTAAATTTTTCCAAAATTTTCCCAAAATATTCTATAGAAATAAAATTTTGACAAAATGTTATATAGAAATAAAATTGTGACAAAATTTTCTATAGAAATAAAATTTTGACAAAATTTTCTATAGAAATTAAAATTTTCCAAAATTTTCCCAAAATATTCTATATTCTATAGAAAGGGAGCCACCGTGGTGCAATGGTTAGCATGCCCGCCTTGCATACACAAGGTCGTGGGTTCGATTCCTACTACGACCGAACACCAAAAAGTTTTTCAGCGGTGGATTATCCCACCTCAGTAATGCTGGTGACATTTCTGAGGGTTTCAAAGCTTCTCTAAGTGGTTTCACTAGAATGTGGAACGCCGTTCGGACTCGGCTATAAAAAGGAGGTCCCTTGTCATTGAGCTTAACATGGAATCGGGCAGCACTCAGTGATAAGAGAGAAGTTCACCACTGTGGTATCACAATGGACTGAATAGTCTAAGTGAGCCTGATATATCGGGCTGCCACATAACCTAACCTAACCTTCTATAGAAATAAAATTTTGATATCATTTTCAATAGAAATAAAAAATGTTGACAAAATTTTCTAGGGAAATAAAATTTTGACAAAATTTATTATGAAAATAAAATTTTGACAAAATTTTCTACAGAAATAAATTTTCACAAAATTTTCTATAGAAATAAAATTTTGACTAAATTTTCTAATTTTGACAAAATTTTCTATAGAAAAAAAATTTTGACACAATTTTCTACAAAATAAAATTTTGTTTAGTTTTGTTAGTTGACCTTTGGAATTTTACAATTTTGGGATTATTCGTTTGGCTTTAACGAATGGTCATTTCTTTAGAAATACAATTTTGACAAAATTTTCTATAGAAATAAAATTTTGACAAAATAGAAATAAAATGTTGACAACATTTTTTATAGAAATAAAATTTGGACAAAATTTTTAGTATAAATAAAATTTTGACAAAATTTTCTATACAAATATAATTTTGACAAAACTTTCTATAGAAATAAAATTTCGAGAAACTTTTCTATAGAAATACAATTTTGACAACATTTTCTATAAAAATTAAATTTTTCCAAATTTTTCCCAAAATATTCTATAGAAATAAAATTTTGACAAAATTTTATATAGAAATAAAATTGTGACAAAATTTTCTATAGAAATAAAATTTTGAGAAAATTTTCTGTAGAAATTAAATTTTTCCAAAATTTTCCCAAAATATTCTATAGAAACAAAATTTTGACAAAAATTTCTATTGAAATAAAATTTTGATATCATTTTCTATAGAAATTGGACAAAATTTTTTATGAAAATAAAATTTTGACAAAATTTTCTATAGAAATAAAATATTGACAAAATTTTTTAATTTTGACAAAATTTTCTATAGAAAAAAAAATTTACACAATTTTCTACAAAATAAAATTTTGCCAAATTTTCCATAGAAATAAAATTTTCATATTTTTTTTTTATAGAAATAAAATGTTGACAAAATTTTTTATAGAAATAAAATTATGGCAAAATTTTCTATAGAAATAAAATTTTGATAAACTTTTTTATAGAAATAAAATTTTGACAAAATTTTCTATAGAAATAAAATTTTGGTAAAATAAAACAAAAATAAAATTTTGATAAGATTATCTAATAAAAATAAAATTTTCCCAAATTTTCTATAGAAATAAAATTTTGAAAAAAATTTTCTATAGAAATAAAATTTTGACAAAATTTTCTATAGAAATATAATTTTGACAAAATTTTCTATAGAAATAAAATTTTGACAAAATTTTCTATAGAAATTAAAATTTTCCAAAATATTCTATAGAAATACAATTTTGATATCATTTTCAATAGAAATAAAAAATTTTGACAAAACTTTCTAGGGAAATAAAATTTTGACAAAATTTATATGAAAATAAAATTTTGACAAAATTTTCTATAGAAATAAAATATTGACTAAATTTTTTAATTTTGACAAAATTTTCTATAGAAAAAAATTTTTACACAATTTTCTACAAAATAAAATGTTGCCAAATTTTCCATAGAAATAAAATTTTCATAATTTTTTTTATAGAAATAAAATGTTGACAAAATTTTTTATAGAAATAAAATTTTGCCAAAATTTTCCATAGAAATAAAATGTTGACAAAATTTTCTATAGAAATAAAATTTTGACAAAATTTTCTATAGAAATAAAATTTTGACAACATTTTTTATAGAAATAATATTTTGACAAAATGTTTAGTATAAATAAAATTTTGACAAAATTTGTAGTATAAATAAAATGTTGACGAATTTTTCTATAGAAATAAAACTTTGACAAAATTTTCTATAGAAATAAAATTTTGACAAAACTTTCTATAGAAATAAAATTTTGACAGAATTTTCTATAGAAATAAAATTTTTATAAAATTTTTTATAAAAATTAAATTTTGACAAAATTTTCTATAGAAATTTTGGTAAAATAAAATTTTGATAAAAAAGTATCTATAAAAATAAAATTTTTACAAAATTTTCTATAGAAATAAAATTTTCCAAAAATATTGTATAAAAATAAAATGTTGACAAAAATATTCGGATATGTTACTTTGCAACCATCATTCCCATCGTATGGATTTCCAACTAAATAAAGGTTAACGTTAACAAACTTTCTCTTCATCAAATATTCACTCAAAAATCATGAAGAGGATACCAATCAAGGTTTAATAATCTAACCAAGTGATTTCCACGAAAATTATTTTATATCTGGGTTTTGTTGATTGCTTTATTATTTCCATCTATCAAGGCTTCATTACTTTTACAATTTATTATTTATAACAGTTTCGTGGCAATGATTACACTCGTGTTAATATTTTTCTCTTATCGAATAAAAGTTTCGTTTTTAACCTTTTGAACTTTGTTAACTACTTTCTTTCTTTCTGTCTGTCTCTCCCTCTCTCATACAGTGTCAAGGGCAAAAATTCTAGGAAATCCTGAACTTTTCATTAAAAGTGGCAGTGACATAAACTTAACCTGTCTAGCAATGCAATCACCCATACCGCCCTCTTTCATCTATTGGTACAAAGGCAAACGTTTGATGAACTACTCGCAACGAGGTGGCATTAGTGTTATTACCGAAAGGACAACACGCACCAGCAAACTTTTGATATCGAAAGCTACACCTACAGATTCGGGAAATTATACTTGTTCACCAAGTAGTTCAGGTGAGTGAGTGAATCAGTGAGAAATACCACCACCATGGCAATGGACTGTATTGGTTTATTGCCATGGCACTTTTGCATGGGACCGGTAGTCATATATCTTAATATTTTTTCCCTTTTACTCATTACAGATTCCGCCTCGGTGGTTGTCCATGTTATCAATGGTGAACATCCAGCGGCCATGCAACATGGTAATAATAGTGCTTCGACTATAGTACCCTCCTACCGTCGTCTAAGTCGCCATCACTACCAGCATCGCCATCATAGTCCAGTGCTGCGTAACTCACCAGAGAGCATTACCGGATGGGCCATTGCCAATATATCAACACTTTATAGTATTTTATGGTCTATTGTGGATTTTATGATTGCAACAAATTGTTGTTTAGTATTTTTCGGAATCGCTCTCTCCCAACGACTGTTGCACACAAGCGGGCGTTTGGGACAACGTCAAGTGCCCAGGTGACTGTAAGGGCCTATGAACAAACACCATTCGAGTATATCGATGACTGTTCGGGATCTGGACCGAATCTAATGCCAGGCCGCCGCCCATAATCACCGTCAATCAGTAAACACATCAGCATCATCGACATTCTCATTAGCCCTGAAGTCACATCAGTAGATATAAAGTAGTACATCTCCATGATATGACTGCCTGGGTTTAGTTTGTCATATGACTTCCCACACATAACCCAGGGGATTGTTGGTAATTAGTTTCTAGTTCGCTATTCTTTTTTTAGTTTTTATATAACCATCATGAGCAAGAGCTATGGAAACAATTCTGGGAAGTAGCATAACTAACATATAGCGTAGGCAGTCATTTCACATTTAAGCAAATGCATAAATTCATTGCAATATACACAGGGTGTAAGCGTTTTCAAATGGAATAATTTTTCAAATACACTTTTAGGGTGTAATACCGTACACCTTTGAATTCAAATGGAATTTAAGTCTAATACAAACTATTTTCAAATGTAAGGCAAAACTACATCATTGCTTGGAAAACGAAAAATTTCCATAGAAATGATTTCTCAATACACAAAAAAAATAATTCTTTACTACGAAGCGAAATTTTAGACCAAAGAAGTTTTCATTTATTGGTAACCTGAAAAATAAAATTTCGTTTGCCACAAACAAAGTTAATTTTTTTCGTGATCAAATTCGAATGTTTTTTTTTTTTTTTAATATTGGTAAAGCTTACAAATTGTTGAAATTTTTTTAATCCCTTCTAGAAATTTAATTTACAAGGTATAAAGTAAAATTAACAAAATAATTGTTTCTAACGAAATTTTTTTAGCCCGAAAGGCTGCAAAAGAAATTGATTTTTTTTTCGAATTTTTTTCTAATTTGCAAAGCTTACAATTTTTGAAAATTTATTGAATCCAATTTAGTTTCAAATTTCCAATTAAGCTAGAAACTCGTTTGTTTCCAAAGAAATTTGTGTAGACTCAAAGACACAACTTTAATAAATTTTAATTCCCACAAAAAAAAATAATTCATTTGTTTAGAAATTCGAATATTGTTTTATTAATTAACAAAGCCTAGAATTCGAATATTTTTTTAATGATTTGGAAAACTTACAATTCGTTGAAAATTTATTAAATCCCTGTTAGAAATTGAATTTTCAAGATATAAGTAAAATTAACAAAAAAAAAATGTGGCCCGAAAGACACAAATTTCATTTCCCATAAAAGCATTCAAATTTTTTTAGAATATATTTTAGTAATTAATAAAGCCTACAATTTTTTGAAAATGTATTGAATCCAATTTAGCTTCAAATTTCAAATTAAGCTAGAAATTTATTTAACTATATATAAATTTCATTTCCCACAAAAGCAATCAAATTTTTTCGAATATTTTTTAGTAATTAGCAAAGCTTACATTTTTTTGAAAATTTATTGAATCTAATTTGGCTTCAAATTTCTAATTAGGCTAGAAATTTATTTAACAATATATAACTAAAATTAACAAGATCATACTCCTTTGAATTCAGTTTGCTTCCAATAATAATTTTAGCCTCACAGACACAAATTTAACAAATTTTATTTCCCGTTTTTTTTCGAATAGAAATTCGAATATTTTTTATTAATTCACAAAGCCTAGAATTTGTTGAAAATATTGTTGAATACAATTGACTTTCAAATCCAACCAGAAATTACGTTTACCAGTTATAGGTGAATTTAACAAACAAAAAATCAAATATTTTTCAAAGGATTTTTTGTTGTCTGGAACAAACAACGTTATTAAATTTTCATTTCCTACAAACGAAATTAAATTTGTTGCGTGTAAAAACTGGAATATTTTTTTTTAATTTGCAAAGCCTACAATTAATTAATATTTTGCTTGAATTCAATTAAGTTACAAATTGGATTCCCCGCCAGAAATTTCGTTTACCAGGTATAAATAAAATTATAAAAAAACATGCGCCTTTGAATTCAATTTGTCGTTTGGCTTGAGGTCATGGTCATTTCTATAGAAATAAAATTTTGACAAAATTTTCTATAGAAATAAAATTTTGACAACATTTTTTATAGAAATAAAATTTTGACAAAATTTGTATTATAAAAAATATGTTGACAAATTTTTCTATAGAAATAAAATTTTGATAAAACTTTCTATGGGAATAAAATTTTGACAAAACTTACTATGAGAATAAAATTTTGACAAAACTTTCTATGGGAATAAAATTTTGATAAATTTTTTTATAGAAATAAAATTTTGACAAAATTTTCTATAGAAATAAAATTTTGGTAAAATAAAATAAAAATAAAATTTTGATTAATTAATATTTTGCTTGAATTCAATTATGTTTCAAATTGGATTCCCCGCCAGAAATTTCGTTTACCAAGTATAAATAAAATTATAAAAAAACATGCGCCTTTGAATTCAATTTGTTTCCAACTTACAGAAACAACTTTGACAAAATTTCCTTTCCTACTATTTTTTGCGTATACAAATTGGAATATTTTTTACTAATTTGCAAAGCCTATACTTAATTTTTTTTAATTCAATTAAGTTTCAAATCAGATCCCCGCAAGAAATTTCGTTTAAAAATTAGCAATTTATCAAAACTGAATAATAGAAATTCATTCTCATGTGATTTCAAATTAAATTTAATAAAAATTCATAAAAAAAAACTATAAGAAAATTAAAATGTATTCTTTATGACAGTTTAATTTGGCTTGAATTTATCACTAACTCATAGACTCAACTTGAATAAGAGTCTATTCAGTTTTCCTGAGATTAGCTTGATTTCAATAGAAATTCAAATTTATTTCATGTTATTTATCAAACTTAGAGTGAATACATGATTTATTGAAAAAGTTGGATATGTAATACAAAAAATGTTTCGTCTTGATATTTTGTATTTAGAGCATCACATTTCTTTATACAATTTCAAAAAAAAACAAGTCTATTTTCATTGGAATCGAAACTGGTTTAGAAACAAATTCATAGATTTTCAAAAAACACGCACAAAATGTTCAAGGAAAATGAGATTTTTTTTTTCAAATCTATAGAAATATTTTCCACTCTATACAAATTCAAATTTATTTCAAGCAAGATTTTTAAACCCTATAATAAATGGAAAATTAGTTGCTTCCAACTTATTCTCAAATTGAATTCCTTAATTATGTTAATATTTGCTTTAGCAAGTATGATTATATTCTAAAGGAAAAATTTGTCTAATAGAAATTCCATTTGAATTCCAATACATTTTTAAAACCTATAATTCCAAATTTTCAATTTCAATAAAGACTCAAAAATATTTGCGAGATGATTACAAAGAATTTTTTTTTTCTTTGTCATTTGAATTCATTGAAAATATGCAATAATTCATAGCGTTTTCAAATTGAATTCAAAGTTGGTCGAAAATTGCTTGATTTCTATGGAGATTCAAATTGTTTCTAAATTTCAATTTTAAAAAGTCTAAAAAATATGTAATTTTTAATTGAATATTAATAGAAAATTTTTATTTTCTTTGTCATTTGAATTCATTGAAATTGTACAATAATGCATAGCATTTTCAATTCGGATTTAAGCCGAGTTCTTTTGAATGAGAATAGAATTTGATGTCAATAGAGATTCAAATTTGTTCTCAATATCAAAATCAAAATCTAAAACATATGTCGTTTTTACTTGCTTTTGTATTGAATTTAATAGAAACACAAGTTAAATTTTCAAGTTGAATCCATACCAATTTCAAGAGAATTTCGAATTGCTTGATCTCAATAGAGAATTTAAATCGACATCATTATTATTGAAATCGTATTGAATTTTAGAGGTGTGAATAGAATTCTTAAGTTAAGTAGAAATCTTTTTTATTACAATAATAACATTTTTTTGTTCAGTATTATTTTCTTTGATTTTGGAACGAATTTTTTTTATCTGTAGGAAATTTATTAAATTCAACAACATTTTTATATTCAAATGGTATAATCTATCAAACAAATATTTTCGATAGGAAATTGGAAAACTTTAATTTTATATGACTTCAATTTTGATATCAAATTCATTTGAAGCCAGAGCAAATAGCGAAATTTCTTTATTCCAACTATTAAAACAGAGCCAAACTATGATTCAACTTCGATTCTTGACCTATTATTTCGTCCAATCAATTTTTATTCTGCGACACAATTCAATAGAAATTTTGAAACATTTGAAGTTTTAAGAGTTATAAAATTGTGTATGCTATTAATTTATTTTACAGTAACCAACTTGAAAATTACTTGAATCAGACTTTAATTCCATAAGAATAATATATGCTGCATTTGAAAACTGTATTCCATTTGAAAAAAAATCTCCATACCCTTGTGTTAATGAATCTACTACAATAATAAACTTTTGGTTTCCACCAAACGATGGTGAGACTTGATGGCAGGTTAAGGGCATTAGATCTAAGGGCTGCAACGTAATTCCCATGTGAGAGTATTAAACAAACAAAAAACCAAAAAACAAAATTCAAAGAATGATACTCACATTGGGCCTAAGAGAGAACGAGCGAAAGAAAAGTAAACTTTGCATTTGTTTATATTGTTCATAGTTATTAATTATTACTATTATTATTATTATGATTATTATTATAAATAAATTAAGTAAGTTTAAAGATTTTAATTATGTATAACATAATATTAAGTAGATAAAAGTAACATGCAAGCAAACAACAGAAAACCAAACAGAATTCCAAAAACAAAATGGTTTTAAAATTTCGTACTTCTGCGCTATATAAGTTTTGAGAAATGTTTACAATTTTAATAGACGAACAAAAATATTAAACATAAGATCCTTTAGAAATCTTTTCGATTTATAATGAAAAGATAACAGAAAAAAGGATTACTTGTTTATATCAATTTTAGTTTAATTTTAGAAAAAAAAAAGATTTTTAATAAATATTAGGGTATAACATCGTTTTAAGAGTAATAAGTTTTGAGGTTATGTTCACAGTCATCATTTCTCCAAACTTATATAGCAAATCGTTTATATATCGTGAAAATAGACTTACTAAATTTCACCTAAATGATAAGGTACGAATATAATACCACACATAATAAATATAATTAAAACTAATAATAATAATAACTGAAAAAGAAAAACGATTATAAAATAATAAATAAGAAAAATGATCGAATGAACAAATAAGAAGACTTGTTTTAATGAGAAATTCTGAAAAAAGGTTATTCGATGGTAAGTACATTTATGTGGCATAAACAAGACAACATTCGAAAATAAAATTTTGACAAAATTTTCTATAGAAATAAAGTTTTGATAAAAATTTTCTATACAAATAAAATTTTAACAACACTTTCTATGGAAATAAAATTTTGACAAAATTTTCTATAGAAATAAAATTTTGACAAAAATTTCTATGGAAATAAAAATTTGACAAAATTTTCTATGGAAATAAATTTTTGACAAAATTTTCTATAGAAATAAAATTTTGACACAATTTTCTATAGCAATAAAATTTTGACATAAATTTCTATAGAAATCAAATTTTGACAAAAATTTCTATAGAAATCAAATTTTGACAAAAATTTCTATAGAAATCAAATTTTGACAAAAATTTCTATTGAAATCAAATTTAAAAAAAAATCTATAGAAATAAAATTTAAACAAAATTTCCTATAGAAAACAAATTTTGGCAAAATTTTCTATAGAAATAAAATTTTGACAACACTTTCCACGGAAATAAAATTTGGCACCATTTTTTATAGAAATTTTGACAAAAATTTCTATAGAAATCAAATTTTGACAAAAATTTCTATAGAAATCAAATTTTGACAAAAATTTCTATAGAAATCAAATTTTGACAAAAATTTCTATAGAAATCAAATTTAAAAAAAAAATCTATAGAAATAAAATTTAAACAAAATTTCCTATAGACATCAAATTTTGGCAAAATTTTTATAGAAATAAAATTTTGACAACACTTTCCACGGAAATAAAATTTGGCACCATTTTTTATAGAAATACAATTTTGGCAAAATTTTCCATAGAAATAAAATTTTGGCAAAATTTTCTATAGAAATAAAATTTTGGCAAAATTTTCTATGGAAATAAAATTTCGGCAACACTTTTTATAGAAATAAAATTTTGACAAAATTTTCTATAGAAATAAAATTTTGACAAAATTTTCTATAGAAATAAAAATTTGACAAAATTTTCTATAGAAATAAAATTTTTACAACACTTTCTATGGAAATAAAATTTTGACAACACTTTCTATGGAAATAAAATTTTGACAAAATTTTCTATAGAAATAAAATTTTGACAAAAATTTCTATAGAAATCAAATTTAAACAAAAATGTCTATAGAAATCAAATTTTAACAAAAATTTCTATAGAAATTAAATTTTGACAAAAATTTCTATAGAAATAAAATTTAGACAAAATTTTCTATAGAAATCAAATTTTGGCAAAATTTTCTATAGAAATAAAATTTTGACAACACTTTCTATGGAAATAAAATTTGGCAACATTTTTTATAGAAATAAAATTTTAACAAAATTTTCCATAAAAATAAAATTTTGACAAAATTTTCTATGAAAATAAAATTTTGACAAAATTTTCTATAGAAATAAATTTTTGACAAAATTTTCTATAGAAATAAAATTTTGAAACAATTTTCTATAGCAATAAAATTTTGACAATAATTTCTATAGCAATCAAATTTTGACAAAAATTTCTATAGAAATCAAATTTTGACAAAAATTTCTATAGAAATAAAATTTAAACAAAATTTTCCATAGAAATCAAATTTTGGCAAAATTTTCTATAGAAATAAAATTTTGACAACACTTTCTATGGAAATAAAATTTGGCAACATTTTTTATAGAAATAAAATTTTCGCAAAATTTTCCATAGAAACAAAATTTTGACAAAATTTTCTATGAAAATAAAATTTTGACAAAATTTTCTATAAAAAAAAAATTTTGACAAAATTTTCTATAGAAATAACATTTTGACAAAATTTTCTATGGAAACAAAATTTTGACACAATTTTGACAAAAATTTCTATATAAATCAAATTTTGACAAAAATTTCTATAGAAATAGAATTTTGACAAAATTTTCTATAGCAATAAAATTTTGACAAATAATTTTATAGAAATAAAATTTTGACAAAATTTTCTATAGCAATAAAATTTTGTTGTTGTTTTTTTGATTTCAGCTTAAAACCATACATTGACTAAATTACAAGTGTAACTTAACGAACAGAGGAAAAGAATGTTTGTCAAATTTATTTGGGCAAAGCCTTATAGACTGCAAGATGGTTGGATGAACGCACGTTTCGGAATTACCGAAGAAGGAATCGAACCCACGACCTTGTGTATGCAAGGCGGGCATGCTAACCATTGCACCACGGTGGCTCCCTTCAAGTGTGGTTCATTGTTGGGTTTAATGAACTGCCTCAATTTATTCTGACAATTGGTTGATAGTTTCGCTGCAAGTAGATGATGCTGATGAGGAATGTGGTAATTCCGAAACGTGCGTCCATCCAACCATCTCGCAGTCTATAGGGCTTTGCCAAAATAAATTTGACAAACATTCTTTTCCTCTGTTGGTCAAGCTACACTTGTAGTTTAGTCAATGCATAGTTTTAAGCAGAAATCAAAAAAAAAAACAACAACAATGATTAAAGAACAAAACCAACAATAACAAAACAAAATGAACGAAAGAAATAAAATTTTGGCAAAAATTTCTATAGAAATAAAATTTTGGGAAAATTTTCTATAGAAATAAAATTTTGGTAAAATTTTCTATAGAAATAAAATTTTGACAAATTTTGACAAATTTGACAAAACGAATGAAAGAAATAAAATTTTGACAAATCTTTCAATGGAAATAAAATTTTGGCAACACTTTTTATAGAAATAAAATTTTGGCAAAATTTTCTATAGAAATCAAATTTTGGCAAAATTTTCTATAGAAATAAAATTTTGACAAAAATTTCTATAGAAATAAAATATTGACAACACTTTCTTTAGAAATTAAATATTTCCAAAATTTTATATAGAAATAAAATTTTGACAAAATTTTATATATAAATAAACTTGTGACAAAATTTTCTATAGAAATAAAATTTTGACAAAATTTTCTACAGAAGTTAAATTTTTCCAAAATTTTCCCAAAATATTGTATAGAAATAAAATTTTGACCAAATTTTCTATAGAAATAAAATTTTGATATCATTTTCTATAGAAATAAAAATGTTGACATAATTTTTTATGAAAATAAAATTTTGACAAAATTTTCTATAGAAATAAATTATGACAAAATTTTCTATAGAAATAAAATATTGTTTAAATTTTTTAATTTTGACTAAATTTTCTATAGGAAAAAATTTTTACACAATTTTCTACAAAATAAAATTTTCCATAGAAATAAAATTTTGATAATTTTTTTATAGAAATAAAATTTTGACAAAATTTTTTATAGAAATAAAATTTTGACAAAATGTTCTATAGAAATTAAATTTTGGTAAAATAAAATAAAAATAAAATTTTGATAAAATTATCTGTAAAAATAAAATTTTTCCAAAATTGTCTATAGAAATAACATTTTGAAATTAAAATTTGACAAAATTTTCTATAGAAAAAATTTTTGACACAATTTTCTACAAAATAAAATTTTGTTTAGTTTTGTTAGTTGACCTTTGGAATTTTACAATTTTGGGATTATTCGTTTGGCTTGAGGTCATGGTCATTTCTATAGAAATAAAGGTTTGACAAACTTGCTCGATAGAAATAAAATTTTGTTAAAATAAAATAAAAATAAAATTTTGATAAAAAAGTATCTATAAAAATAAAATTTTGACAAAATTTTCTATTGCAATAAAATTTTGACAAAATTTTCTTTTGAAACAAAAGGTTGGCAATTTTTCTATAGAAATAAAATTTTGACTAAATTTTCTATAGAAATAAAATTTTGACAAAATATTCTAGAAATAAAATTTTGGCAAAATTTTCTGGAAATAAAATTTTGGCAAAATTTTGTATAGAAATAAAATTTTGGAAAAATGTTCTATAGAAATAAATTTGGACAACACTTTCTATGGAAATAAAATATTGACAAAATTTTTTATAGAAATAAAATTTTGACTAAATTTACTATAGAAATAAAATTTTGGCAAAATTTTCTGGAAATAAAATTTTGGCAAAATTTTCTGGAAATAAAATTTTGGCAAAATTTTCTATAGAAATAAAATTTTGGAAAAATTTTCTTTAGAAATAAAAATTTTGGAACAATTTTCTATAGAAATAAAATTTTGACAAAATTTTTTATAGAAATAAAATTTTGGCAAAATTTTCTATAGAAATAAAATTTTGACAAAAAGTTTCCATAGAAATAAAATTTTGGCAATTTTTTTATAGAAATACAATTTTGACAAAATTTTCGATAGAAATAAATTTTTGGCAAAATTTTCTATAAAAATAAAATTTTGACAACACTTTTTATGGAAATAACATTTTGACAAAATTTTCTATGGAAATAAAATTTTGGCAACATTTTCTATAGAAATAAAATTTTGACAAAAATTTCTATATAACTCAAATTTTGACAAAAATTTCTATAGAAATCACATTTCGACAAAAATTTCTATAGAAATAATATTTTGACAAAATTTTCTATGAAAATAAAATTTTGACAAAATTTTCTATGAAACTAAAATTTTGACAAAATTTTCTATGGAAATAAAATTTTGACAAAATTTTCTATAGAAATAAAATGTTGACAAAAATTACTATAGAAATACAAAATTGGCAAAATTTTCAATAGAAATAAAAAAATTTTGACAAAACTTTCTACGGAAATAAAATTTTGGCAACATTTTTAATAGAAATAAAATTTTGAAAAAATATCTATAGAAATAAAATGTTGACAAAATTTTCTATGAAAATAAAATTTTGACAAAATTTTCTATGAAAATAAAATTTTGACAACACTTTTCTATAGAAAAAAAATTTTGACAAAATTTTCTATGGAAATAAAATTTTGACACAATTTTCTATAGCAATAAAATTTTAACAAAAATTTCTATATAAATCAAATTTTGACAAAAATTTCTATAGAAATCAAATTTTGACAAAATTTTCTATGGAAATAAAATTTTGACAAAATTTTCTATGGAAATAAAATTTTGACAAAATTTTCTATAGAAATAAAATTTTTACAAAAATTTCTATATAAATAAAATTTTGGCAAAATGTTCTACAGAAATAAAATTTTTATAAAACTTTCTATGGAAATAAAATTTTGGCAACATTTTTAATAGAAATAAAATTTTGAAAAAATTTTCTATAGAAATAAAATTTTGGCAAAATTTTCTATAGAAATAAAATTTTGACAACACTTTCTATGGAAATAAAATTTTGACAAAATTTTCTATGGAAATAAAATTTGGGCAGCATTTTCTATGGAAATAAAATTTGGGCAACATTTTCTATGGAAATAAAATTTGGGCAACATTTTCTATGGAAATAAAATTTGGGCAACATTTTCCGTAGAAATAAAATTTTGGCAAAATCTTCTATAGAAATAAAATTTTGGCAAAGTTTTCTATAGAAATAAAATTTTGACAAAACTTTCTATGAAAATAAAATTTTGGCAACATTTTTAATAGAAATAAAATTTTGAAAAAATTTTCTATTGAACTAAAATTTTGACAACACTTTCTATGGAAATAAAATTTTGACAAAATTTTCTATAGAAATAAAATTTTGACAAAATTTTCTATAGAAATAAAATTTTGACAAAATTTTCTATAGAAATTAACTTTTGACAAAATTGTCTATAGAAAAAAAATGTTGGCAAAATTTGCTATATAAGAAAAAATTGACAAATGTTTCTATATACTGGTAGAAAAAGTTTCGTTAATACGATGAATTTCTACGTTGTATTAACGAAATTCTTCATTAAAAGTCACCCAACGTAGCATTTCGTTATAACAACGTAATTTTACGTTATATTTACGAAACCCTTTATGGAATATATTTCGTAGTATTACAAAAAATTTTATAGAAATAAAATTTTGACAAATTTATTTTTATAGAAAATTTTGACAAAATTGTCTATAGAAATAAAATATTGATAAAATTGTCTATAGAAATAAAATTTTGGCAAAATTTTCTATAGAAATAAAATTTTGACAAAACTTTCTATGGAAAGAAAATTTTGACAACACTTTTTATAGAAATAAAATTTTGGCAACACTTTTTATAGAAATTAAATTTTGGCAAAATTTTCTATAGAATTAAAATGTTGAAAAAATTTTCTATAGAATAAAATAAAATTTTGACAAATTTGGTATAATCGAGTCCATATGGTAGAAAAGTCATATTACACCCCATCTACATAGAAGGGGATAGATAAAATAGATTACACTCACCTTGTTTCGCGGAGTTTGAAATAATTTTATTTACGATTTTTGGACTACGCAATGTTTCTTTGGAGTTAATTACCATAGTTTATTATTAGAACAGACTTAATCTAAAAACGAGGCAAACTGAGTCCTAGTTAAATGAGAAAGGTGTGTTTTCAGCATGCTTCCAATGAATGCATATGAAAGTTTATTGAATTTAAATAATAGTCAAACATTTGTATTTTGCAGAAATGTTAACACAATGAAATTCCTTGTATTAAATTATGAAAATGACTAATAATATTCAACTTTCTTAATATTAAATTTTTCTGAATTTTTTACAAAGCTTTCCTAATCTTGGCTTCAAATCTGTTTTATTATATCATGAATATCTACTGTTTTGTTATTTAATTTTATTTTATTTGTATTTTTAAGAACCTGGAGCTCTTGTTTCATTTATAAAATATTTTACATTTACGTTTTGTACCGCCAACCATGTTTTTATGTCATAGCAGCATGGAGGTAGGTATTAATTTCAACTCTTAAACAGCTCATTAATGTCACAAGTTTACGACATGATAAATTAACTATTTTACGCTCCAGCAAAAAGGCAGAACAATATTTCTCGTAAAATTTTAACATTCGCTATGGTGCTATAAACTTTACACTTTTTGCTTTGCTATTTACCATTATTTTATGTCAAGATTTTCAAAGTTTATTCGATTTGCTTTCGCACTACCATTATCATTAAGTGGGGTAATAGTTTCAAGAATATAATTAAATAGAATTAATTCGTATTGCTCTATTCAAGAGCATAATAACTCATTCATTATACAATTTTCCTATATATACACAATTTTTTTTACTCATTCAATCACGAAATTAAGTGATCCTATTAATTTTTTAATTGAAATGTTTTCAATCACAGAAATGTATCAATTAAAAAATTAATTGAAAGTCAATTCAAAAATAATTGAAAGGCAATTAAAACTTAATTGAAAGTCAATTAAAAAATTCATTGATACTATGATTTTTTTGTGATTTAGCTTTCAATTAAAAAACTTGTTGAATCAGTTAAATTTTTAATTGAATATTTTTTAAAACTCAATTAAGATTTTAATTGGAAAAATTAAAAAGAAAATTATAATTTTTTGTAATTCATGTAAGATTTTCAGGAACCACAAATATTTTTATTTTTCCATTCTTAATAGCTCCTAAATGTGATTCGTAAATATTTTGTTGCTATTATACCTTAATAAGATATATCACTTTCCGACTATATTTTTTCTTTTATTTTTTGTATTCTATTGTTCGCCAGCAAAAAATGTCGGAAATGACATTAAATTTTACAATCAGTTTAGATTTGTTCAGTCATCACACGCTGCACAAAAGGCCCTGTGCGGTATTTGGATCAATTCCCGGTGAATATTGTGTTAGGTTAGGTTTATTGCCAGCCCGTTATTTTAGGCTCACTTAGACTATTCGGTCCATTGTGGTACAACTTCTCTCTTGTCAATGAGGGCTGTTTGATTCTATCTTTTTATAGGCTTTTTATGATACTAATAAAAGTATATCATTAATGAAATAAGATTTAATTTAATTGAAATTTTCTATAGAAATAAAATTATGACAAAATTTTTATAGAAATAAAATTTTAAGAAAACTTTCTATAGAAATAAAATTATGACAAAATTTTTATGGAAATAAAATTTTAACAAAACTTTCTATAGAAATAAAATTGTGGAAAATTTTCTATGCAAATAAAATTTTGGCAACATTTTCTATAGAAATAAAATTTTGAAAAAATTTTCTATAGAAATAAAATTTTGACAAAATTTTCTACAGAAATTTTGACAAAAATTTCTATAGAAATAAAAATTTAGCCAAATTTTCTATACAAATAAAATTTTGACAAAATATTCTACAGAAATAAAATTTTAGCCAAATTTTCTATACAAATAACATGTTAGCCAAATTTTCTATAGAAATAAAATTTAGACAAAATTTTCTATAGAAATAAAATTTTGGCAAAATTTTCGATAGAAATCAAATTTTGACAAAACCTTCTATGGAAATTAAATTTTGAAAAAAATTTCTATAAAAATAAAATTTTGCCAAAACTTTCTATAGAAATAAAATTTACTATAGAAATAAAATTTTGACATTTTCCATAGAAATACAATTCTGACAAAATTTTTTATAGAAATAATATTTTGACAAAACTTTCTATAGAAATAAAATTATGGAAAATTTTCTATGGAAGTAAAATTTTGGCAAAATTTTCTATAGAAATAAAATTTTGGCAAAATTTTCTATAGAAATAAAATTTTGGCAAAATTTTCTATAGAAATAAAATTTTGGCAAAATTTACTATAGAAATATAATTTTGGCAAAATTTTCTTAGAAATAAAATTTTGACAAAAATTTCTATAGAAATAAAATTATAGCCAAATTTTCTACACAAATAAAATTTTGACAACATTTTCTATAGAAATAAAAGTTTGACAAAACTTTCTGTGGAAATTAAATTTTGAAAAAATTTTCTATAGAAATAAAATTTTGACATCTTCCATAGAAATAAAATTTTGACAAAACTTTTTATAGAAATAATATTTTGACAAAACTTTCTTTAGAAATAAAATTTTCTATAGAAATAAAATTTTGGCAAAATTTTCTATAGAAATAAAATGTTGGCAAAATTTTCTATAGAAATAAAATTTTGGCAAAATTTTCTATAGAAATAAAATTTTGGCACAATTTTCTATAGAAATAAAATTTTGGCAAAATTTTCTATAGAAATAAAATTTTGACAAAACTTTCTATAGAAATAAAATTATGGAAAATTTTCTATGGAAATAAAATTTTGACAAAATTTTCGATAGAAATAAAATTTTGTCAAAATTTTCTATAGAAATAAAATTTTTGCAAATTTTTCTATAGAAATAAAATTTTGACAAAATTTTCTATAGAAATAAAAGTTTGACAAAACTTTCTATGTAAATTAAATTTTGAAAAAATAAATTTTCTATAGAAATAAAATTATGACAATATTTTTATAGAAATAAAATTTTAACAAAACTTTTTATAGAAACAAAATTTTGTATAGAAATAAATTTCTGACCAAATTTTCTATAGAAATAAAATTTTGTAAAAATTTTCTATAGAAATAAAATTTTGACAAAATTTTCTATAGAAATAAATTTTTTACAAAATTTTCTATAGAAATAAAATTTTGGCAAAATTTTCTATAAAATAAAATGTTGACAAAAATTTCTATAGAAATAAAATTTTAGCCAAATTTTTCTATACTATATTTTGGCAAAATTTACTATAGAAATATAATTTTGGCAAAATTTTCTATAGAAATAAAATTTTGACAAAAATTTCTATAGAAATCAAATTTTGACAAAACTTTCTATGGAAATTAAATTTTGAAAAAATTTTCTATAGAAATAAAATTTTGCCAAAATTTCCTATAGAAATAAAATTTACTATAGAAACAAAATTTTGACATTTTCCATAGAAATAAAATTTTGACAAATTTTTTATAGCAATAATATTTTCACAAAACTTTCTATATAAATAAAAGTATGGAAAATTTTCTATGGAAATAAAATTTTTGCAAAACTTTCTATGGAAATAAAATTTTTGCAAAATTTTCTATAGAAATAAAATTTTGGCAAAATTTTCTATAGAAATAAAATTTTGACAAAATTTTTTATAGAAATAATATTTTGACAAAACTTTCTATAGAAATAAAATTATGGAAAATTTTCTATGGAAATAAAATTTTGACAAAATTTTCGATAGAAATAAAATTTTGTCAAAATTTTCTATAGAAATAAAATTTTTGCAAATTTTTCTATAGAAATAAAATTTTGACAAAATTTTCTATAGAAATAAAAGTTTGACAAAACTTTCTATGGAAATTAAATTTTGAAAAAATAAATTTTCTATAGAAATAAAATTATGACAATATTTTTATAGAAATAAAATTTTAACAAAACTTTTTATAGAAACAAAATTTTGTATAGAAATAAATTTTTGACAAAATTTTCTATAGAAATAAAATTTTGTAAAAATTTTCTATAGAAATAAAATTTTGACAAAATTTTCTATAGAAATAAATTTTTTACAAAATTTTCTATAGAAATAAAATTTTGGCAAAATTTTCTATAAAATAAAATGTTGACAAAAATTTCTATAGAAATAAAATTTTAGCCAAATTTTTCTATACAAATAAAATGTTGACAACATTTTCTATAGAAATAAATTTTTTACAAAATTTTCTATAGAAATAAAATTTTGGCAAAATTTTCTATAAAATAAAATTTTGACAAAAATTTCTATAGAAATAAAATTTTAGCCAAATTTTCTATACAAATAAAATTTTGACAACATTTTCTATAGAAATAAAATTTTGACAAAATTTTCTATAGAAATAAAATAGAAATAAAAGTTTGACAAAACTTTCTATGGAAATAAAATTTTGGCAAAATTTTCTATGGAAATAAAATTTTGACAAAATTTTCTATAGAAATAAAATTTTGACAAAATTTTCTATAGAAATAAAAGTTTGACAAAACTTTCTATGGAAATTAAATTTTGAAAAAATTTTCTATAGAAATAAAATTTTGACAAAATTATTTGTAGAAATAAAATTTTTGCAAATATTATATATTTAAGTACCAAAACCTTACTCTCCCAAGTGCCCCTTTTCGGATGATATTCGGCATATATTTTAACGCCACAACCAATTAATACAAGCTGGGAGCTAACATCGACCGTTATGGGCGGTTCACGCCATAACTATCGACGGCTGTCCTCACAGAAGTCGGAACTACGGGGCAGACACAGAACTCCGGCAGCCAAGGACTACAAACTCGCATTTGGAGTATGTATATTTCCTAAAAAACTCGAAAATACACCCACTCCAAAGAGCTACAACAACAACCATTGCACGGTGGTCCCAAACACTAATCTAGTCGGAAAAAGTATCTTTTTCGACTTGGTTGGAATCAAAAATTTTGTTTGTTAATAAGTGAGCAAGAGTCCACTGTGCATAACGGTATATTTGTTTTGCTTCAATTTGAGATTATAGCTTCGCTTTATTGTTTTAAAAACATGTGATTACGTTGGCACTATAATATTGACACATACTTGTTTTCTAATTACACAATTGGAGCGATTGTAAAACAAATAAAAAAAGTTTTAATAATATTTTTTGTTGACAAAGTGAATTAAGGTGAAGGTATGAATAAATATTACTCGAAATTTATGTTCAATGTGGTATTTTGTTTAGATAAAAAATCATTCTTGTACATAAGTGTCAAGTCCGTGAAAATTTCTTCAATGTCCAAGTTCCATGAAGGTTTTACGTAGGACTTTACGCGACTTATGCTATAGTTTATGGCTTTTTGTAAAGTGTGTGATGCCTACGTGTCAATGTTGGCAAATTAAGCCGCCAGTTTTTGCCTAAACATTTTTTTTTTGTTTACAGTGAAAAATGTCGATTGCAAGGAAGGAACTGTACAATGTTTGGTACAAAGAGAAACAGCAAAATAAAAAAAGCTGTTTTAACTTACGTTTTCTCTAAGATTGTACTTGAAAGTGAAGGAGACGGCAGTTATTGTAAAGAAGTGCAACAATCGGTTCACATATTTATATGTATTCTGAAAAAGGTAGATACAGGCCAATCAAACAAAGCTCGTGTTTGAGGCTTCTAATCAATGTTGGTCAGACGGAATATTTGTTATTCCTGCTGAATCTTCATCAACAGATCTTGAAGAAGGAACATTAGGGACCGTCAACATCTAAGCATGGAAGACCTTTGAAGGAATTTTCAGATCAAGGAGAGAGGGCAAAAAGAATGAAAGTAGCGCATTTATTGGAGAGTTAGTCGCCGGAAGAATTAACGTTTGCTGCTGGAACAAGCCTTTATAAATCTGGAAAAAGACATGCTGCGAGCATTTTAAAAATCGTAGGTTCTTCTCCGTCGAAAGCGTCAGCAATGAAAAAACAAATTGAATTTTTCTTGTAAAGGACCTATACCTTTCACGAACGAAGAGGCTTTAGTGTTGTATATCGATTTCAGATATTATTCAATATGCCGCACTACCTATTGGAATCTTGTCCGAAGAAGCTCTGGAATCCCGAAATAAGGATTTCAGGAATATACGAGAGAATCACACACGAAAAATGTCTCGAGAAAAAACAATGTATGATCTATTTCGCTATCTCCTTTTGTCGTCAGATCCTTTTATCTCATCTTTATCAACAAAGACATCTCTTCATTATCGGAGTGCAGAACCTTTATCTATAGAAGTACTAGCATTGCTTTCGGATGCGCCTGACGCATTAATGTCCGAGCCGCAAATCGATTCAGAAAGTGAAGCAGATTCTGAATAAAATATTCAAACCTATTATTGTTCATATTTTTATTACGCTCGTTTGTGCTTCTAAATAAAAGATAAAGTTATATAAAATCGAATGATTATTGTTTCTAGCTAGAACTATCCCACGCCCATTTGATGGATTCCGCCCATTTCTGGTGCGAACCTCTATTTTAATAAAAACATTAGGCATGCAAAGTTTCACCTCGATAAGTCTTCTCAAAAGCAGTTATGACTTTTTTCCGGCTAAATTGATGGTTTAGACCACTGTGCATTGGCGGCTCTTGATTTTTGGTTTAATCAAAGTTGTAAAAATTCATCTGACCTCTTTGGCAAATAAACCCAATCATTTTTTTGTTCACAAAGTGGTAAATCATCGAAGAAAACCAAAATGCGGTAACTGGCATCTTTTGTGCAAACCAAGCAACTTCTTTGTGCAAACCAAGCAAGTCTTTCCAATCTAAATGTCTTTTGGACGTGGTTTAGCTCTTGCAAGTTTTGGAATTCAATGGCTTAAGTCCAAGTTCATTCAATATTTTGTTGCATTCATCCTCGCGACATGTACAGCTTACGAAAACTGCTCAATTGGATTGGCTTCATGGTAATTAGGGGGCTGTATCTTCTTTCGTAAATACCAACATCATAAACCGGACTTCAATCCAAACGGATTAAAAAAAATCCGGTCGCTGCTCAAAAACCCAAACGCTAGATCGATGAGCTGTATTGAAAGATGATGGGCTTTATTGGTCCAGTTTTTGGGAACAGCGATTAAAAATACACTTGCTTTATTTGTAAGGCTTAAACCTACAACTTGCTGAGAAAATTTGCTTACACAGAAAAAGATTTCACGAAAATTTTTCCAATTAAAGTCTTAATTCAGTTTTGAAAAATATTCAATTAAAAGTTTAATTGATTCAACAATTTTTTTAATTGAAACAAAACTCAATCACAAAAATTAATAGTATCAATTAATAGTTTAATTGGATCAATTAATTGACTTTCAATTCATTTTTTAATTGATACTATCATTCGTGCAATTGAAGACATTGCAATTAACAATTAATTGGATCAACTAATTTCATGATTGAAGACCAAAAATATTTTTTTGTGTGTATAAAAATGGCAGACAAAGATTGCTGCTATAGCACATTGTTCAAGATGTCTGCTTTTTTAGCTAATATTTTTTTTAATTAAATTATAAATTATAATGGTCAATGTTGGGTTGTATAATAAAAACAGACAAAATACAAATTCATAAACTAAAAATTTATTTAATAATTGTAAATCAAAATTACAAAAACTAAAGCAAAAGCAATCTCAAACCAAATTTTTAAGAAATTTTAATTTAAAATTTCAAACCAAACTGTGATCATTATAGATGCTATGAGGAGGACTTACTATTGTTTGGAGTTAAACGGACGGACAAATGAACGTTTTTTATGTCATATCCATAGTTTTTTACCAAGTTGACACGAACAATTGTTTATGGGACATGTGAGGTTTTCAATCTCAAAACAATTGAAATCGATTTCCCTAACTACAATTTCAATCTTAGCACATACTATTTATGGTTAACACCATTTTCCGTAAAGGATAAAAGTCCTGAAAAATTATTAACTATGAAATTCTATGTAAAATTAAAACTTTAACACAAATTAAAATACAAAATCAACTGAAGAAAATCAATATTTTTGGAAAACAAAAATAAATTTATTAAACAGGATTTAAACGTAAACGTTTAAAATGCCAACCCAACATTAAATAATATAATCAAATGGCTGTAGCATTTGGTTTCGATGACGAACTTGCCGATGATGAGGATGCAGCAACCTGAACTTGTTCAGCTTCTGTTGTCTCGAGTTTCTTTTGACCTTCTTCTAATTGTTTAGGTTGTTCTTCTGATGATGCAGGCAGTTCTTCAACTATATCCTCAATTAGTTGATAGGTTATTGGGGCCGGTTGTTTGGGTGGCAACCAATCCGGTATGATCTTATCGTGTAAACGCCAACGTCCATACTCATTGGAAATATGCTTCTCAAATACCACATACTCTAAAACGTCTTTGGCCAAAATTTCGCTACCATGCATAAGGCGGCCAAAACGATCATAAATAGCCAGCATCTGTTGGGTGTGGAAACGCACAGTAACTTGGGCGAATAGATTTTCTTTGGAAATAACATCTGTTACTCTGGCATGAACCATACGTGGTGGCTCCAAAGACTTAAGGAATGTCCAATGTATGGTTTTGTCCTTCACATTATGCATCATTTCAGGATAACAACGTTCAGTGATATGTTCTCTAAGTTTATGTTTATCCTTTTCGGCCATATATTTATGGGCAGCGATATAGATGTCCTGAGCAATACTTGGAAAATTGTCCGTATCGAAATCCTCTTCATAGCCACGTATTTTACGTACTGCCAACATACTCTTGGATTTTTTCTCCAAAAATTCGAATTTTTGTTTGGCACCCGCTGTGGATATGAATGATTTTTTACCATCGCCCTCAGGAGGTACATATGCTTCGAATATGCCACCAGTGCTGCTAATATGGAAAGGCCTTTCCAGCCATGGACGAGGTGGTACAAATCCACGTTCCTTCATGCGTTTCTTTAGCTCATCTTTAGGCAAATCCGAAGTTTTTTCATTGAAATCGGGTATATCCATTTTAACGAATTTCAATTTACGTAGCTTTTTGAATTTAGGATTCCAATGTTTGGTCTGACGATGACGTACTTGCTGGGTTTGCATCAAGGCCTGAACACCGGGTGATAACATGCCTGGTTGCAAATGCTACAAAGAGATTCATTTAAAAAAAATCACTAATAGATCATCTCTAGTAATGTGTTCCCTTCAATCTTACTTGCAAGAACTTTATGCAATGCCTTGTCGAAGATAGGATTTCCATTGTTTACGTAAGTTTAATTTATATTTTCCGAATGGACAAGAAATTAGCTCAACCCTACCGTAAAACTAACAACCGTATGTATTTGACAATCACCTGGGTTATCATGGGGTTGCCACATCCATGAGATTTACATATAAAATGGCAACAACACGAAATAAAGCTTTATGGCCCAGTACGCACTTAAAATGCGTGGTACATAACTTTATCGACTTCAAGACGAATTTCTATTTTAAAACCCGGTATATACCTATTGCTTAGTACTAAGTTCGTTGCTGCGAAAAACGAATATCTTCATATATCTCCGTAAATAAGGCCTCAAACCCAGGGATGTTAACTTATATATGCGAAATAATATGCCTGCCTATTTTTTCCTGCGAAAATTCCAGGGTTGTATAAATTTGTGTCCGAAAATGCTCAAAACAAAGATTTCGCATTTAATCCGCGCTAACATTTTTTATATGGAGTATAACAGTTTTTCGTGAGAAAACGTGATTTTAGTACTTATAGGCCGGTACTCTGTTCGGTTTTCGCGTTGAAACTCCATACAAAACCAAAAAATGCGAAAATTTTGCGAAATTTTTTCCATTTGTGATACTTTGTTTTTTCGTGTTGAAAAACTGACGTTTATAGCACGACGCCATTTGCAATGTGAATTAAGAAATAATTTATTTATTAAAAACTATTTGTGCGGGTTTATAAAACTATAAACTATAAACTATACAAAGGATCAAAGGAATAGCAGATCAATTGCCCAAGGAAAAATAAAATGTTATTTTGTAAAAACAAGCAACAACCACCAACTTAATCCAATATCGCTCCCTGTAAAATAGCGCTCCAAGCTACCTAAAAAAACGCCGCTTTCTATGTGCGAAATAATGGTTTCCATAAAAATTTTTCGCAAGAATGAACATAGTACCGGCCTTAAGGTGGGTACTATGTTTGTTGGCACGAAAAAAACTTCACTTAACCATTCTTTCGCGTTGAAAAATGAGAGTGTTGACAATACATTTCGAACGAAGAAAACAGCTATTTTGGAGCTATTCCGCGTTTATTTCTCCGCAATTTAATTGACAACATCGCCAAATGTCATACTATTTTTACTTATACATACGCAGCAGCTGATTGTTTACATACACGCATTAATGATAATTGTTTTGAAAAGTGTTTTTCTACCAGTATTTGGATTGTTTTGCAAAAAAATCTCATACAGCACTGGACACTAATAATTGTTAAGAATAAAGCTCCAGCCGCTCTACTCCTGGTGTCTTACCACATTCTGCAACAGCTTTTACAACATGTGGTACATTGTCTTCTTCAGCTTTTCCAAATGGATACCGTCAATTTGTAACGCACATCAAAAAAACATATAATTCCGGTGTTATGCTAACTTTTACATCATGCGCAGCAATGGACTCATTCATCAACAAACTTAATTCGTTGGTGTCCACAATATCTACACAATCGCATTGCAATACCATGCTGTTGCCGCCTCACTAGCAATTTCAAATCCAGTGGTCACCACCACGGTTCCCACAAAGGATAATAACGCCATTTCATTTGCCAATGTTGTTACATCGGGGGGAACAACCAACTTAAGCCCATAACTCAAGTTCAAGGGTAGTTCCTAAGCCAAAGTCACTGTTCCCGACTTATAAAGGGTGATTCTTTTGAGGTTAGGATTTTCATGCATTAGTATTTGACAGATCACGTGGGATTTCAGACATGGTGTCAAAGAGAAAGATGCTCAGTATGCTTTGACATTTCATCATGAATAGACTTACTAACGAGCAACGCTTGCAAATCATTGAATTTTATTACCAAAATCAGTGTTCGGTTCGAAATGTGTTTATCGACAAATTTTGTTCAGCGATGAGGCTCATTTCTGGTTGAATGGCTACGTAAATAAGCAAAATTGCCGCATTTGGAGTGAAGAGCAACCAGAAGCCGTTCAAGAACTGCCCATGCATCCCGAAAAATGCACTCTTTGGTGTGGTTTGTACGCTGGTGGAATCATTGGACCGTATTTTTTCAAAGATGCTGTTGGACGCAACGTTACGGTGAATGGCGATCGCTATCGTTCGATGCTAACAAACTTTTTGTTGCCAAAAATGGAAGAACTGAACTTGGTTGACATGTGGTTTCAACAAGATGGCGCTACATGCCACACAGCTCGCGATTCTATGGCCATTTTGAGGGAAAACTTCGGAGAACAATTCATCTCAAGAAATGGACCGGTAAGTTGGCCACCAAGATCATGCGATTTGACGCCTTTAGACTATTTTTTGTGGGGCTACGTCAAGTCTAAAATCTACAGAAATAAGCCAGCAACTATTCCAGCTTTGGAAGACAACATTTCCGAAGAAATTCGGGCTATTCCGGCCGAAATGCTCGAAAAAGTTGCCCAAAATTGGACTTTCCGAATGGACCACCTAAGACGCAGCCGCGGTCAACATTTAAATGAAATTATCTTCAAAAAGTAAATGTCATGGACCAATCTAACGTTTCAAATAAAGAACCGATGAGATTTTGCAAATTGTATGCGTTTTTTTTTTTAAAAAGTTATCAAGCTCTTAACAAATCACCCTTTATTTCGTCACAAAGGGATGTTAGTGTTCTATACCAGACTCTTCGTTGACTGAAATTAATACATTGAGAAGCAATTGGCTGGTTTACTGAAGGATGTTATACTCTCCCAATGTATAAGTTCCAATAACTATTTCAGTCACGTTATGAAATTCAACCAGTGTTTTGAATTGATAAAATGCAAGAATGCCGCTAACTGAAATTTAAAAGCCACAACGAAATTAAATCGTTTCATTCCAGCCTATCGCAATCATTTTGGACAAATGATGAATACAAGAAAATTATTTTGCTATTTAAATAAAAATTATTTAATTATTTGCTATAAACATTTATTTTGGATATAACTTTGTTCAGAAAAATTTACTAATTTTATATTAAAAAGTATAAAACGTATAAGACCACCCAATTACTTATACCCCGGTATATAAAAATAAAACAAGTTCGATTATAATTTTATTATGATTTTTTATTAATTTGTACATTTATACACTAATTAAAGACCCTAGAACACAATGTTTTCTTTTCTGGATTATCAGCTTTCTTTCATTAATATTGTTATATTTAAAAATTTTTAATTATCATTTCTCATATTTAGCTTTCATGTTGTTTCCATTAAAAATTAAAATTGCATTAACATTTCTTTTGTTCAGTTCTCATTCATTTACGCCTCTTACACACAAAAAACGAGCTCGCTTAACAAATAGAAAAGGGAGCAATTACGAGGAGCGGTAAAATAATAAAAAAAAAAAATACAATTCATTTCTTTGTAAAAAATGGGTGTTGAATGTAGAAGCACTGGGTTTACAGAGATAAGACGAAATCGTTTTTAAGCATATTTTAAAAAAGAAATCTTCATCGATTACATCTGCAGTATTATGACAATTAGCTTCTTCTACTTCTTCGTGTTCTGTGCAAACATTATGTTGCATAACATTAGTCAATTCTAAATTAGCAGGGGATGATGATAAATGGTGGACTGGTTGTATCTCTACAATATGACGCTGATGGAATGCTATTGTTGCTGATGGCTGAAGCGATGATGGTACTGTTGTAATAGGCGGAGTTTCCAACGGGCACCGGTCGCCGATTGGAAACTCCTAGAAGACATTCCTTAGGGGTAAAATTTCACCCGGCCACTTCTTCGTCAGCAAAATCCAATTTAACAACATCACCTGGTAAACATTCCTCCACATCAACTTCATTCTCTGCCGTATTTATACGGTTCAATGTCATTGTAATATCTGACCAGACTTAAGTCCCACGGTAGCTCCTGCTAAAGCCATTGTAGTGGTGGGAACAACAACATTCGATCCAGCTGCTGGTGATACTATTGTGGATGATTGTGAAACCACCATTGCATTAATATTGCATTTGTATTACTAACGGCAGCAACAGTCGATATTGCATTTGAAGAATTAGTAATAGTGGCTAATGTTGGAGTAGTATTTGCTGCCACCCCAATGGGACCACTCACTACTTGGGCGGCCGTTGTATTTGGTTGTTGCAATACAATATTTGCGGTCACAGCCACTGTGGTCGTGGCAGGTGTTGAGGGTGCTACGTTGGAGTTGTTCACTGTAGCTGATGTAGTGGCTGCAATTGTGGGTGTCAGGGATGTGAGGGCAGATGCTACTGTGGCAGAAACGGCTACAGAACCAGATGCTGTTATATATGTTATATACATATAGCACTCCGTTATTTTTATTTCGTCAATCTAATTGCATTTTTAAATAACAACGCGAACCACTTTATGTATTCTAATTTAACACAAATCATTTGAATAAATCAATTATTTCTTAATTCACATTACAAATGGCGCCATGTTTTGAAACTAACTAATCTCAACATATGGAAGGATTTAAAGCCGACCTAATTAGGGACTATGCACTTTATGTCAGGGGGGTTACTCTGTATTGCGATACGAAAGCAAATGCGATGCGATAGTTAAATGCGTTAAGAGTACAATTCGGTACTCTGTATCACTTGCGCAAACGCTTTCGCAAAGTAAACTGAAAATATGGTAACGCTTTAGCAAAATAAAGCGAAAATATGACAACGCTGGCTGCACAATGTAAACAATAACGAAAATGATAAAAAGAAATGTCAAAAAATTGTAAATAAAAACATTTTAAACAATCTTCCGTTCGGTGCGTGTTCTTTTAAAACTTGCTAATCGTTTATAACAAAAAAGTAATAATTATGGATTCGATAGCGTTATGGTTTGAAGAAAATTAACATGAACGAATTACAAGAAGAATTTTGCGAGATCGGTCAAATATACTCTCCCTAAGTGACCACGGGTAAGAAAATGGAAACTCAAATTATGTGACAAACGTTTTCGAATATTTCATTTTTATAGATTTCGTCTTAATAAAGATGCGTTTATGTATGTATTAAACGCTATTAAAGACGACCTCGTCGTTCCAAATAAATCCACAGCCATTCCAACTCCAATAAAAGTGGCCGCTGCTTTGAAATTGCTTGGACAAGGTGGTTATCTACACCAAATCGGCCAAGACCATCTTTTAGGACTATCAGAGCAATCTATGTCGCGCTGCTTAAAAGAAGTTTGCGAGGTGATTGAACGAATACTTTGTCCCAAGCACAAACAATTTGAGGTAACTGCGGAAGAGACCATAAAGTCTACCAAAGTTTGGAACTGACGTTGCTGTGTCTGTAACTTTTTTGGTTTTTCCCTAAAACAATAAACAATTTAGATACAAATATAAAAATTTAATTGTGCTTACTTACATATTTGTTACTTTGCGATTGCTATTTTGTTTGCGCACGATTTTTGCGATCAACGAACGAGTTTGACATACGCTTTCGCATTATAGAGTGCGGTGATGCCAGATTTGCGAAAACTAGATGCGCAAGGTAGATACGAAAACGAATTACTGAGTACCAATTACTCGATTCGCGACAATTTTTCTTACGCATCGCAATACAGAGTAACCCCCCAGTTTTTCAACTCGAAAAAACAAAGTACCACAAATGAAAAAATATTTCGGTAGTTTTTCGCATTTTTGGTTTTGTATGGGATTTCGCTTCGGAAACCGAACATAGTACCTACCTTTATAGCGGAAATTTCGTTTGCGTGCCAATAATACAGTTTTATTTCTTATGGGAGCAAAATGTAATATGTATTCAATCGATAATAACACCGCATAAAATTATCGTTAGCAAATATATAGCAATGCATTTCTAATGGCCTTAGGGCCGGTATGCACATTCTATATTTTCCAGCGTAAATTCCGTGATGTGTTGTTATTGTTTGTTTTCTTTTAGCTCCCATGAGAAATAAATTGTAAAACTGTGTTATTGGCACTCAAACGTTTTGCTAGAGGTGATTATCGACTTTAAAGCTCGGTCTATTGCAGTAGCTAAATCTATTAGTGATTTAAAAAATCGATACTAACAATTTTTTACATCTTCTTTACGGGTATTTGCCACAAGGAATTTTCGCACCTCCCGCGGTATTCAGACTAGGTTAGGTAGCCCAGTGAGATACCAATGAACTTTTCTCTTAACACTGAGCACTATCTGATTCTATGTTTATCTCAATCAAAAGAGTCCTCTTTTTATAGACGAATATCATGCCAAGCTATGTATTTCTTATGGAAAAAAAAAAATTTTAAAAAATCGATTACAATGGGTCACGGAATTTTCGGTACCAAAAACTCCAATGTACTTCTTATTGGTGGCCGTAGAGGAAATTTCGTTTGCTTGAGTGCAAAATGTAAACAACCGATCCTGGGATTGTGGATAGAAAATATGACAATAAATTTCTGAATATTTCTGAAAATTATAACTTATTTCTGAAAATTACCCATAAAAATATTTAAAAAAAAAATATATAAAAAAAATTGCATAATGCTTGTGTCAAACATATCCCAGATATTGAGCATATTATAAGTTATATTGGATGACATAATCGATACTGCAGCTTATTAATTTAACACATTTATAGATATTTTATTTGCCTCCGAGAATTCTTAGCGTTCAGTCAAACTGTAAGATTCTTTATAAACACGAATAAATAAATTGTCCATATTTATACAGACGTCTCTGTTCGCAAGTTATAAATAGTTAATATCTCATCCACCGATTAATACATAAGGCCGGTATGCACCTCTAGCGAAAAATTTCATTCCCATAAGAAATGCATTGCTATTTATGCTAACGATAGCTAATCGGTAGCGTTCAATTTCGTAAGCTGGTACGCACCTCTAATGAAAGTAACAGGGTTGTCAAAAGCATATTTTGGCAGCAAACATTTAATTTATTACAATCATTGTGTGCGTAAAAGTTTTAAAAGGTCTGTAAATAATAAACAAATTATTTGAGGAATATTTGGAACATATATTAACAATTTTTAAAAGCGATTAGCTGGTTTGGTTTGAAAACAAACAAAAAATAGTTGCTGCCATTAGTTGTCAATATCATTCCAATGTAGGCTTTGGAAACCATGGAATTGGCAAAGAATTTCATTAGAAGTGCACACTGGCTTGCAGGATTTTAGCGCTACCGACAATTTCGTGAGCATAAATGGCAATGTATTTCTTATGGGAAGGAATATTTCGCAAGAGATGCCTTCTGCGCTTTATACACTGTAAGATTCTTTACAAACACCGATATTCCGTCCGGAATAACTGATAATCTGTAAAGCGCATTCAACACATAAAAACATTTCGCAAACCGCTGACGCTGACGATTGTGATTTCTGCAATGAGTTACCGTTTAAGAATACGTTAAAGTGGCAACGCTATTACATTAAAAATATATGCCCAATTTTTCTTAGCATCACCAACCTCATTAAAATATAAAATTTTAAAAATATAAATATAAGGAGGATATAGGTGCGCAGAAATGATGTCCAGCACAGATTCTAGATGGAGTATATGCAGGATTTGCTTAAAAAATAGTGACCAAAAGTTATATTCAATATTTAGTGAAGAACCCGAAAAGAAGGACCTGGGAAATATACAAGAAAAAATTGAACAATACGGTGGTATAAAGGTAAGCAAAATAAACAAATATTTCTTGACTTGACCCATGAATAATCTTTTTTTTTAATTTAGATATATCCCCAGAATAATCTGCCTAATAAGATATGCAACCGCTGCTTGTTATTATTGAAGGCTGCCCACAAATTTCGAGACTTGTGCGAGCAGTCACAGGAACAGCTGAAACAGTTTATAAATCCTCTCAAAGAAGAGGACGATGAGGATAGCATACTTGTGTCCAAGGTGGAAGAAGATGATGACGATAGTGTTATTTTGCATAGCGTGTCAAACGAAGTGGAAGAATATATACAACGTGAAAAGACTAATTCGCAGTCGCTGATCGAATCCCAATATGATATTGCGAATGCAGTGGAGGAAGATGAGGACCACCATGAGTTTATATACGAGAGTGTCAATGAATCAAGCCAGGAAGGTATAGAGATGACAAGTGAAGATACTAATTCGTATGGGGATAATGTACATTTTGAATACTATGATACCTCAAGCGATGTAGGGCAAAAACGTAAACCAACTTCTTCGGTGACGACAAAAAACAAGAGGGCAGTTAAGAGGAAGCGTTCAATTAAAACTGGTGGTGAAGACAGTTATACTTGTGATTACTGTGGAAATGTATATAATGATAAGGCGAAATATAGCTTGCATATTAAAATGCACAAAAACATTAAGCCACATCAATGCGAGTAAGTAATTTCAATGTTTATTCCTATGTATTACCAGCTATGTTTCGGTTTCCAACTGTATTTCTAGGATATGCTCTAAACACTTTTCAACAACATCACAGTTATCCAGGCACATGAATTCACATACGGGTAATCGACCATACAAATGTCAATTTTGTGATGCAAGCTTTGGAGATCCTTCAACGAAAATAAAGCACGAAAGGTTAGTAAAGAGACACAACTTCTTGCTCTACGTAGACCTATTGTAAAATACAAACAAATGCAAACGTTTCCCCATAGGATACACACTAACGAGCGCCCCTACAAATGCAGTGTATGTCCAAAATCGTTTTCATATTCAAATGTTTTGAAGGTTCATATGATGGTTCATAGTGGAGAAAAGCCCCATGTGTAAGTTCAATATTTATAATTATGTAAATTAGAATTGCTAATGTAATTCTATATATTATTCACAGATGTGCTTATTGTGACAAGGCCTTTTCGCAAGTTCATCATAAAAATGCTCATGAAAAACGTCATTCGAAACTCGTTGTTATTGATGCCGAAGATCTTAATGAGGAAGATGATGATCTCAAGGATTTCGAAATGGAGAAAGATTAATTAAATCAAAGTCTTGGTTTTAGTTAAAAACAATTTATTAAAAGTGAGTTTGCCGTGCCCATACAAGTTGATTATTTTCAAACAGAATTCATTAAAAGAATAGAATTGTTGATTTATTGCGATTTTGAATATTTTCTAAGACGAGCACAATGTCAGTTGCAGAAAAGGTAATATCATAGGGCAATGAGAAAAATAATAATAGAATATTATCAAAATGAGTTAGGACATCACCTAAAAATGGTCAAGAAAATATTTTCACTTCCCTGCTCATTGCACGGTAAATCCGATCTATTTGCATTAAAAAGGGCTTTTCTAGCAAAGGTACATGCCGGGCTTGATCGTGAATTCCGAAAGGACATATAACTTCAACATTGCGGACCTACCGAAAATACCTTTTGCACGCCAATATGGCAGTTTTGTCATGTGTTTCTTAAGCTCGGCATGAACTTCTAGCGAAACTTTCATTTACATGTCGATAATGCAGTTTTATCAATTAGTTCGTATAGACCGGCATTCACCTCTTAACGTAATTTCTGCTACCCACAAAATTGTATTGCTATATTTGCTTATGAAAATTCCGTGAGCATTGCTAACGATTGTTTACGTCGAACTTTTCATACGATAGCTGTGCACATTTTCAGGTCTGTGACTGTGTAAAATGCAGTCCAGAACAGCTCTTAAGTGTGACAACTCACGAAAGCGATACATAGAACAGAAACGGCCAAAGATTATAAACTTGAGGAAGATAGGAAATTGGCTTGCGTCATACCAAATGTTGCATTTACCACATTAGTTTAATACATGTTTGTAATTTTTTAGTTGTTTTTCGTTTTTATTTTTTAAATGAAAAATTTAATTTTCTTAATGAAACAATGTTAAATTTTAGGCAACAACAAAAAAATTACATTTTCCCCTTTATGGAAATTTATTTCGTGCACTTAATTTCTTTTTATTTGCATTTTAATGCTATGTCAATACTTGTCGTATACGCGTTTGGCTCGAGTATTAAACTAATCTGGTAAATGGTTCGATTTCCCCAGTAGCTAATTTCCTATCTTCCTCAAATCTATAATCTTTGGAAACGGCTATCGATTCGGTTTCCTTTATTATGCCGATAATGCAGTTCAGCGTACAGCTATAACGAATTTTTCGTTTGTGTGCCATTAACAATGATCTATCATTGTTAACTGCCTGTCGATGAAACACAAAATCGACTCGAGACGAATCGTTCGTCTAGATTGAAACTAAAATAACTTTAGATACATTTTCTAGACAATCCTGAATTTTTTCCTGAACTCATTATTTATGATTTACTATCGAACACCGAAACTATTGGGATTCCACAGACCCTGGTTTTTGAGATATCAATATGTGATGTTTGGCCAATCGTTCTTCTCGAGGCGAACGAAAATTACACGAAAATGCAGTAAGGCGGACATGCAGTGGTTTCACTGCAATGTGGAACGCCGTTCGGACTCGGCTATAAAAAGGAGGTCCCTTGTCATTGAGCTTACCATAGAATCAGGCAGCACTCAGTGACAAGAGAGAAGTTCACCTCTGTGGTATTACAATGGACTGAATAGTCTACAAGAAAAGAAAACATTTTTTCCAAGAAAAGAAAACATCTTATAAAAAATTCGTACTTTTTTGCATTTTGCCCGGAAATTGTACTTTTTAGCTTCTTTTATAAAAAAAACAGGTAAAAGTGCGAAAAGTCGTCGAATTCTGTTGTGAAAATAGTGCCTCGCGTAGAGGCAAATTGCGGGCACATTCAGCACTGACGACAAACGGGAGTGCTGCGATTGCCCTGATTGTTCCTTTGAATTCTTTTATGCCCGTTGAAATGATAGCATTTTTTTAGATTGCTGGCAACATTTTAAAAATGCGCATTTTGTACAGACAAAACGAAAGCAAAGCACTTTTTTCAGAAAAGAAAACACCATAAGTGAGCCTGAAATATCGGGCTGCCACTATACCTAACCTAATATGGCGTTCTCACCAAGTATGTTTTGGGGTTTGAAATGTTTTACCTTTATGAGCATTTCAAAACGAGTCGTTTTTCCCATAAAGGTAAGTACTATGTTCGCTTTTCGCGTTGAAATTTTCGCGGTTACTTTACTAAAACATTTCAATATAAAGCAGATAGATTAACTCAATTAATGTGCAATTTCTTGTTTCTCTAGATTTCGACAAGACTTTACAGGAATAAGTTTGTTTTCATTTATAATTTTGATTATTTGAGGAAAAGTAATCGCGAAAATAAAGTGGTTTTCAACTCGAAAACCGAACATAGTACCCACCTTAAGGTGGGTATTAAGTTCGAGTTTAGCCGCTAAAATCTTCATTTTTCACGATTACTTTTCTTTAATAATAATGTATTTTAAGGCATACAAACTGTGAAAATTTGCTTTGGGATATTCCCCATCAAGTTATAATGAAATCTGCAACAAATATGTATAATTTTATGACTTTTTTCCTGTTTTAGTTTTCATATCAGTGAAAATTAGCGGTTAAACTCGAACTTAATACCCAGCTATACAAAAAATTAAGTTCAATACACAAGTTTTCCTCCGAAACACATAAATTTTATAATGTGAACGCCCCTATTTGGAATATGCTCCGATTGAACATACTCTTTTCTTATTAAAATAAATTTCATAGAAAAAACGATAAAGCAAAGACATTGAAGAACATATATATGTTCTTCAATGTCTTTGCTTTATTCCAATTATCTAGTCATCAAGTTCCTGAAAATTGCCAGTATTTTAATAACAACAATTTTGTAAAACCAACGTTCTTGAGGAAAACACGAAGTACGTGGTCAGTTGGAAGAAATACAAATTGGTAAGTCAAAATAAAAAGTGAAATGAAAACAATGGAAATTACAAAACTCGATTGTTTTGCAGAAAACTAAAATCATTGGATGGTATATTCTTGGAAGATGTTGGCCGATGAAAAACCGATGAAGGGAACAACAAAGAAAAGTTTTCAGAAAACTTACAAGGTGCAACCAATTAAAACAAAGTGCAACAATTCCTATATCAAGAACTTCTGGATGAAAATGTGCATTACATCAATTTACATCCCGTCATCAGTTTGATATTTTGTGATTTCCTCTTGCTGGAATCTATTCTAACACACAAGCCAGCAAGTTCCTCGATAGTAATTATTTCAAATTGCCAGGATATTAATTAATAGTTATTTGACACCAACATTATGGAGGAAATGGAATTATACATGTAAAAATGTTTAAGATATTTAAAGTTGTATTCATAGTTTTATTTATTAATACGTTTAATAAGATAATTACATTTTGATTGGTATTATATTATTATTTTTATATATTATTAATGTTATTTTTAAGATTATTATATTTGTTAACGAAAAAAATAATAAAATTTACAAAATCTCTAGAAATTTAGTATTGACTTTCAGTTAGAACTAGGATTGACTTTCATACAAATTGTGGTTTGAAAGTATTCGCAACAATGCTAATTTTTTATTTTTATCACATTGAAAACTGTTTGAGAAATTATTGAGTAGCGATGCATTTCAATTTGAGGATTACAATTGAGAAATTATTGCTATTGTGTTGAATTTTACTGTTGAGGGTAATGTCTGTTTTTTGTTGAGAACGCGATTTTCTCAACAATTTCTCAACTTGAATATTACCCTAATCCTTTGAAAAAATGTTTGAAAAATTATTGAATTTTAGTATTTTTCAAACGTTTGTGTTTATTGGGTAGGGACGTGATAATAACTTAAAAAATGTTTGCGATCGCGCTATTTATTTGAACAAACGTATATTTGAATTAAGCGTAAATGGGAATTTCGACTTTCCATGACAACCTTCAAACTAAAACACCTCAACGCGGTATGTTTTGTTTTGGAAAAAAGAATGAAGAATGAGACAGTGGGAACATAGAATAACCTTATCATCATGTATTTCTTATGAGAGTTAAAGTCAAATAATCAATAATAACGCTTCTAGATTTTATTTGTAGTGTATATGACGATATGCGTCTTTCAGGCTATAAGTTTTTTCCGGACGGAATGTCTGTGTTTGTAAAGAATCTTACAGTGTGTCCAATCGATACGAATTGTTGGCGATGACTAAATTATCGGTAATTGCGTTATCGATCCCATAAACATGCTGCAGTATCGATTATGCCTTCGGACTTAACTTATAATCTGGCCAATGTATGGGATATGTTCGACACGAGCACTGTCGTCCGGATAAATTTATAATCTGCACGGCGCATTAAGGGTGCATATGGGACTTTAGATAAAAAAATACCAAAGTTCACGTTTCGTCCATTATGTTTCGGCCTTTATTTATTTTTATTTATTTATTTATCTATAAGACCTTAAAAACGTTACAAGAATGAGAGCAAAAGAACTACTACTCCTACTTTACAGACATAATCCGTTATGTTAATCTTCTGAAAATTAATGCTATTATTGCAAGTTTGCTTTGAATTTGTTACGGACACAAAATATAAATAATCGATAACAACGCCACAGCAAATCTTCAGGCATACTGCTGTTCTGTCAGTGTATCTAAAAACATTTTTTTATCATGTGAAGAACCCATTAACAGCTCTGTACACATTATTTGACATTTGTTTGACATGCGTTGACAGTATCAGAAAACGAAAGCTAGAAATACCCAACAACAATAAAAACGCGACAAGCGTCATTTCTTCAGCTAAAGGTTTTTTGGAATTTGTCTAATTTTGTATTTCAACTGAAATCTTTTGGAAAAATATACCAAAACGGGTGGTCAAAATGAAATCAGGCTTAAATCAAAAGTGGCTGGTTTGCAGGGTTTGTTTGAAGCAACCTAAGGAGAACATGCACACAATCTTCGACAAAAATGCAGAGAAAGATCTGACGCGTATGATATTAGAATGTGGAGGAGTGCCTGTAAGTGGTATCTTAGGAATCTTCGGCTCAACTGCAGTTTATGGGCCCCTCACCGAATTGCTTAAAATTAATATATGTTGTGTCATTCGGTGAGCTGATTCCAACAAAGTGACCCATACCCGGGGGAAGTACCCGGGTCTTGAGATATAGCCCTTCAAAGGGTCAATAAAAACTTGATATATCTCTTTTGTTTTTTGTCCAATCTAGACAAACTTGGTATCATATGAAAGCTTATTCAATGCACTTTTATACGCAAAAAAAATTTTTTTAATATTTAATTTAGTTTGGGAGATATAAATAAAAAAATAAAATTTTTACCCTATTTTTTTGTTATTTTCGTTATATCTCAAAAAGTCTTCGATTATACCCTAACATGTTTTACACATAGATTGAAAGCCTATATTCTGGCCTTTCGATTGATGTACAACATGTCTTTATAAGTCCACTTTTAGCAAAGTTATGGAGTTTTTATTCTGAGAAGAAAAAGAAAAATGTATTATTACTGAAATATTTTCTCCCCTTATGTTTGCGTTAGCCAACTTTGGACTCTGTCCATAGGAGAAAGTCTTAAACCCCGGCCGAAGGCCGGCTACATTTCCCCCCTTGAGCCAGCGTTAGCCCACTTAGGACTCTGTCCATAGGAGAAAGTCTTAAACTCCGGCCGAAAGCCGGCTACATTTCCCCCCTTGGGCCCTTTGGTTTATAATTTCATATTTTAGTTTATAATTTCATATTTTAATTTTAAGCATATATTATACGTTGATATTGTACATGGTAAAAAAATCTAGTGTTTAAGAATATATAAAATTTAAACGAAAAGTGGGAAACAAAAGAATTCATAGATAATAGATACAAAATTTTAAAAAAATTAATTTACAGTATTGTACGACATTAAACTTCCCCTTGGGACTGCGTTAGCCCACATTGGACTCTGTCCATAGGAGAAAGTCTTAAACCCCGGCCGAAGGCCGGCTACTTTCCCCCCTTGGGCCGGCGTTAGCCCACTTTGGACTCTGTCCATAGGAGAAAGTCTTAAACCCCGGCCGAAGGCCGGCTACTTTCCCCCCTTGGGTCTGTGTTAGCCTACTTTGGACTCTGTCCATAGGAGAAAGTCTTAAACCCCGGCCGAAGGCCGGCTACTTTCCCCCCTTGGGTCTGCGTTAGCCCACTTATGGACTCTGTCCATGTAGCCGGCCTTCGGCCGGGGATTAAGACTTTCTCCTATGGGCAGAGTCCAAAGTGGGCTAACGAACACACAAGGGGAGAAAATATTTCAGTAATAATAAAATTTTTTTTCTACTCAGAGAAAAAACTCCATAACTTTGCTAAAAGCGGACCTATGAAGACATGTTGTACATCAATCGAAAGGCCAGAATATAGGCTTTTAATCTATGTATAAAAAATGTTGGGGTATAATCGAAGACTTTTTGAGATATAACAAAAATACCAAAAAATTTGGGTAAAAATTTTCTTTTTTTATTTATATCTCTCAAACTAAATTAAATATATAAAAACGGTTTTTTGCGTATGAAAGTGCATTGAATAAGCTTTCATATGATACCCAATTTGTCAAGATTGGGCAAAAAATAAAAGAGATATATCAAGTTTTTATTGACCCTTTGGAGGGCTATATCTCAAGACCCGGGTACTTCCCCCGGGTATGGGTCACTTTGTTGGAATCAGCTAATCGAATGACACAACATATATTAATTTTAAGCAATTCGGTGAGGGGCCCATAAACTGCAGTTGCTCCGAATCTTCTTTGGAATAATCACAATTTTTTTGTTCTGATTTAAATAGATAAAGCAATTTGACCATTATCCGGATAAGATCTGTGACAAATGTTACAAATACCTGCAAGTGGCCCATAAATTCCGTGTCTGTTGCCAAAGGTCTCATAAGCATTTAAGTAAATTCCTAGCGCCCGTTGAAGTGGAAGAAGAGGAAGACAAAAAAGAAGAAATACATTGCGATGAAGATACCACTGACTCAGTGCCAAACACTTTGGCCTTTACCGAAGATGGCTATGTTGTGGAGGAAACAACAGATGATTTGATGATAAAAATGGAACAGGAACATCAATCAGAATCGGTCAAAGAAGAGTACACGGTGCATATACAAGAGGAAGATGATGATTTTGTAGAAATCTATGAACCCATGACCGAAGAGGAGGAAAAAGAAGTATTCCAATTGGCCGATGAAGCATATGAAAATGATGTGAGTAATGTAATATTGCGTTCAATTGTCTAATGTTACGATGGTTTCTCTTGCAATAGAGTTTAACTGGCAGTAGAGGCGATATGGAATTCTTAGAACTGGAAGAGGATCTTGAATTACCCTCCTCCGACAATGATGATCTATCATCCTCAGGAGGACAAAAATCTGTTCGCAACCGCGTGGTTATGAAACGTTCTGTTGCAAAACCATCTACAAGTCAAGCAGCCAAACGAAAACGTACAGGACCTCGTCAAAAGAAACCAAAAGATATTGCATACATTTGTGATTTTTGTGGCAACAAATACCCATCACAGGGTCGATTAACCGAGCACATTAAATTGCATAAGGGTATTAAGCCTCATGAATGCGAGTAAGTTTTTAAATTTTAAAAACGATCCTACCAATGTTTTATATGAGACTTATTGCTATGTTTTCCTCTATAATTTTAGAATATGTGGACATTGTTTTGCTCAAACCCAACAATTGGCTAGACACATGAATACACATACTGGAAATCGCCCATATAAATGCAGTTATTGTCCAGCTGCTTTTGCTGATTTATCAACTAGAAATAAACATCATCGGTAAGACAAGAAGTAGCTCTCGGTTGTTGAATTCTTCATTTTGCATTTGTTTACTTTCAGAATTCATACAAATGAGAGGCCATACGTTTGTGATGTCTGTGGCAAAGCATTCACGTATACGAATACCCTAAAATTCCATAAAATGATACATACTGGAGAAAAACCATATGTGTAAGTACTAGTATCCCTGTCCTTGTAAGATAAAATTGATTTACAGTAGTGTACAACCCAATTGCATTGAGGCAATTTTTCTTCGCTTCACGGAAAAAGATGTTTTTTTTTTGTTCAATCACGAATTAACAAGTTCCAATTAATTTTTAACTGAAATTGCTTAAGTTACGGAAATGACAGTATCATTTATCAGCGCCAGTCGAAAATTTATTGATCTAATTTTATACTATTCTCCACTAGAGGGCAGTAGCGATTTTGAGTTTTCGTTGATGCTAAAGCTTTGTCTTCCTTAAGAAAAATGCGATTGTTTTTGCGAGCAAGAACACCTTTAACCCATCCTTTCAGATTTTTTTTTATATATTTTTCAATCATATGAATTAGTGGCGGTACTACCACTCCGGCCTTCTTAAGTTCTACAAAAGCTATCGGATTTTGCATTAAGAGGGGTTAATTTGGCTTTGGAAGAATGTAATTTTTTGAGATAAATGTGTAAAAGCAATATCAGCCAAAAAAGCTAATATCAGCTATTTCCTCTGGTACACCTGTGGTAGCTCCTAGTTTTGTTAAAAAAATCCGCTTTGCCTGGTATATTCCTGATCCCCTGCAACCAACAACGTTAGACGAATAGTAGGTTAGGTTAAGTGGCAGCCCGATGTATCAGGCTCACTTAGACTATTCAGTCCATTGTGATACCACATTGGTGAACTTCTCTCTTATCACTGAGTGCTGCCCGATTCCATGTTAAGCTCAATGACACGAGACCTCCTTATTATAGCCGAGTCTGAACGGCGTTCCACATTGCAGTGAAACCACTTAGAGAAGCTTTGAAATCCTCAGAAATGTCATCAGCATTATTGAGGTGGGATAATCCCACCGCTGAACTAGCGAATACTTATATAATAAATTCAATTCCATAAGTATATAATTCGAACAATTTTTTTTTTCTTTTTCAGCTGCGATCTATGTGGCAAAGGATTCCAACAAAGCTATAAACTACGCAGCCACAAGTTGACACATGAAAAGAAAGGAGTTAAACTTCAGCAAATAGCCCAATTAGTAGATAACAGCGGTATGGAACAAACAACTTATCAAGATGTGAATGTAGAAACTGCGGCACAACAATTATTGGAGATTTAAGGAAATTAAAAACCGAATATAGAAGATTTGTCATTAGCTTTTGCACCCCAGGTTCGTTTCCTTCGCATTGAAACCCCATATAAATTAAACCTTAATCTTCTAAGAGTAAAATGTTTGATTTTACATTTTTTGTTTAGCTTTGACTTTATATTTCTTTAAAAAAAAATACAAAAACAGAAAATACAAAAAATAATATTCACATAATTTTAAAGAAATCCTTAAAGTGAATTTCTTTGTAATTTACAAATAAAGATAGACATAATGTTTAAAACCACAAATCTTAAGCCTCAATTAGTTCTTAAGGAATTTGGCATGGTAAGCAATGTGTTCACCCATAAATGTGGCTATGTAATAGTAGGCATGGTCATATCCTTGACGTTGTTTGTAAATTGTCTGCAAATGGTCATTGGTGGCACAGGCTTTCAAAAGATTATCGGGAAGTAATTGAGGCAGGAAATTATCATCTGTACCTTGGTCTATAAACAATTCCAAAGGTGTTCCGGAATATGATTGAGCTAAATGGGTCGCATCGTATTGCTTCCATTGTTCCTTATCATCTCCCAAATAGCCACTTAAACATTTTTGTCCCCAAGCACTTTCAATTGGATTGGCAATGGGAGCAAATGCCGAAACAGACTGATATTGGCCTGGATTTTTCAAAGCACAAATCAAGGCCCCATGTCCTCCCATGCTATGACCAAATATACTCTTCTTATTAGGTAAAACAGCGAAATTTGTATTCACCAATTCCACCAACTCCTCGGTGACATAAGAATACATTAAATAATTCTTAGACCATGGTTCTTTTGTGGCGTTAACATAAAAACCAGCACCGGAACCGAAATCGTAAGAATCGTCCTCACCAGGTACACTGACATTACGTGGCGATGTGTCTGGATTCACCACACAGATACCTTCTTTAGCAGCATATTGTTGCATTCCCGATTTTTGGATGAAATTTTCGTGAGTGCATGTTAATCCAGAGAGATAGTAGAGAACAGGGGTATTTTCTCCTTCAAGCATACATGGAGGCAAGAAAACTCCAAATTTCATCTCACATCCTAATACCGCAGAGTTGTGACTGTAAACACGTTGTTCCCCTTCAAAGCATTTGGAGCTGGATACCAGTGTGAGAGCCATTTTTATGTTAAATATGAAAGCAATCTATGAATACCGGCTCGGCTGTCGTACCAGGATCATAGACTCTATATTGCTATAGATGACCGAAATTTTTTTCTATTATCTACTGTCTATGACCAGGATGTTAACAACGTTGCCTATCAAATGAACTTTGCCCACATAAAAAAGAGTTGCCATTTCGAGTGATTCGATAAAAAAAACAGGTATGTTGCCAAAAAACCGGGTTCTAAACACAATTGTTTTAAAATTTTTATACACTTCACCACTACTGTGGTACAGGGTATAATAAGTTTGTGCATTTGTATGTAACGCCAAGAAGGAAAAGTCTGAGACCCATCGTTTAGTATACCGATCGTCTTAGAATTAAATTGTGAGTCGGTTTAGCGATGTCCGTCTGTCTGTCTGTCTGTCTGTCCGTCTGTCTGTTGATGTATTTTTGTGTGCAAAGTACAGCTCGCAGTTTTAGTCCGATTGTCCTAAAATTTGGTATAGTGTCCTGTTTCGGCTCAAAGACGATCCCTATTGATTTTGGAAAAAATCGGTTCAGATTTAGATATAGCTGCCATATATATTTTTCACCGATCTGGTCATAATTGGCGTGTTTATCAACCGATCTTCCTCAAATTCCGTACATCCGAATATTTTATAAGTCTCGAAAAACTTGCAAAATATCAGCCAAATCGGTTCAGATTTAGATATAGCTCCCATATATAGCTTTCGCCCGATTTGCACTCATTTGCCCACAGAGGCCAATTTTTTGCTCCGATTTAGTTGAAATTTTGCACAGGGAGTAGAATTAGCATTATAGCTATGCGTGCCAAATTTGGTTGAAATCGGTTCAGATTTAGATATAGCTCCCATATATAGCTTTCGCCCGATTTACACTCAAATGACCACAGAGGCCAATTTTTTGCTCCGATTTAGTTGAAATTTTGCACAGGGAGTATAATTAGCATTATAGCTATGCGTGCCAAATTTGGTTGAAATCGGTTCAGATTTAGATATAGCTCCCATATATAGTTTTCGCCCGATTTACACTCATATGACCACAGAGGCCAATTTTTTAACTCCGATTTAGTTGAAATTTTGCACAGGGAGTAGAATTAGCATTGTTGCTATACGTGCCAAATTTGGTTGAAATCGGTTCATATTTAGATATAGCTCCCATATATAGCTTTCGCCCGATTTACACTCATATGACCACAGAGGCCAATTTTTAACTCCGATTTAGTTGAAATTTTGCACAGGGAGTAGAATTAGCATTGTTGCTATACGTGCCAAATTTGGTTGAAATCGGTTCAGATTTAGATATAGCTCCCATATATAGCTTTCGCCCGATTTACACTCATATGACCACAGAGGCCAATTTTTAACTGCGATTCAGTAGAAATTTTGCACAGGGAGTAGAATTAGCATTATAGCTATACGTGCCAAATTTGGTTGAAATTGGTTCAGATTTAGATATATCTCCCATATATAGCTTTCGCCCGATTTACACTCATATGACCACAGTGGCCAATTTTTAACTCCGATTTAGTTGAAATTTTGCACAGGGAGTAGAACTAGCATTGTAGCTATGCGTGCCAAATTTGGTTGACATCGGTTCAGATTTAGATTTAGCGTCCATATATGTTTTTCTGATTTCGACCAACATTTTCCTTGTAAAATTGCCACTGCTTAGTCGAAAAGTTGTCAAAATGACTCTAATTTTCCTAAACTTCTAATACATATATATCGAGCGATAAGTCATAAATAAACTTTTGCGAAGTTTCCTTAAAATTGCTTCAGATTTAAATGTTTCCCATATATTTTTTTTTACTAAAATTGTGTTCCACCCTAGTGCATTAGCCAACTTAAATTTTGAGTCTATATATATTGTACAAGTCTTTCAAATTCTGTCCAAATCGAGTGATATTTAAATGTATGTATTTGGGACAAACCTTTATATATAGCACCCAACACATTTGACGGATGTGATATGGTATCAAAAATTTAGATCTACAAAGTGGTGCAGGGTATAATATAGTCGGCCCCGCCCGACTTTAGACTTTCCTTACTTGTTTTATTTTGCAGTATGCACCTCTAGCGAAATATGAAGTGGGCAGTTGTAATCGATTGTTTACGTTCTTCTTCCATAAGAAATACATAGCAAATCTGTATTATTGGCATGCAAAACTGCGTTACTGAGACGCAAACGAAATTTGCGCTAAAGGCCGGTAAGCACAAGAAAGCAAAAACATTCCGTGGGACATTGGCGAAATGCCTTTTTGGCATGCAACAGGCAATTTTACAAAAGCTGCATAAGATATACATGGCAAAACTGTATTATTGACACCCAAACCAATTTTGTCACTAGAGCAGGCTTTATACACCGTGCAGACTATAAGAATCTTACAGTGTGTCGAATCGATACGACTTGTCGGCGATGACTAAATAATCGGTAAATGTGTTATCGATCCCATAAACATGTAGCAGTATCGATTATGCATTCGGACTTAACTCATAATGTGCACAATATATGGGATATGTTCGACACGAGCATTGTCGTCCGGAATAACTGATAGTCTGTAAATCGCATTACGAGGATTTCTTGTCTAGTGCGAACGTAGTATTATAATCTGTATGGCGCATTAAGAGGAACGTGTTGACATGCAACGGGCGCTCCGAAATGATATTGAATTTGTACATTTTGCTCCCAATGAAATGCATGTGAAAACTGTATTATCGACAAGAATCATCGAACCTAGGAAGTAGTGCTATTCACTCTTCACAAAATATCAAAAGAACTCTTTTTACAATAGTGATAGAAAATACTTTATTTTTTTTGCACATTTACCCATCACAATTAGAGATTGTTAAAGTGTCACTCCAATCGAACAAAAGCTTTCGTTTCGAAAATGAGAAATTGGCCCGTTTTAGTGAGCAAGATGCATAACTACCTTATGCATAACTACCTAGACAGGTGGCAACACCATCCGATTTATTTAAAAACAAATCCATATGTTTATTGTGAAGAAGAAGAAGAGGAAATATAAAAACGTTTGTAAACAATCGACAATAGATATTAAAAATGTCCGAGGAAGTTTCTACTGGTTCCAGTTTTGGATTTAAAAAACGTAACATTAAAAAGCCAGTATTTCGTAAAAAGCAGGAATCAAGCAATGAATCTGGTAAATAGTTATATTGTTGTAAATATCCCTCTTTTTAATGTAACTATTCATATCGCAGATGCCGGCAGTGACCAAGAACAAACGTCTGCCGTTATACGGATGGAGCAACGTCGAAAAAGAGCCAATCCAAATTTTCAAAGCACCAAGCACTTAAGTTCAAAAAGAGAACGCAATGATAAAAATAGTTCGAGTAGTAGTGACGAAAGTGATGAAGACAATAAAGTTTCCGTTTCATATAAATCCAAACGTACGGCCATACCAAATGGGCCACAAGATCAAGGTGCCACCTCAGTATTGGAAATAGATACAGAACTAGATCGTGATGCTCAGGCCATACACCAAAAATCGGTACAAATCAATGAAGAACTTGAGGGCAAAGAAGATGATAAAATCTATAGGGGTATAAACAATTACACGCAGTACTATAAGAAAAAAGACACAGCCGCTGGTAATGCTAGTTCAGGTATGGTACGAAAAGGTCCTATTCGAGCACCAGCTCACTTAAGAGCCACTGTCCGTTGGGATTATCAACCGGATATCTGCAAAGATTATAAAGAAACGGGCTATTGTGGATTTGGTGATAGTTGCAAATTTTTACACGATCGTAGTGATTATAAAGCCGGATGGCAATTGGAATTAGATCATGCTGCTCAACAAAAAGGTGAATGTGAATCCGATGATGATGATACTAAATACGAAATACATTCTGATGAAGAATCACTGCCATTTAAATGTTTCATATGCCGTCAAAGTTTTGTTAATCCAGTTGTGACAAAGTAAGTAAGGAATTATTTTGCATTTTTTATAATTAAGGTTAATTACTTTGTTCTAGATGCAAGCATTATTTTTGTGAAAAATGTGCCCTGGAACAGTATAAAAAGTCTCAACGTTGTTTCATTTGTTCACAACAAACCAATGGCATTTTCAATCCAGCCAAAGAGCTTATGGCACGACTTAAAAACATGCCAGATGAAAGCGGTGATCATGACCATAACGATTCTGATGAAAGTGATTAAGCAGATTCGAAAACGACGACGTGTTTATTTCTTATGGATATTTACGATAAATGATTTTTTGCTACAATAAAGTTATTGGATCTGTGTTATCCATTCCGGAACAGAAAACCTATATTTAATTGCTTGATTTACAACATTGGCTTATTTATATATTTTCTAAGGTTCAGAGCATTTTACATTTTAAAATATCTTCGAAATATTTATAGGGATGTAGTCCATATTTGAATAAGAGTAACTGAGTAGCATGCTAAAGCGATTTAGATTGTTTTGAAGAACAATAAATCTTAGTCAAACATTGTTTTTATTCGACAGTTCATTAGAAATAAATAATGCTGAGCATTATTTATTTTTCCACCTTCAAAGTTATTCCCTCTATATAAACTTATGCCAAAGTTTCCTTCTCATCACTGGTGCAGCCATCAACGTCTAATTCATTCCCCGGAGTTGTTCCTCCAGTTCATTACCACACGAAAAATTTTGACAAACTCATTTCTATAGGAAATTTTGATAAAATTTCATTTTTATAGTAAATTTTCTGAAATTTTAATTTCTTTAGGAAATTTTGACAAAATTTCATTTCTATAGGAAATTTTGACAAAATTTCATTTCTATAGGAAATTTCTGAAAATTTCATTTCTATAGATTTTCCGAAATTTTCATTTCTTTAGAAAATTTTCTGAAAATTTAATTTCTTTAGATTTTCTCAAATTTTCATTTCTTTAGAAAATTTTCTGAAAATTTCATTTCTATAGGAAATTTTCTGAAAATTTCATTTCTATAGGAAATTTTCTGAAAATTTCATTTCTATAGGAAATTTTCTGAAAATTTCATTTCTATAGGAAATTTTCTGAAAATTTCATTTCTATAGGAAATTTTCTGAAAATTTCATTTCTATAGGAAATTTTGACAAAATTTCATTTCTATAGGAAATTTTGACAACATTTCATTTCTATAGGAAATTTTGACAAAATTTCATTTCTATAGGAAAGTTTAATTTCTGTAGGAAATTTTCTGAAAATTTCATTTCTATAGGAAATTTTATTAGAAAATTTCATTTCTTTAGAATATTTTCTGAAAATTTCATTTCTATAGGAAATTTTGACAAAATTTCATTTCCATAGGAAATTTTGACAACATTTCATTTCTATAGGAAATTTTGACAAAATTTCATTTCTATAGGAATTTTTTGGAAAATTTAATTTCTATAGGAAATTTTGACAAAATTTCATTTCTATAGGAAATTTTGACAAAATTTCATTTCTATAGGAAATTTTGACAAAATTTCATTTCTATAGGAAATTTTTTGAAAATTTAATTTCTATAGGAAATTTTGACAAAATTTCATTTCTATAGGAAATTTTGACAACATTTTATTTCTATAGGAAATTTTGACAAAATTTCATTTCTGTGGGAAATTTTGCTGAAAATTTAATTTCTGTAGGAAATTTTCTGAAAATTTCATTTCCATAGGAAGTTTTGGCAAAATTTCATTTCTATAGGAAAATTTCACAAAAATTTATTTCTATAGGAAATTTTGACAAAATTTCATTTCTATAGGAAATTTTGACAAAATTTCATTTCTATAGGAAATTTTGACAAAATTTCATTTCTATAGGAAAATTTCACAAAAATGCATTTCTATAGGAAATTTTGACAAAATTTCATTTCTATAGGAAATTTTGACAAAATTTCATGTCTATAGGAAATTTTGACAAAATTTTATTTCTATAGGAAATTTTGTCAAAATTTCATTTCTGTAGGAAATTTTGCTGAAAATTTAAATTCCATAGGAAATTTTCTGAAAATTTCATTTCTGTAGGAAATTTTGCTGAAAATTTCATTTCTATAGGAAATTTTCTGAAATTTCAATTTCTATAGGAAATTTTCTGAAAATTTCATTTCTATAGGAAATATTGACTAAACTTCATTTCTATAGGAAATTTTGACAAAATGTCAATTCTATAGGAAATTTTGACAAAATTTCATTTCCATAGGAAATTTTGACAAAATTTCATTTCTATAGGAAATTTTGACAAAATTTCATTTCTATAGGAAATTTTGACAAAATTTCATGTCTATAGGAAATTTTGACAATATTTAATTTCTGTAGGAAATTTTGCTGAAAATTTAATTTCTATAGGAAAGTCTGCTGAAAATTTTGACAAAATTTCATTTCTATAGGAAAATTTCACAAAAATTCGTTTCTATACGAAATTTTGATAAAATTTCATTTCTATAGGAAATTTTTTGAAAATTTCTGTAGAAAATTTTGCTGAAGATTTAATTTTTATAGGAAATTTTGCTAAAATTTCATTTCTGTAGGAAATTTTCTGAAAATTTAATTTCTATAGGAAATTTTGACAAAATTTCATTTCTATAGGAAATTTTTTGAAAATTTCATTTCTGTAGGAAATTTTGCTGAAAATTTAATTTCTAACATAAGGAAATTTTCTGAAAATTTCATTTCTATAGGAAATTTTGCTGAAAATTTAATTTCTATAGGAAAATTTCATTTCTGTAGGAAATTTACTGGAAACTTTATTTTTATTAGAAATTTTGCTGAAAATCTAAGTTCTGTTGGAAATTGTCTAAAAATCTAATTTCTATAGGAAATTTTCTGAGAAATTTCATTTCTATAGGAAATTTTCTGAAAAATTTCATTTCTATAAGAAAATTTCATTTCTGTAGGAAATTTCTGAAAATTTCATTTCTATAGGAAATTTTATTAGAATTTTTCTTAAAATTATAGAATTTATTATAATTTTTCTTAAAATTTCATTTCTATAGGAAATTTTCTGAAAATTTCATTTCTATAGGAAATTTTCTGAAAATTTCATTTCTATAAGAAATTTGTTGATTTCCAAAAATCACCAAATTGTTGATTGAGTTTTCAATGGCTGGAGTAGTTTCTATGGTGGGAACTAGTATGTTAGAATTTATACTATATTTTTGGTGCTTTTTGCCCTTCACTGTGAACGGAAGACCTCAAGTTATATATGCTTATACTACGTATGGAACGTATGCATGTGCGAAGACATACAAAGTTTATTTTGTTTTCCTACCACAAGAACAGCTTACGGTTACTGCTGTATTTCTAGTAAATAACGAAAAATTATGTACTCATCCAAATTATTTCCACCGAAGTACAGCACATAAATGATCTAACAATCATGTATTGGTAAAAACTTAATTTTTCATATAACAAAAAATTTATGATGGTATTTTAAAAGCTATGAACTGAGAACAAAACACTTCATGTAAAGTACCATTTGGATTTAAGTAAAGACTTACATAGAAAACACTAATTATTTGGAGAGTATGTTATGTTTGTCATGAGTATAAACACTGTTATACAGTCCACAGAAGAAATAAAGTACAACACAAAACTATAAAAATATCGTCCGTGGAAAATTATCGTAACACACATAACCAACTAAACGATACAAGCATAAATAACTAACTGATAGTTTCAATTTTGGATCCCAATAAAATAACCTGTTAGGTAAGGAGAGGAAGCGGAACTCTCAGTGTTTGTGTTTTTTTATCGGAAGAGAACATAAAATTCAACTTTTCTTTTCTCACTAGCAGTTTTGGGTTTTTTGTTCCCCTGCCGTTCTTCTGTTGTCAACGAGGGTGATGCTCTGCAAATCCTATGCTTTAATCACCACTATGTTATCTCACAATTTTTTTTTGTGGTGAGCACTGTTAAGCAATGTAGAATGGAGTTGAACGGTAGACCACAAGCAATGTATGCTCGCTCAAGCTTGGGTGTGTGTGAAGAAATACTAAATACACAAAATTTCATACTCACTAAAACTACTTCCACAACAGTACAGCACGTAAGTGATCTAACTGTTATGTATTGGACAAAATGAATTTCTCCATTAACAACAAATAAGCATTTTAAAATCGTTGAACATTAAACAAACTTACATGTAAAGCACCAATTGGATTTATTCAAATTATTTGGCGAGTATGTTTGTCATGAGTATAGTTTTTTAACACTGTCCACAAAAAAAAAAAAAACACACACACAGCACTACCAAAATAGCAAATTTTCATAACACACAACACGAACTACTTTAGTTTTTGGGTGATAATGAAATAACCTGTTGAGCAAAGAGAGGAAGCGGATATTAAACGAATGCAACCAGGGCTGCCAATAAAATTTCAAGAAAAATCGTCACTTTTTTCGATAAAAATTGTCATAATCGGCACTTGCATTTTAAAAATCGTGGTGCAGTGGTAAGCAGTGGATTATTCCACCTCAGTAATGCTGGTGACATTTCTGATTGTTTCAAAGCTTCTCTAAGTAGTTTCACTGCAATGTGGAACGCCATTCGGACTCGGCTATAAAAGGAGGCCCCTTGTCATTGAGCTTAACACACAAAAAAAAAAATATCAATTAATTTGATTGTCAATACAATTAAAATTATGTTGAAATTTGAAATGATTACACACAAAAAATAATATTGTCGTGAGGTCAAAGATTTCATGTCTTTAAACTACGAATGCAAATTTTGCTTAGCATAGAAGAGACATTTCTCTAATTTAAAGTTTTTTTCCTTGCCCAAAAGTCGATAAACTTTTCACTGAAGTCATATTATCCTTATAATTAAGCGATTTTACTTAAAAATGGGTATCATAACATGAAAGAAAAAATGTTTGGCCTAAGGTAAACTTGACTTTAATAATTCAGAAAAATTCTTTAAATTTAGTGAAATTGTCTTTAAATTTGTTGTCTTTTTGCATCTTGACTACAAAGAAAAAATTCGTTCAAAAATAGGACATGTTTTTCAACACTTTATTTTAAAGAGGTTTTTTACTTGAAACATAGCATAATTTCTACTGAAAGTCGATTCTTAATTTGGAAAATAAAGTTGTCGTTAACTCGTTTTTGAAGGACTTTGAAGGAAAAAAGCTGAAAAAGCGAAAAATTAAAATTTACTTCCTAGAAGCAAGTACACAAAACCGAAATTTAAAAGAGAATTGTGTCTTAAAAGTATCCTTACTTGTATTCTCTGCTTCTTTGGCTCGGAATCAATACCAAATTTTTTAAAGTAAAGACAAAATCTTTGGAACCGGGCATGCTTTTTTTTCAGTGTAGAGAGAAGTTCACCACTGTGATCTCACAATGGACTGAATAGTCTAAGTGAGGCTGAAATATGGGGCTGCCATTATACCTAACCTGAAAAGTACGCGAACGCCATCCACACTGAAAAAAGGTTATTGTCGTGAGGCCAAAGATTTCATGTCCTTAAAATACGAATGCAAATTTTGCTTAGCATAAAAGACGCATTTCTCTAATATAAAGTTTTTTTCTTTGTCCATAAGTCGATAAACTTTTCAATAAAGTCGTATTGTCCTTATAATTAAGTGATTTGACTTATAAATGGGTATCATAACATAAAAGAAAGTTTTTTGGGATTAAGGTCAACTTGACTTTAAAAATTCAGAAAAAGTCTTTAAAATTAATGAAATTGGAATTAATTGAATTGGAAGTCGAGTCTGAATTTCAAAAATAGAGTTGTCGTTAACTAGTTTTTAAAGGACTTTGAAGAAAAAAGTTGAAAAAGCGAAAAATTAAAATTTGCTTCCTAGAAGCAAGTACACAAACCCCATATTTAAAAGAGAATTGTGTCTTAAAAGTATCCTTACTTGTATTCTCCGCTTCTCGGAATCACTACCAAAAATTTTAAAGTAAAGACAAAATCTTTGGAGCCGGGCATGCTTTTTTTCAGTGCAGTAACTATTTGCATATTCTAAATTTCAGCTTCTAAACATTAAAAACAATTAATACATCCACAAGGACGAATGCTACCGAATTTGGAATAATCGGATCAAATTTAGATATCGATTGTAACAAATGGGGTCGTATTGAGCCTATTTACCGGTCGTCTTAAAATTTAATACAAGACAATTAAGCACCCTTAAAGTAAGCAAAATGTAATCGAAATCGGTTCAGATTTCGAATTCGCTCGATTTTCCCAAATTTTTTAACGGAATAAACATCGTCATTTTCGAGGCAAAAATCGGAAACTGCTAATTTTGGAGTCAAAAATCGTCAAAATGCCAATAAATAGGCTAAATTGGCAGCCCTGCATGTAACCCCCCAATAAACACAGGATGAGCGTTTTTCAAATGCAACACCTTTTCAGTTTGAGGGTAAATATAATTTTCAACATAAATTCAACTTGACTTGAAACAGCTCATCTTCAATACATCTTCAAATTATTTGCGAATTACAACCAATTTGGCAAAATGTTGACGAAAACTTCGAAAATGTGTTGAAGATAATTGGAGAAAACTTTGACAAAACACTACCCTGAAATGCAATGAAAAAACCACATGGTTTTCAATACTACTTTGAACAACAAAGTTCGTGGAAGAAATACAAAAATGTGGAAATTTTTTAATAATCAATTGAAATTGCTTATAATAATTGGTAAGTAAAACTAAAACACGAAATGAAAACTTTAAGGAAGTCACTTAACTCAAATCTCTTTGCAGACAACTAAAATATTTGGATGCTGATTCTTGGACACATTAAGAGGCTGGCCGATGAAAAATGATAGTGGCTTATCGAGAAGAGAAAGTTTCCATAAATCAAAGTGCAACCAAAAAAACTTATCACATCGATAGTTTAATTTACATCGCATCATCGGTTTAATTTGTTATTTTGTGAATTGAAATTGCTGGAAATTTATTCCAATTATCTGGTCATCAAGTTCCTGAAAATTGCCAGTATTTTAATAACAATTTTGTAACACCAACGTTCTTGAGGAAATCACGAAGTACGTGGTCAGTTGGAAGAAATACAAATTGGTAAGCCAAAATAAAAAGTGAAATGAAAACATAATGGAAATCACAAAACTCGATTGTTTTGCAGAAAACTAAAATCATTGGATGGTATATTCTTGAAAGATGTTGGCCGATGAAAAACCGATGAAGGAAACAACAAAGAAAAGTTTTCAGAAAACTTACAAAGTGCAACCAATTAAAACAAAGTGCAACAATTCCTATATCAAGAACTTCTGGATGAAAATGTGCATTACATCAATTTACATCCCGTCATCAGTTTGATATTTTGTGATTTCCTCTTGCTGGAATCTATTCTAACACACAAGCCAGCAAGTTCCTCGATAGTAATTATTTCAAATTGCCAGCATATTAATTAATAGTTATTTGATACCAACATTATGGAGGAAATGGAATTATACATGTAAAAATGTTTAAGATATTTAAAGTTGTATTCATAGTTTTATTTATTAATACGTTTAATAAGATAATTACATTTTGATTGGTATTATATTATTATTTTTATATATTATTAATGTTATTTTTAAGATTATTATATTTGTTAACGAAAAAAATAATAAAATTAACAAAATCCCTAGAAATTTAGTATTGACTTTCAGTTAGAACTAGGATTGACTTTCATACAAATTGTGGTTTGAAAGTATTCGCAACAATGCTAATTTTTTATTTTTCTCACATTGAAAACTGTTTGAGAAATTATTGAGTAGCGATGCATTTCAATTTGAGGATTACAATTGAGAAATTATTGCTATTGTGTTGATTTTTACTGTTGAGGGTAATGTCTGTTTTTTGTTGAGAACGCGATTTTCTCAACAATTTCTCAACTTGAATATTACCCTAATCCTTTGAAAAAATGTTTGAAAAATTATTGAATTTTAGTATTTTTCAAACGTTTGTGTTTATTGGGCCATATTGATGATAACGGAAGCTCTCTCAATGTGTGTTTGTTTTCTTTTTTTACCGAGACCATATAATTAAGCCAGGGATGGAAAATTCAGTACTATAGTAAGTTTTTCAATACTTTTTCATCCTGGTCAGTACCGTAGTACCCCCTCGAATGATTTAGTACCATTTGTGCAGAAATTTTTGAGCTGATATCAGATTTATGGTACAATAGTTTTGACAAAATATTTTAATATTTTGAGAAAGTCTTTAACAAACTTATTTGCTAGTAGTCTTTTACAAATTTGGCAAAACAGACAGTTCATGCGTGAAGAAAATCTCTATTTTGTAAAAGCCATAGTCAAAAACACGAATTCTTGAATTATTGAATTTCAAGAATGTTTTATGCGCCTTGCACACTATAAGTTTATCCCGAATGATTTAGTACCTTTTGTGCAAAAATTTTTGAGCTGATATCAGATTTATGGTACAATAGTTTTGACAAAATATTTTAATATTTTGAGAAAGTCTTTAACAAACGTGTTTGCTAATAGTCTTTTACAAATTTGGCAAAACAGACAAGTTAATGCGGGAAGAAAATCTTGATTTTGTAAAAGCCATAGTCATAAACACGAATTCTTGAATTTCAAGAATGTTTTATGCGCCTTGCAGACTATAAGTTTATCCCGACGACAGTGGTCGTGTCGAACATATTCCATATATTGGCCACATTATAAGTTAAGTCCGAAGGCATAATCGATACTGTTGCATGTTTATGGGATCTATAACTCACTTACCGATTATTTAGTCATCAATGTCGTATCGATTGGACACACTGTAAGATTCTTTACAAACACAGACATTCCGTTCGGAAAAACTTATAGTCTGTAAGACACATTAGTCGCAAAAAGCATGTGCTTCTATATTACGCATCCACACGAACACTTTCTAGATAAGAAGTTAACGAGCGCGTTCTAAAATAATGCGCACCATTACAGTTACGGTCGAAACTTAAGACAAAAATAATGTACAAACATTTGGAGAAAATCTTACCAAAAGCTACTAAAAAATTATTAATTTGGAAATATTTATTTCTTCAGAAAGTTTTGTAAAAATTTTATTTCTACAGAAAATTTTGTAAAAATTTTTTACTTTTGGAAACTTTCGGAAACTTTTGTCAACATTTTATTGTATTTTTTGTCAGGGATGGAAAATACAATTTCTAAAAAAGTACAAACAAGGTATTTTTTGAGCGAAAAAGTACTTTTCACTATATTACAACAAAAATTTCATTGGAAGATTATTGTCAAGAGGCTCTTTAGACTGAATTTTAAAGAAAATAAAATTTTGTTTGTCAACGCCTCAATTTATTTTTTTAGTTGTATATGCGCTAACAAAGACTACCGTAGTATTTTCAACAGGCTTACAACTTTGACAACATTTTCTAAAGAAATAAAGTTTTGATAAAATTTTCTATAGAATTAAAACTTTGACAACATTTTCTATAGAAATAATATTTTGACAAAATTTTCTATAGAAATAACATTTTGACAAAATTTTCTATAGAAATAAAATTTTCATTAGAAATAAAATTTTGACAAAATTTTTCTTTAAAAATAAAATTTTGACAAATTTTTCTGTAGGAATAAAATTTTCTATAAAAATAAAATGTTGACAAAAAATAAAATAAAGTTTTGACAAAATTTTCCAAAAGTAATCAAATTTGACAAAATTTTCTGTAGAAATAAAATTTTTACAAAACTTTCTGAAGAAATAAATTTTTCCAAATTAATATTTTTTGGTAAGATTTCCTCCAAAATGTTGATAGATTATTTTTGTCTCAAGTTTCGACCGTAGCTGCAATGGTTCGCATTATTTTAGTACGCGATCGTTAACTCCTTAAGGTGAGTACTATGTTCGGTTTTTTCACCAAAACACTAAATTAAAAGTACAAATATATTTATGAAGTCGATTATATTTTGATCGAGTCTTGCCAAATAATGGATGGAAAACATACAAGGAATTGATTGCAAATAATTTTATATTTCTAAATTAGTTAATTAAAAAAAGTAACCGTGAAAACAAGCTGGTTTTCAGTTTGAAAACTGAACATAGTACTCAGCTTTATCTAGAAAGTGTTCGGGTGGAAGCGTAATATAGAATCATTTGCTTTTTTCGACCAAAACATTCTTAAAATTCAATAAAATTGTGTTTTTTTTGCTTTTACAAAATCGAGATTTTCTTTCCGCGTGAATTTGTCTGTTTTGCCAAATTTGTAAAAGACTATTAGCAAATAAGTTTGTTAAAAACTTTCTCAAAATATTGCAAAATTTTGTCAAAACTATGGTACCATAACTCTGATATCGGCTCAAAAATGTCTACACAAAAGGTACTAAATCATTCACGAAGGTACTGCCAGTTTGAGGGTAAATATAATTTTCAACATAAATTCAACTTGACTTGAAACAGCTCATCTCCAATAAATCTTCAAATTGTTTGCGAATTACTTCCAATTTGCCAAAATGTTGACGTAATCTTTGAAAAGGTGTTGAAGATAATATGAGAAAACTTTGACAAAACACTACCCTAAAATGCACCGAAAAAACCATGTGGTTTTCAATACTTGTTCGTGCAATGAAGTTCGTGGTCAATTGGAAGAAATAAAAAACTTGGAAAATTTTAGACAAAAAAAATGAATTTACTCCAAATAGTTTCTAATAATAGGTAAATGAAAATAAAAAAAATTAAATGGAACTTTAAGGAAGACACTGAATATATATCTCTTGAGGATTACAATTGAGAGATTATTGCTATTGTGTTGATTTTTACTGTTGAGGGTAATGTCTGTTTTTTTTGTTGAGAACGCTATTTTCTCAACATCCTTTGAAAAAATGTTTGAAAAATGTTTGAAAAATTATTGAAATTTTGTATTTTTCAAACGTTTGTGTTTATTGGGACGGTACTGACCAGGATGAAAAAGTATTGAAAAAAGTACTAAAATACTCTATTTTCCATCTCTGCAGTCAATATGCGTTGCATGCGTTTAATATCCGCTTCCTCACCTTGCTCAACAGGTTATTTTATTATCATCCAAAAACTAAACGAACAGTTCGGTTTTTATGCTCGTACCGTGTAGATCGTGTTGTGTATTACGAAAATTTGCTATATTTGTAATGTTGTGTGTGTGTTTTTTTTCTGTGGACTATATAAAAGTGTTAAAAAACTACACCCATGGCAAACATACTCGCCAAATAATTTGAATACAACCAAATGGTATTTTACATGTAAGTTTATTTACTGTTCAAAGTTTTTAAAATGCTTACATAAATTTGTTGTTACTGGAGAAATTCATTTTGTGGGATATATAACTGTTAGATCACTTACGTGCTGTACTTATGTGGAAGTAGTTTTAGTGAGTATTAAATTTTGTATTATTTACTAGAAATACAACATCAACCATAAGCTATTATTGTGGTAGGAAAATAAAATAAAATTTGTATTTCTTCACACACACACACTCACACGCAAGGTTACATTAAATATGAGCATACATTGCTTGTGCTCTACGTTCAACTCCATTCGCTAATGCTTAACAGTGTGGTGAACAAAGGAGAGGATTTACAGAGCATCAACATCGTTGACAACAGAAGAACGGCAGAATAAATCTACAATGGTGTGGTGGCAGGGCTGCCAATTTTGACGATTTATCGGCATTTTGACGATTTTTTACTCAAAAAATAGCAAATGCCGATTTTCCGATTTTTGCCCCAAAAATGACGATATTAGCTCAGTTCAACAATTTGGACTAGAAGCAGTTCGTCTACACATTTAGAGCCATCAAAAGAGAGAATACATTTGACAATAGTCAGATAGAGAAATTGCAAGTTTTTGCTAGAGGTTTCATACATGTAGGAGCTATACCTCACTTTACATCTACAGTATTAGTATCACGGTTGCCACTCATGCCAAAAATAATCCACCAAAATTTGAAGAACATTTTATCAAAAATCGACCAAATTACAAAAATATCTCGAAGTTGTTGATCAAATTTTTGTGGTTAGTATATATAAAAATTAAATTAATAGAAAGAAAATTAATTAAATTATTAGAAAGAAAAGTTTTTTATGGAATTTATAGAACATTTTGTTAAAATTTTATTACTACAGAAAAAGTTGTCAAAATTTTATTTCATTGGAAAATTTCGGCAAAATTTTATTTCTATGGAAAATTTTGTCAAAATTTTACTTCTATAGAAAATTTTATTAAATCATTTTGGAAAATCGCAAAATTTTATTTCTATAGCAAATTTTGTCAACATTTTATTTTTATAGAAAATTTTATTTCTAATTTTGTCAAAATTTTATTTCTATAGAACAATTTGTCAAAATTGTATTTCTATAAAAAAATTTTGTAAAAATTTTATTTCTATAGAAAATTTTGTCAAACTTTTATTTCTATAAAAAATTTTCTAAGAACATTTTTGTAAAATTGTATTTCTAAGAAAATTTTTAAAAATTTTATTTTTAATAAAATGTTTGCAAACTGTCAAATTTTGGAAAATCGGCAACACGTATGTAACTATTAAAGATCTTTATTTTTATTTTTAAATAAAAAACTTACTGAATTAAAACTATATATTAAAAAAAATAATGCATAAAAATGTTTTTTTTTCTAAATTTCATTTTTATACAAGACTGAATTCATTATGATTGTTTTGTTGAAATGCATAGTTGTGTTAATTTTCTGTTCTTTATATGAAATAAATATATAAATAACCGAAAAATTAGTTTGGTTTTAATACTATTAAAATTGCAGATTTTTTGACGATTTTTAAAATGGAAGTGACGATTATGACGATTTTTTCGGAAAAAAGTGACGATTATTCTTGACATTTTATTGGCAGCCCTGTGTGGTGGTTATAAATGGGAACAAAAAAACCCTAAACTGCGAGATAGAAAAGAAGAGTTTAATTTTATGTTATCTTCCGATAAAAATGGAGAGGAAGCTCCCTATTTTATTAAGATCTAAAATTGAAACTATCAGTTAGTTTTTTGTTCTTCTGTCATTTATTGGGTTTTGTGTGTTACGATAATTTTCCACGGACGATATTTTTTATAGTTACGTGTTTTACTTTATTTCTCCTGTGGACTAACATATAGGAAACTTTCTGAAAATTTCATTTGTATACGAAATTTTCTAAAAATTTAATTCCTATAGGAAATTTTCTAAAAAAATCATTTCTATAGAAAATATTCTGAAAATTTCATTTGTATAGGATTTTTTCTGAAAATTTCATTTCTATAGGAAATTTTGTCAAAATTTAATTTCTATAAGAAATTTTCTAAAAATTTTATTTCTATGGAAAATTTTGTCAAAATTTCATTTCTGTAGGAAATTTTCTGAAATTTAATTTCTATAGGAAATATTCTAAAAATTTCATTTCTATAGAAAATTTTATTTATATTTCGTCAAAATTTTCTAAAAATTTCCTTTCTATAAGAAATTTTCTGAAAATTTCGTTTTTTATATTATATTGAAAATTTCATTTCTATAGGAAATTTTCTAAAAATATTCATTTCTACACGACATTGTCTAAAAACTGTATTCTACGAGGGCGGTTCGGAAACTTCTTAGCCTATCAATGAAAGAGAATAGTTAGTTTTTCCAAAATATTTTTATTTTTCAATATAATCTCCTGAAACTTCAATACACTTAGTCCAACGCTTTTCTAGCAATTCTATCCCTTGATTAAAATAGTTTTCCTCAAGGTCTTCAAAATAGTGGTTTACAATTGTAATTGCATCTTCATTTGAGGTAAAACGCTTGCCAGCAAAGATTTTTTTAGATTTGGGAACAAGTAAAAGTCACTGGGAGCTAAATCAGGAGAATAAGGTGGGTGGTCAAGCAACTCGTACTGTAATTCGTTGATTTTAGCCATTGTTAAAACACTCTTGTGCGCTGGTGCGTTGACTTGATGAACATTTATTTTTTGTGTGTAAGCCAGGACGTTTTTCTCGTATTTGTACATTTCATTGATCCAAAAGGTTGCAATAGTACTCTGAATTTATTGTTTTATCCTTTTGCAGATAGTCAATCAATAAAATACCTTTGAAGTCTAAAAAAACTGTTGCCAAACCTTACCAGCCGATTGAATTGTTTTTGCCTTCTTTGGGGCACTTCCTCCAGCTTCAGTCCATTGTTTGGATTGCTCTTTTGTCTCTGGAGTATAGTGGTGGATCCATGTCTCATCAACAGTTATGAAACGACGCTTAAAATGCATTTTATTTCGCGTAAATTGATCCAAACAAGCTTGAGAAATGTTCATTCTTATGCGTTTTTGATCGACTGTTAAAAAAATGCAGCACCCATCTTGCGGAAAGCTTTTTCGTCTGTAGTTATTCATGCAAAATAAAATGGGCCCGATCATTTGAGATGCCCATGATATTAGCAATTTCTAGCACTTTTATTCGTCGATCATTTAATACCATATCATGCACTTTGGCTACAATTTCTGTTGTTGTTGCTGTTTTGGACGTCCACTACGTGGTTCATCTTCAATGCTTGTACGACCACGTTTAAATTCAGCAACCCAATTTTTTACTGTTGCATATGAAGGAGCACTTTCACCTAACACATTCACCATATCATTATGCATTTCTTGTCCCGATAAACCTTTTTTATGTAAATATTTAATGACAGCACGCATTTCTAATTTTTCCACTGTAAAAAAATTGCGGATGCGTCTGTTTGAACACCTGTTTCTATATGAAGGAGTTGCCAGATCGAAACAAAATTTAACATGTGTTCATAACAGAGATGGAAGTTTCCAAAACACTTAACTTTTTTCTGTTTATACCCCGTTTTTTTTGTGCTAGGCTAAAAAGTTTCCGAACTGCCTCGTATAGGAAATTTTCCGAAAATTTCATTTCTATAGGGAATTTTCTGAAAATGTCACTTCTATAGGAAATTTTCTAAAAAAAACATTTCTAAAGGAAATTTTATATAAGCTTCATCCTTTTTCCTATAGGAAATTTATTTTAATTTTTGTATGAAATTTTCTGAAAATTTCATTTCTATAGGAAATTTTCTAAAAATGTCATTTCTATAGGAAATTTTCTAAAAATTTCATTTCTATAGGAAATTTTCTGAAAATTTCATTTCTATAGGAAATTTTCTGAAACTTTCATTTCTATAAGAAATAGTAAATTTTCTAAAAATTTAGTTTCTTTAGGAAATTTTCTAAATATTTCATTTCTGTAGGAAATTTTCTAAAAAATTAATTTCTCTAGGAAAATTTCATTTCTATAGGAAATTTTCTGAAAATTTAATTTCTATAGGAAATTTTCTGAAAATTTCATTTCAATTTCAAACATCAATACATAGGAAGCCTAATAAGGCCTATAATACATGTATTGTAAGATTAACTACTACGACTAAGTTGTAGTATTTAGTATCATTTCTATAGGAAATTTTCTTTTTTTATAAAATTGTATCTTTTTGTTGCCATTTAAATTGTTTTCTACCATCCATATGTATCCAACTGACAAAACTTTAACATGATGTTATGGTAATGGGAAATTCCATTTTTTAATTCCTGGTCTTGTTTCCTGTGTCACTTGTTTTCCTCACTGCAGTGCTTGTAATTTATTATTTAACACTTTCTTTCGTTTGTTAAAGACTTTCTCAAAATATTAAAAAAAATTGTCAAAAATATGGTACCATAATCGGCTCAAAAATGCCTACACAAAAGGTACTAAACCATTCGAAGGTACTACGGTACTAACCAGGATGGAAAAGTATTGAAAAAAGTACTATAATACTGCATTTTTCATCTCTGCCGTCAATACGCTTCCTCACCTTGCTCAACAGGTTATTTTATTATCATCCAAAAACTAAACGAACAGTTCGGTTTTTATGCTCGTACCGTGTAGATCGTGTTGTGTATTACGAAAATGTGCTATATTTGTAATGTTGTGTGTGTGTTTTTTTTTTCTGTGGACTATATAAAAGTGTTAAAAAACTATACCCATGGCAAACATACTCGCCAAATAATTTGAATACAACCAAATGGTACTTTACATGTAAGTTTGTTTTCTGTTCAAAGTTTTTAAAATGCTTACATAAATTTGTTGTTACTGGAGAAATTCATTTTGTGCAATACATAACTGTTACATCACTTACGTGCTGTACTTATGTGGAAGTAGTTTTAGTGAGTATTACATTTTGCATTATTTACTAGAAATACAACATCACCCATAAGCTGTTATTGTGGTAGAAAAATAAAATGAAATTTGTATTTCTTCACACACACACACAAGGTTACATTAAATATGAGCATACATTGCTTGTGCTCTACGTTCAACTCCATTCACTACTGCTTAACAGTGTGGTGAACAAAGCAGAGGATTTACAGAGCATCAACATCGTTGACAACAGAAGAACGGCAAAATAAATCTACAATGGTGTGGTGGTTATAAATGGGAACAAAAAAACCCTAAACTGCGAGATAGAAAAGAAGAGTTTAATTTTATGTTATCTTCCGATAAAAAAAGGAGAGGAAGCTCCTTATTTTATTAAGATCTAAAATTGAAACTATCAGTTAGTTTTTTTTATTCTTCTGTCATTTATTGGGTTTTGTGTGTTACGATAATTTTCCACGGACGATATTTTTTATAGTTTCGTGTTTTACTTTATTTCTTCTGTGGACTATATAACAGTGTTAGAAAACTATTTATGCACATGACAAACATACTCGCCAAATAGTTAATGTTTTCTATGTACGTAGAGGTGTGCGCGTGAGGGATTTTTCACGCACACTCACGCACGCTCACAAATTCAAAATGTCATTCACGCACGATCACGCACGCCTGTTTTAGAATTGCTCACACTCACGCACGCTCACGAATGAATTCGTAACATTCACGCACGATCACGCACGCCCGTTTTTGAATTGCTCACACTCACGCACGCTCACGAATGAATTCGTAACATTCACGCACGATCACGCACGCCCGTTTTTAAATTGCTCACACTCACGAACGCTCACGAATGAATTCGTAACATTCACGCACGATCACGCACGCCCGTTTTTGGATTGCTCACACTCACGCACGCTCACGAATGAATTCGTAACATTCACGCACGAAGGTTTTTATTGATTCACGCTCACTCACGTTCACGAACCAAAATCCTGCAAAGATAAACACTCACGATTGCAGAATAGTGACTACCGCACGCTCACGACGGGATATATCAACTCACGCACGTTCACGAACAACAAACTTATTCACGCACACTCACGATTCGAAAAAAAAAACTACTCACGCACGTTCACGAACAATGAAACGTACATCCACACACTCACGATTCATAAAAAAACTATTCACGCACGCTCACGATGTAAAATGCAACTCACGAAGGTTCACGACTATTATACTTACAAAACAAACGAAAAAATGTAATTCACGAATGAGTGCGAACTTAAAAACTTACTCACTCTCGCTCGTGATACAAATGAGCTACCCAAACAAATTCGCCAAAATATTTCTAATTAAAAATCTGAAGTTGAAAACGTACTCAATTAAAAAATTAACAGATACAATTAACATTTTAATCAAATCAAAATATAAATACAATTAAAATTTGGATTGATTTTGGCCGAAAAACTTAATTAATTTTTAATTGAGGCAATCAATGATTTATAGTGTTATTGTTTACTTATTTTATTTTTTATTATATTATAATTACATATATTATAATTATACTATATAGAATTATTTTTTTAAATCTAAGCCAAAATTTAATGAACCAATGAAACCAATTATTTTCGAAAATTATTAATTTTTTATTTGGAAGTATGTTTTCAATTTAAAAATGTAAAAATGTTCAATCATTATTATACCATTCACCACTACTGTGGTACAGGGTATAATAAGTTTGTGCATTTGTATGTAACGCCAAGAAGGAAAAGTCTGAGACCCATCGTTTAGTATACCGATCGTCTTAGAATTAAATTCTGAGTCGATTTAGCGATGTCCGTCTGTCTGTCTGGCTGTCTGTCCGTCCGTCTGTCTGTCTATCTGTCTGTCTGTTCATGTATTTTTGTGCGCAAAGTACAGGTCGCAGTTTAAGTCCGATCGTCCTCAAATTTGGCATAGGGTCGTTTTTTGGGACAAAGACAATCGCTATTAATTTTGGAAAAAATCGGTTCAGATTTAGATATAGCTGCCATATATATTTATCCCCGATCTGGTCATAATTGGCGTATTTATCAACCGATGTTCTTCAAATTCAGTACATCCGAATATTTTATGAGTCTCGAAAAACTTGCAAAATATCAGCTAAATCGGTTCAGATTTAGATATAGCTCCCATATATATCTTTCGTCCGATTTAGACTCATATGAACAAAGAGGCCAAAGGTTACTACCGATTTTCGTGAAATTTTGCATAAAGAGTAGAATTGACATTCTACCAATGCTTGGTAAATTTGATTGAAATCGGTTCAGATTTTGATATAGCTCCCATATATATCTTTCGTCCGATTTGCACTTATATGCCCTCAAAAGCCAGAGTTTTGCCGTGATTTAGTTCAAGTTTTGCACAGGGAGTACGTTTAATAGTATCGATAAGTGTACCAAATTTGGTTGAAATCGGTTCAAATTTAGATATAGCTCCCATATATATCTTTCGCCCGATTTATACTCAAATGACTACGGGGGCCAAAGTTAAACACCCATTTACGTGAAATTTTGCAGAGATAACAGAATTATTATTCTAACTATGCATGTCAAATTTAGTCGAAATCGGTTCAGATTATATATAGCTCCCATTATATGTACACCAGAGTTGGGGAAATATGGTAGACTGTTTCATATTTTAGACCTATTTTCAATGAGATTTTCCTCTAATTGACTGGATATTTTCCTCAGAGAATATATTTAATATGATATTTAAGTGTGTCAAGTTTGATCTAATTTGGTTCAGATTTAGATAAAGCCTCCATATATTCGTTTTTCCGGTTTATACAAATATGGCAAAAATTCCCACACTTGACACAAAATTCTGTGATGATTTCCCCATATCTTAGTCATATCCTAAACACTGTAATGCCAGAATTTCCACAGAACGGTTGAGTTTTAAATAAGGCTCCAAGTCGCCCGATTTGACCAAATAATATATCATAACCCATACTTGACTATATATCTTGGCGGGATCTAACCAATATCCCTGTAAAATCGCCACTGCTAAGTATTAAAAATTGTAAATATTACTAAAAATGCCCTATATCTCGAATACATATGTATTACCTGATCAATCACAAATGCTAGCCGGCGTTAGCCGATTTAAATTGTAATTCTAGAGTTTTTGTAAAAGTACAAAAAATTGTCTCCATTAAAAGTATTTGTATCTGGAAATGCAAACCTTTATATAGCTCCCAGCAAATTTGAAGTGGTTGAGAGTCTACATAGTGGTGAAGGGTATAATATAGTCGGCTCCGCCCGACTTTAGACTTTACTTACTTGTTCATACATAATTTTTATCGTGAGCAAGACGTTTTTGTAAATATAATATTTGTCGTGAGCGTAAATAGGCTCGTGAACGTGTCATTTCTCGTGAGGGTGAATTATTTCGTGAATGTGAATTTTTTCGTGAACGTGAATTTCATCATGAGCATGAATTTTTCGTGAATGTGAGTTTCTTCGTGAGCGTGAATCTTCTCGTGAGCGTGAATTTTTCGTGAACGTGAATTTTTTCGTGAACGTGAGTGTGAAGTTTTCGTGAATGTGAATTTCTTCGTGAACGTGAATTTCTTCGTGAGCGTGAATTTTGTCGTGAGCGTGAATTTTTCGTGAATGTGAATTTTTTCGTGAACGTGAATTTTGTCGTGAGCGTGATTTTGAAAAAAATTACTCACGTACATTCACGAACTGAATTTGATGTTCACGCACGATCACGCACGACACATTTTTGTTCAGTCCCATTCACGCACATTCACGTGATTTGGTCAAAATTTCATTCACGAATCACGTGACTCACCCGTGAATCACGCGTGTCACGAAAATTTCGTGTCACGCGCACACCTCTATATGTACGTCTTTAATTAAATCCAATTGGTACTTAACATGTAATATTTTTTCCAGTTCACATCTTTTAAAATACCAACATAAATTTGTTGTTATATGAAAAATTAAGTTTTTACCAATACATGATTGTTAGATCATTTACGTACTGTACTTCTGTGGAAGTAGCTTTGGTGAGTACGTAATTTTTCGTTATTTACTAGAAATACAACAGAAACCGTAAGCTGTTATTTTGGTAGAAAAAAAACATATATAGTGTTTTTCATACAAAAGTTCTGATTAGATTGGCTTAAGAAACTCAACTAAATTGCCAAATATAGAATTTGATTGTTATGAAGGTGGTGTTGATCATGTGTTATTTACGATATTCTTTATTTAGGATATTCTTTTGAAAAGTCTTGCGACGAGTACAGAATTTCTGTACTTGATAAAGATGTCATTAAAAACGTTTGTAGTAAATTGACATAATTACTCATAATTGAAATAATTGCTCCTTTTATACTGTTTTCTGGCCGTGGCCTTGGTTGCAGAATAAGGTATTCTTTTACATAGTTGATATTTCATGTTATGATTATACAGCGTTGCTTTTCTTTATATGCATTTGATCATGTAAGCAAAACTAAATCAGAAATGTACAGAGTTGCATTTCATCATGTAAACACATAAAGGACACTTCAAAACGAAAATGAAGGAATATATGATACGTTAATCAATAGGATATATAGGAATAGGAAAAAGATATGGGAACATTTGACAAAATTTCATTTCTATAGCCAATTTTGGCCAAATTTTTTTCTTATAGGAAATTTTCTAAAAATTTAATTTCTATAATAAAAAAATCATATCTATAGGAAATTTTCTAAAAATTTCATTTGTATAGGAAATTTTCTAAAAATTTAATTGCTAAAGGAAATTTTCTAAAAAAAATCATTTCAATAGAAAATATTCTGAAAATTTCATTTGTATAGGAATTTTTCTGAAAATTTCATTTCTATAGGAATTTTTGTCAAAATTTCATTTGTATAAGAAATTTTCTAAAAATTTTATTTCTATAGGAAATTTTGTCAAAATTTAATTTCTGTAGGAAATTTTCTGAAAATTTCATTTCTATAGAAAATTTCATTTCTATAGGAAATTTTGTCAAAATTTCATTTCTATAGGAAATTTTGTCAACATTTTCTAAAAATTTCCTTTCTATAAGAAATTTTCTAAAAATTTCGTTTCTGGAAATTTTCTGAAAATTTCGTTTTTCGTTTCGTTTTTATAGGAAATTTTTACAAAATTTCAATTCTATAGGAAATTTTTACAAAATTTCAATTCTATAGGAAATTTTTACAAAATTTCAATTCAATAGCCAATTTTGAAAATTTCAATTTTATAGGAAATTTTCTAAAAATATTAATTTCTATACGACATTGTCTAAAAACTGTATTCTATAGGAAATTTTCTGATAGGAAATATATTTTAATTTTTGTATGAAATTTTCTGAAAATTTCATTTCTATAGGAAATTTTCTAAAAATTCATTTCTATAGGAAATTTTCTAAAAATGTCATTTTTATAGGAAATTTTCTGAAATATTCATTTCTATAGGAAATTTCCTGAAAATTTAATTTCTATAGGAAATTTTCTGAAACTTTCGTTTCTATAAGAAATAGTCAATTTTCTAAAAATTTAGTTTCTATAGGAAATTTTCTAAAAATTTCATTTCTATAGGAAATTTTCTAAAATTTTTTTTTCTCTAGGAAATTTTCTGAAAAATTCATTTCTATAGGAAATTTTCTGAAAATGTCATTTCTATACAAAGTTTTCTGAAAATTTCATTTCTATAGAAAATTTTGTGAAAATTTCATTTCTATAGGAAATTTTCTGAAAATTTCATTTCTATAGAAAATTTTCTGAAAATTTCATTTCTATAGGAAATTTTCTAAAAATGTCCTTTCTATAGGAAATTTTCTAAAAAAATTATTTCTATAGGAAATTTTCTAAAAATTTCATTTCTATAGAAAATTGTCTGAAAATTTCATTTCTATAGGAAATTTTCTGAATATTTCATTTAAATAGGAATTTTTCTGGAAATTTCATTTCTATGGAAAATTTTCTGAATATTTCATTTAAATGGAAATTTCATTTCTATGGGAAATTTTCTAAAAATTTCCTTTCTAAAAACGAAATTTTATAAAGATTTCATTTCTATAGGAAATTTTCTGAAAATTTAATTTCTATAAGAAATTTTTTGAAAATTTAATTTCTATAGGAAATTTTTTGAAAATTTCATTTCTATAGGAAATTTTCTGAAGATTTAATTTCTATAAGAAATTTTCTGAAAATTTAATTTCTATAGGAAGTTTTCTGAAAATTTCATTTCTATAGAAAATTTTCTGAAAATTTCATTTCTATAAGAGATTTTTTAAAAATTTTGTCAAAATTTCATTTCTGTAGGAAATTTTCTGAAAATTTAATTTCTATAGGAAATATTCTGAAAATTTCATTTCTATAGGAAATTTTGTCAACATTTTTTAAAAACTTCCTTTCTATATGAAATTTTCTAAAAATTTCGTTTCTGGAGGAAATTTTCTGAAAGTTTCGCTTTTCGTTTCGTTTTTTGTAGGAAATTTTTACAAAATTTCAATTCTATAACGAATTTTGAAAATTTCATTTCTATCGGAAATTTTCTAAAAATATTCATTTCTATACGACATTGTCTAAAACCTGTATTGTATAGGAAATTTTCTGAAAATTTAATTTCTATACAGAATTTTCTGAAAATGTAATTTCTGTAGGAAATTTTCTAAAAAAATCATTTCTTTAGGAATTGTTCTAAAAAAATTATTTCTATAGGAAATTTTCTAAAAGCTTCATCCTTTTTCCTATAGGAAATATATTTTAATTTTTGTATGAAATTTTCTGAAAATTTTATTTCTATAGTAAATTTTCTAAAATTTCATTTCTATAGGAAATTTTCTAAAAATGTCATTTTTATAGGAAATTTTCTGAAATATTCATTTCTACAAGAAATTTTCATTTCTATAGGAAATTTTCTGAAAATTTAATTTCTATAGGAAATTTTCTGAAACTTTCGTTTCTATAAGAAATAGTAAATTTTCTAATTTCTAAAAATTTTATTTCTATAGGAAATTTTCTAAAAATTTCATTTCTATAGGAAATTTTCTAAAAATTTAATTTCTCTAGGAAATTTTCTAAAAATTTCCTTTCTATAGGAAATTTTCTGAAAATTTCATTTCTATGGGAAATTTTCTGAAAATTTAATTTCTATAGGAAATTTTCTGAAAATTTCATTTCTATAGAAAATTTCATTTCTATAGAAAATTTAATTTCTATAGAAAATTTCATTTCTATAGAAAATTTAATTTCTATAGGAAATTTTGTCAAAATTTCATTTCTGTAGGAAATTTTGTCAACATTTTCTAAAAATTTCCTTTCTATAAGAAATTTTCTAAAAATTTCGTTTCTGAAGGAAATTTTCTGAAAATTTCGTTTTTCGTTTCGTTTTTTATAGGAAATTTTTACAAAATTTCAATTCTATAGCCAATTTTGAAATTTTCATTTCTATAGGAAATTTTCTAAAAATATTCATTTCTATACGACATTGTCTAAAAACTGTATTCTATAGGCATTTTTCTGAAAATTTAATTTCTATAGGGAATTTTCTGAAAACGTAATTTCTATAGGAAATTTTCTAAAAAAAATCATTTCTATACGAAATGTTCTAAAAAAATTATTTCTATAGGAAATTTTCTAAAAGCTTAATGCTTTTTCCTATAGGAAATATATTTTATTTTTTGTATGAAATTTTCTGAAAATTTCATTTCTATAGGAAATTTTCTAAAAATTCATTTCCATAGGAAATTTTCTAAAAATTCATTTCCATAGGAAATTTTCTAAAAATTTTGTTGAATTTAAATTGAATTTTTCTGGAAATTTCGTTTCTATAGGAAATTTTCTGGAAATTTCGTTTCCATAGGATATTTTCTAAAAATTTCCTTTCTATAGGAAATTTTCTAAAAAAATCATTTCTATAGAAATTTTATAAAAATTTCATTTCTATAGGAAATTTTCTGAAAATTTAATTTTTATAATAAATTTTCTGAAAATTTAATTTCTATAGGAAGTTTTCTGAAAATTTCATTTCTATAGAAAATTTTCTGAAAATTTCATTTCTATAGGAAATTTTCTGAATATTTCATTTAAATAGGAATTTTTCTGGAAATTTCATTTCTATGGGAAATTTTCTAAAAATTTCATTTCTATAGGAAATTTTCTAAAAATTTAATTTCTCTAGGAAATTTTCTAAAAATTTATTTTCTCTGGGAAATTTTCTGAAAATTTCATTTCTATAGGAAATTTTCTAAAAATTTAATTTCTCTAGGAAATTTTCTGAAAATTTCATTTCTATAGGAAATTTTCTAAAAAATTAATTTCTCTAGGAAATTTTCTAAAATTTAATTTCTCTAGGAAATTTTCTGAAAATGTCATTTCTATAGGAAATTTGCTGAAAATTTCATTTCTATAGGACATTTTGTCAAAATTAATTTGTTTTATAAAATTTTATCTTTTTGTTGCCATTTAAATTGTTTTCTACCATCCATATGTATCCAACTGACAAAACTTTAACATGATGTTATGGTAATGGGAAATTCCATTTTTTAATTCCTGGTCTTGTTTCCTGTGTCACTTGTTTTCCTATCTGCTATGCTTGTAATTTATTATTTAACACTTTCTTTAACAATTTCCGCTAAAAGTTTTTGTTTCTAAAACAAATCGACTATATTTAGTGTAACAAAGGAAACCTCAAAATGGTGTAGTGAGAAACACTAAACAAGGGCTTTTCTTTGTTATGTTTTGGTCTATGACCGAATAAGGGGAAATACTCATGTTAGGGATGTCATTGCAGAAATTCAGGGATTAAAAGGCCTGACGTTCTCCATAAACGTTACTCGTTCATTGGGTATGGGATAGGAAGGAGAGAGTTATTGGTAGGCCATATTCAGAAGAATAATAATTCTCACCCTTTAAAAGCCAAGAGTTTCAAGGCTCTTCTAATAGTGAATCACCAAAATTTAATAAAATTCCTTGAGTTACCTAAAACAAAGACACCAGTCCAAAATGGAACTCCTTTGCATTTGGCTACAATCCAATATTTGAACTGAACTATCAACGCTCTATATGCTCGATGAGGACCTGCATAGTGATGGTGCACAATGGGGCAAATTGTTTGTAACTGTACAACTTAAATGACTATCAAAATTGTACTGGTGTTGTGTGGTGTGTTGTTGATTTTATGCATTGTTGTTGTTGTTGTGACATCTTACTTGCATTAACACTGGTAAAGGGTGATTTGTTAAGAGCTTGATAACTTTTAAAAAAAAAAAAACGCATAAAATTTGCAAAATCTCATCGGTTCTTTATTTGAAACGTTAGATTGGTCCATGACATTTACTTTTTGAAGATAATTTCATTTAAATGTTGACCGCGGCTGCGTCTTAGGTGGTCCATTCGGAAAGTCCAATTTTGGGCAACTTTTTCGAGCATTTCGGCCGGAATAGCCCGAATTTCTTCGGAAATGTTGTCTTCCAAAGCTGGAATAGTTGCTGGCTTATTTCTGTAGACTTTAGACTTGACGTAGCCCCACAAAAAATAGTCTAAAGGCGTCAAATCGCATGATCTTGGTGGCCAACTTACCGGTCCATTTCTTGAGATGAATTGTTCTCCGAAGTTTTCCCTCAAAATGGCCATAGAATCGCGAGCTGTGTGGCATGTAGCGCCATCTTGTTGAAACCACATGTCAACCAAGTTCAGTTCTTCCATTTTTGGCAACAAAAAGTTTGTTAGCATCGAACGATAGCGATCGCCATTCACCGTAACGTTGCGTCCAACAGCATCTTTGAAAAAATACGGTCCAATGATTCCACCAGCGTACAAACCACACCAAACAGTGCATTTTTCGGGATGCATGGGCAGTTCTTGAACGGCTTCTGGTTGCTCTTCACTCCAAATGCGGCAATTTTGCTTATTTACGTAGCCATTCAACCAGAAATGAGCCTCATCGCTGAACAAAATTTGTCGATAAAAAAGCGGATTTTCTGCCAACTTTTCTAGGGCCCATTCACTGAAATTGCAAGCGTTGCTCGTTAGTAAGTCTATTCATGATGAAATGTCAAAGCATACTGAGCATCTTTCTCTTTGACACCATGTCTGAAATCCCACGTGATCTGTCAAATACTAATGCATGAAAATCCTAACCTCAAAAGAATCACCCTTTATATATATGTATGTACATATATTGTTGTTGTCATTGTTGTTACAGTGGCTAGCATATTTTATATGTGGGCATTCTAAACTGTTGACAATTTTGTTACATGGCATTTGTTTTGTTTCATTGCTGGTGTTTTTGTTACTCTTGTGTTGGTGTTAGTGGTGCTGGTAATGGTAATGGTATCAGCATGTGTTTTTTAGTGGTTCTATTTGTTGTCCCCTATATAAAAATATTTACATGCATAATCATGTTCTTTCTTGACCCGATTTGTTAACATTTTTAGTGACAAGAAGTGAAGAAATGCATGCAGTTGTTTACTGGTACATATTGCCTAGCTGCTTGCTTCCTTCGTTGTGTTCCTGTTTTTCTTGGTGTTTGTAACCAACAGGAGGTTCATGTGCCCGGTTGGTGTCTTCTTGATGTCACCTGTCACCATGAGAATTTGTATTGTGAACACATTGAAATTAAGTAACCATACTTAATTTCTTTAAAATTTAACAAGTATATAAAGCAGTAAGTTCGGCCGGGCCGAATCTTAACTACCCACCACCATGAATCAAATATAATAGTTTACTTTGAAAACTCTTCGTCGTAGCGGGTTTCTTGATAATATATAGAATTTTAGGGGGTTTGATGACAAATTTTCTCCCAAGCAAATCGGTTCAACCAGATTCTACCTATGAAGACTAGATCAGATTCTGGATTTATGAGATTCAATTTTATTTGAGTTTTAGAGAAATCATAAACATATTATACCCTCCACCATAGGATGGGGGTATATTAACTTTGTCATTCCGTTTGTAACACATCGAAATATTGCTCTAAGACCCCATAAAGTATATATATTCTGGGTCGTGTATATATTCTGAGTCGATCTGAGCATGTCCGTCCGACTGTTGAAATCACGCTAACTTCCGAACGAAAAAAGCTATCGGCTTGAAACTTGACACAAGTAGTTGTTATTGATGTAGGTCGGATGGTATTGCAAATGGGCCATATCGGTCCACTTTTACGTATAGCCCCCATATAAACGGACCCCTAAATTTGGCTTGCGATTGCTCTAAGAGAAGCAACTTTCATCCGATCAGGCTGAAAATTGGTACATGGTGTTAGTATGTGGTCTCTAACAACCATGCAAAAATTGGTCCATATCGGTCCACTTTAACGTATAGCCCCCATATAAACGGACCTACAAATTTGGCTTGCGATTGCTCTAAGAGAAGCAAATTTCATCCGATCCGGCTGAAATTTGGTAAATGGTGTTAGCATATAGTCTCTAACAACCATGCAAAAATTGGTCCACATCGGTCCATAATTATATATAGCCCCCATATAAACCGATCCCCCGATTTGGCTTGCGGAACCTCTAAGAGAAGCAAATTTCATCCGATCCGGCTGAAATTTGGTACATGGTGTTGGTATATGTTCTCTAATGACCATGCCAAAATTGGTCCACATCGACCCATAATTATATATATATAAACTGATCCCCAAATTTGATCTCCGGAGCCTCTTGGAGGAGCAAAATTCATCCGATCCGGTTGAAATTTGCAACGTGGTGTAAGTATAAGGCCGCTAATAACCATGCCAAAATTGGTCCATGTCGGTCTATAGTTATATATAGCCGATCTCCAATCACACAAAAATTGGTCCATATAAGTTCATAATGGTTGCCACTCGAGCCAAAAATAAGCAACCAAAATTTTATTTTTATAGAAAACATTGTCAAAATGTTATTTCTATAGAAAATTTTGTCAAAATTTTATTTCTATAGTAAATTTCGCCAAAATTTTATTTCTATAGAAAATTTCGCCAAAATTTTATTTCTATAGAAAATTTCGCCAAAATTTTATTTCTATAGAAAATTTTAACAAAATTTTATTTCTATAGAAAAGTTTGACAAAATTTTATTTCTATAGAAAATTTTGTCAAAATTTTATTTCTATAGAAAATTTTGTCAAAATTTTATTTCTATAGAAACTTTAAACTTAATTATATACATATTTAATCGGCCTTTTTAGTTTAATATATACCACGTATGGACTATGTGGTATATATTACGGTGTTAGGCAAGGAAGATACCTTGCCATCGGATTCAGTAGAAGTTTATACGCAATCCATGGTGGAGGGTACATAAGCTTCGGCCTGGCCGAACTTACGGCCGTATATACTTGTTGTGTATATGATGAAATAACGCCTTCATTTGAAATCTTAAATCTGTAGATTTTTTCCCCCATTATTTAAATGAATACGATGAATAAAATCTGGAAATTTTACTTGCAGTTTCAAGCAATTTTCATGATCATTGTCTAAAATTTCATTCCGGAGGAAAATATTTGTTCTTTGGGTGTACCCTCATGAAGAGAAATCTGTCTTACCAAACGGACCTCTAAAAATAAATGCGATACAGAGTTTTGAGGGTTTAAAATTCCAGTATGTTTACATTTTTATGCAAATCGGATAAAAACTATGGTTTCCAGAAGCCCAAGGAGTTAAATCTGGAGATTGGTCTATGTGGAGGCTATACTAAAACATGGGTCGACACACACCATATTCGGCTGACTTATTTGTGGTCAGCCGGATTCCAGAAGTCCTAGAAATAAATTCGGGAGTTAGGTCTATATGGGGGCTATTCCAAAACATGGACCAATGTTAGGTTAGGTTAGGTTAGGTGGCAGCCCGATGTATCAGGCTCACTTAGACTATTCAGTCCATTGTGATACCACATTGGTGAACTTCTCTCTTATCACTGAGTGCTGCCCGATTTCATGTTAAGCTCAATGACAAGGGACCTCCTTTTTATAGCCGAGTCCGAACGGCGTTCAACATTGCAGTGAAACCACTTAGAGAAGCTTTGAAACCCTCAGAAATGCCACCAGCATTACTAGGTGGGATAATCCACCGCTGAAAAACTTTTTTGGTGTTCGGTCGAAGCAGGAATCGAACCCACGATCTTGTGTATGCAAGGCGGGCATGCTAACCATTGCACCACGGTGGCTCCCAATACTCACCACCTCTTAATGTTCCTCAAATACCTTTAGAATTCCACTTTCAGACGAATTGGGAAATAAAATCGGGAGATCAGTCTATAAGGGGTCTATACCAAAACATGGACCGATACGGACCATTTTCGACACACCTCTTTATGGTCCTAACATACCTCTAGATTTCTAATTTCCGGCAAGTTGGATAAAAACTACGGATTCTAGAAGCCCCAGAAATAAAGTCGGGAGATAGGTCTATGTTATATGGGGTCTATACCAAAACATGGACCGATAGGAACCATTTGCGACACACCTATTTGTGATCTTAAAATACCTCTAGATTTTCAATTTCAAGAACATCGGCTAGAAAATATAGTTTCTAGACGCCCAAGAAGAAAAATCGGGAGATCGGTCTATATGGGGGTTATACCAAAAAATGGACCGATACACCTCAATTTCGGCACACCTATTTTTGGTACCAAAATACTTCTAGTTTTCCAATTTCAGGCAAATCGGGTAATAAATAGCGTTTATAGAAGCCCAAGAAGCAAAATCGGGAGACCGGTCTATATGGCAGCTATACCAAAACATGGACCGATACGGACCATTTTCGATACACCACTTTATGGTAGCTCATTCCAGGGATGATAAATGATGTTGACGAAAAAGTACTAAAAATGTGTTAAATATTTATTTTTCGAAGCCAAAAAGTGCTAAAATTACATAATATAAAATTTAAAAACTATTGTAAAAGTGTACGATTTGGGCAATTTTTTTACATTTTTTAAAAAAAAAAATTATTTTGAAAAATTTTATTTCTATAGAACATTTTGTCAACTTCTATAGAAAATTTTGTCAAAATTTTATTTCTATAGAAAATTTTGTCACAATTTTATTTCTATACAAAATTTTGTCAAAATTTTATTTCTATAGAAAATTTCGTCAAATTTTATTTTATAGAAAATTGTGTCAAAATTTTAATCTATAGAAAATTGTGTCAAAAATTTATTTTTATTTTTTATCTGCATTTATAAATTTTTTAGTTTTATTTATAAATTTATGAAGTACTATTTTTGGAAGATTTTACCAACTGTGGCAACTTACTACGGTAGTCTTTGTAAGCGGATATAAAACTAAACAAGTATATGCAGAAGTAATTTCGGCCGGGCCGAATCTTAAGTACCCACCCCCATGAATCAAATATATTATTTTATTTTATTTTTGATTAAGCTACACTTGTAGTTTAGTCAATGCATCAATGCTTTAAGCTGAGATCAAAAAAACAACAATAACGATTGAAGAGAAGCCAACAATAACAAACAAAACGAATGAAGATAGAGGAAGCACGCTCAAAAACAAACCCAGCCAAATACATTCAAATCGATGATTTGAGTTTGGCAAAGGAAAAGAGATATGCTTGCAAATTTGTTTAGGCAGTAGCCGACTATCAAACCCTTTTTCGGGAGGTTCAAGTGTAGTTCACTTTGGGTTGAGTGAATTACCCGAATTTATTCTGATAATTGGTTGATAGTTTTGCTGCAAGTAGAGGATGTTGATGAGGAATGTGGTAATTCCGAAACAGCTGTACATCCAACCATCTTGCAGTCTATAGGGCTTTGCCTAATAAATTTGACAAGCATACTTTTCCTCTGTTGGTTAAGCTACACTTGTAGTTTAGTCTACGCATGGCTTTAAGCTGAGATCAAAAAAACAACAATAACGATTGAAGAGAAGCCAACAATAACAAACAAAACGAATATATTATTTTCCTTTGAAAATTCTTCGTCGTAGCGGCTTACTAGATAATAACAAGTTTGCTGATAAGTCCCCGGTCTGACACATAGATGGCGTCGCTAGTATTAAATGCATATTATTTTTATATAGTACCAACCTTCAAATGATTCGTGTCAAAATTTGACGTCTGTAAGTCAATTAGTTTGTGAGAGCGTCTTTTGAGAAGCAACTTTTGTTATTGTGAAATAAATGGAAAAAAAGGAATTTCGTGTTTTGATAAAATACTGTTTTCTGAAGGGGAAAAATACGGTGGAAGCAAAAACTTGGCTTGATAATGAGTTTCCGGACTCTGCCCCAGGGAAATCAACAATAATTGATTGGTATGCAAAATTCAAGCGTGGTGAAATGAGCACGGAGGACGGTGAACGCAGTGGACGCCCGAAAGAGGTGGTTATCGACGAAAACATCAAAACATCAAAAAATCCACAAAATGATTTTGAATGACCGTAAAATGAAGTTGATCGAGATAGCAGAGGCCTTAAAGATATCAAAGGAACGTGTTGGTCATATCATTCATCAATATTTGTATATGCGGAAGCTCTGTGCAAAATGGGTGCCGCGCGAGCTCACATTTGACCAAAAACAACAACGTGTTTATAATTCTGATCGGTGTTTGCAGCTGTTAACTCGTAATACACCCAAGTTTTTCCGTCGATATGTAACAATGGATGAAACATGGCTCCATCACTACACTCCTGAGTCCAATCGACAGTCGGCTGAGTGGACAGCGACCGGTGAACCGTCTCCAAAGCGTGGAAAGACTCAAAAGTCCGCTGGCAAAGTAATGGCCTCTGTTTTTTGGGATGTGCATGGAATAATTTCTATCGATTATCTTGAGAAGGGAAAAACCATCAACAATGGCTATTATATGGCGTTATTGGAGCGTTTGAAGGTCTAAATCGCGGCAAAACGGCCCCATATGAAGAAGAAAAAAGTGTTGTTCCAACAAGACAACGCACCGTGCCACAAGTCATTGAGAACGATGGCAAAAATTCATGAATTGGGCTTCGAATTGCTTCCCCACCCACCGTTTTCTCCAGATCTGGCCCCCAGCGACTTTTTCTTGTTCTCAGACCTCAAAAGGATGCTCGCAGGGAAAAAATTTGGCTGCAATGAAGAGGTGATCGCCGAAACTGAGGCCTATTTTGAGGCAAAACCGAAGGAGTACTACCAAAATGGTATCAAAAAATTGGAAGGTCGTTATAATCGTTGTATCGCTCTTGAAGGGAACTATGTTGAATAATAAAAACGAATTTTGACAAAAAATGTGTTTTTCTTTGTTAGACCGGGGATTTATCAGCCAACCTGTTATATAGAATTTCAGGGGATTTTATGACAAATATTCTTCCAAGCAGATCAGTTCAACCAGTACGTTTCCCGAAGATACATTTAAAAATTTTCCTGAAATTTTACATTCAGTTCGGTCTATATGGCGGTTGTAGAATCTAGACCTCAAATCGGATGGCCGGTTTTTAAGGGGGCTATATCAAAACCTGTACCTATGCACAATATATTCAGCACACCTATTGATAGTCCTAAAAAAACTCCAGATTTTCAGGCAAATTGGATATAAACTATGGTTTCTAGAAGCCCAATAAGTAAAATCGGGAGATCGGTCAATATGGGGACTATACCAAACCATGGACCGATAATCACCATTTTCGGCACACCTCTTTATGGTCCAAAAATACCTCTAGATGTCCAATTTCAGGCAGATTGAATAATAACTACGGTTTGTATAAGCCCAAGACCTCAAATCGGGAGGTCGGTTTATATGGGGACTGTATCAAAACGTGGACCGATATAGCCCATCTTCGAACTTGACCTGCCTGCGGACAAAAGACGAGTTTGTGCAAAATTTCAACACGATTGCTTCATTATTGAAGACTGTAGCGTGATTGCAACAGACAGACGGACATGGTTATATCGTCTTAGAATTTCTCCCTGATCAAGATTATATATATACTTTATATAGTCGAAAATCGATATTTCGATGTGTTACAAACGGAATGACAAACTTATTATACCCCCGTCACTATTCTATGGTGGTGGGTATAAAAAAAAAAATATTTAAAATTGAGGAGTCCCTTTACAATAATCTTTCAACAATAATCTTTCAAATTGTTAGACAGAAATAGGCAGATTAAATTATCATACACATCTGAAATCATTTTTTCATTATACCCTGCGCCACACTGTGGAACAGGGTATTATAAGTTAGTGCATATGTTTGTAACACCCAGAAGGAGACGAGATAGACACATGGTGTCCTTGGCAATAATGCTCAGGGTTGGTCCCTGAGTCGATATAACCATGTCCGTCTGTCCGTCCGTCCGTCCGTCTGTCTGTGAACACATTTTTGTGATCAAAGTCTAGGTCGCAGTTTAAGTCCAATCGCCTTCAAATTTGGCACATGTTCCTAATTTGGGTCAGAATAGAACCCTATTGATTTTGGAAGAAATCGGTTCAGATTTAGATATAGCTCCCATATATATCTTTCGCCCGATATGCACTAATATGGACCCAGCAGCCAGAGTTTTATACCGATTTGCTTGAAATTTTGTACAAACATAACACTTAGTCGTATAGTCAAGTGTGAAAAATTTGATTGAAATCGGTTCAGATTTAGATATAGCTCCCATATATATCTTTCGCCCGATATGGACTTATATGGCCCCAGAAGCCAGATTTTTGGCCGAATTTGGTTGAAATTTTTCACTAGGAGTACAATTAGTAGTATAGTCAAGTGTGCAAAATTTGATTTTAATCGGTTCAGATTTAGATATAGCTCCCATATATATCTTTCGCCCGATATGGACTAATATGGTCCTACAAGCCAGAGTTTTGACCCAATTTGGTTGAAATTTAGCATTGTAGCTATGCGTGCCAAATTTGGTTGAAATCGATTCAGATTTAGATATAGCTCCCATATATATCTTTTGCCCGATATGCACTTATATGGACCCAGAAGCCAGAGTTTTATCCCGATTAGCTGGAAATTTTGCACAAGGAGTACAATTGGTAGTATAGTCATGTGTGCCAAATTTGAATGAAATCGGTTCAGATTTAGATATAGCTCCCAATTTGGTTGAAATTTTGCACTAGGAGTACAATTAGTAATATAGTCATGTGTGCTAAATTTGATTGAAATCGGTTCAGTTTTAGATATAAAGGGTGATTCTTTTGAGGTTAGGATTTTCATGCATTAGTATTTGACAGATCACGTGGGATTTCAGACATGGTGTCAAAGAGAAAGATGCTCAGTATGCTTTGACATTTCATCATGAATAGACTTACTAACGAGCAACGCTTGCAAATAATTGAATTTTATTACCAAAATCAGTGTTCGGTTCGAAATGTGTTTCGCGCTTTACGTCCGATTTATGGTCTACATAATCGACCAAGTGAGCAAACAATTAATGCGATTGTGACCAAGTTTCGCACTCAGTTTACTTTATTGAACATTAAACCAACCACACGAATGCGTACAGTGCGTACAGAAGAGAATATTGCGTCTGTTTCTGAGAGTGTTGCTGAAGACCGTGAAATGTCGATTCGTCGCCGTTCGCAGCAATTGGGTTTGTGTTATTCGACCACATGGAAGATTTTACGCAAAGATCTTGGTGTAAAACCGTATAAAATACAGCTCGTGCAAGAACTGAAGCCGAACGATCTGCCACAACGTCGAATTTTCAGTGAATGGGCCCTAGAAAAGTTGGCAGAAAATCCGCTTTTTTATCGACAAATTCTGTTCAGCGATGAGGCTCATTTCTGGTTGAATGGCTACGTAAATAAGCAAAATTGCCGCATTTGGAGTGAAGAGCAACCAGAAGCCGTTCAAGAACTGCCCATGCATCCCGAAAAATGCACTGTTTGGTGTGGTTTGTACGCTGGTGGAATCATTGGACCGTATTTTTTCAAAGATGCTGTTGGACGCAACGTTACGGTGAATGGCGATCGCTATCGTTCGATGCTAACAAACTTTTTGTTGCCAAAAATGGAAGAACTGAACTTGGTTGACATGTGGTTTCAACAAGATGGCGCTACATGCCACACAGCTCGCGATTCTATGGCCATTTTGAGGGAAAACTTCGGAGAACAATTCATCTCAAGAAATGGACCGGTAAGTTGGCCACCAAGATCATGCGATTTGACGCCTTTAGACTATTTTTTGTGGGGCTACGTCAAGTCTAAAGTCTACAGAAATAAGCCAGCAACTATTCCAGCTTTGGAAGACAACATTTCCGAAGAAATTCGGGCTATTCCGGCCGAAATGCTCGAAAAAGTTGCCCAAAATTGGACTTTCCGAATGGACCACCTAAGACGCAGCCGCGGTCAACATTTAAATGAAATTATCTTCAAAAAGTAAATGTCATGGACCAATCTAACGTTTCAAATAAAGAACCGATGAGATTTTGCAAATTTTAGGCGTTTTTTTAAAAAAAAAAGTTATCAAGCTCTTAACAAATCACCCTTTATATATATATATATATATATATATATATATATATATATATATATATATATATATATATATATATATATATATATATATATATATATATATATATATATATATATATATATATATATATATATATATATATATATATATATATATATATATATATATATATATATATATATATATATATATATATATATATATATATATATATATATATATATATATATATATATATATGGACAGTTAGATATCATATACAAAAACCAAGATCCAAATTTCAGCACGTTCGGATGAAATTTGCTTCTCCAAGAGACTCCGCAAGTCAAATCTGGGCTTCAGTTAATATGGCGGCTATACGCAAAAGTGGTCCGATATGGCCCATTTGCAATACCATCCGACCTACATCAATAACAACTATTTGTGCCAAGTTTCACGTAGATAGCTTGTTTCGTTCGGAAGTTAGCGTGATTTCAACAGATGGACGGGCGGACGGACAAGCTTAGTTCGACTCAGAATTTCACCACGACGCAGAATATCAGGGGTGATACGGTCAAAATTTGGTCAATATACACTCATATGACCACAGAGGCCAATTTTTTCCTCCGATATAGTTGAAATTTTGCACAGGGAGTAGAATTGGCATTGTAGCTATGCGTGCCAAATTTGGTTGAAATCGATTCAGATTTAGATATAGCTCCAATATATAGCTTTCGGCCGATTTACACTCATGTGACCACAGAGGCCAATTTTTTGCTCCGATTTAGTTGAAATTTTGCACAGGGAGTAGAATTAGCATTTTTGCTATGCGTGCCAAATTTGGTTGAAATCGGTTCAGATTTAGATATAGCTCCCATATATGTTTTTCTGATTTCGACAAAAAAGGTCAAAATACCAAAATTTTCCTTGTTAAATCGCCACTGCTTAGTCGAAAGGTTGTAAAAATGACTCTAATTTTCCTAAACTTCTAATACATATATATCGAGCGATAAATCATAAATAAACTTTTGCGAAGTTTCCTTAAAATTGCTTCAGATTTAAATGTTTCCAATATTTTATTACTAACATTGTGTTCCACCGTAGTGCATTAGCCGACTTAAATTTTGACTCTATAGATTTTGTAGAATTCTATAAAATTCTGTCCAGATCGAGTGATATTTAAATGTATGTATTTGGGACAAACCTTTATATATAGGCCCCAACACATTTGACGGATGTGATGTGGTATCGAAGATTTAGATCTACAAAGTGGTGCAGGGTATAATATAGTCGGCCCCGCCCGACTTTAGACTTTCCTTACTTGTTTTTTTTTTTAACTTTTATTCAAATAGTTATTAATCATTATCTTTCCTTTGATATTCTTATTACAACTTCATTGCACAATTATAATTTTTTTTCTAAATCTGTCTTGACAATCTGCCTTTGTCTTTGCTATGATTTTTTATTATTTCATTGTCGTTATTAACTTCACTTGTAATCCACTTACCCTGCCAATGTTGCCAGTATTGGGGATTTTTTCCCAAATTAGGGATTTATTTTCGTAGATGGGTATGAAAGTTTCAAGTTAGGGATTTGGTGGGGAGTTTCCATAAATTTGGGAATTTTTCAGATATCGATTCGAATCATGAAATTCTTTTTATATCTAATCTTTTTATACCCATCACCATAGAATGGTGACGGGGGTATAATAAGTTTGTCATTCCGTTTGTAACACATCGAAATATCGATTTCCGACTATATAAAGTATATATATTCTTGATCAGGGAGAAATTCTAAGACGATATAACGATGTCCGTCTGTCCGTCTGTCTGTCTGTCTGTCTGTCTGTCTGTCTGTTGTAATCACGCTACAGTCTTCAATAATGAAGCAATCGTGCTGAAATTTTGCACAAACTCGTCTTTTGTCTGCAGGCAGGTCAAGTTCGAAGATGGGTTATATCGGTCCAGGTTTTGATATAGTCCCCATATAAACCGACCTCCCGATTTGGGCTCTTGGGCTTATAGAAATCGTATTTTTTATCCAATTTGCCTGAAATTTGAAATCTGGAGGTATTTTATGACCGTAAAGAGGTGTGCCAAAAATGGTGAGTATCGGTCCATGTTTTGGTATAGCCCCCATATAGACCGATCTCCCGATTTTACTTCTTGGGCTTATAGAAACCGCAGTTTTTATTCAATTTACCTGAAATTGGAAATCTAGAGGTATTGTAGGACCACAAATACGTGTGCCAAAAATTGTAAGTATCGGTCCATATTTTGGTATAGCCCCCATATAGACCGATCTCCCGATTTTACTTCTTGGGCTTATAGAAACCGCAGTTTTTATTCAATTTACCTGAAATTGGAAATTTAGAGGTATTGTAGGACCACAAATATGTGTGCCAAAAATTGTGGGTATCGGTCCATGTTTTGGTATGGTCCCCATATAAAACGACCTCCCGATTTGGGGTCTTGGGCTTATAGAAAGCGTATTTTTTATCCAATTTGTCTGAAATTGGAAATCTAGGGGTATTTTCGGACCATAAAGAGGTGTGCTGAAAATGGTGAGTATCGGTCCATATTTGGGTATAGCCCCCATATAGACCGATTTCCCGATTTTACTTCTTGGGCTTTTAGAATCCGAAGTTTTTATCCTATTTGCCTGAAATTGGAAATCTAGAGGTATTTTCGGGTCATAAAGAGGTGTGCCGAAAACGGTGAGTAGCGGTTCATGTTTTAGTATAGCCCCCATAAGAACGATCTCCCGATTTAACTCCTTGGGTTTCTAGAAACAGTAATTTTTATCTGATTTGCCTGAAATTGTAAATATTCTGGTATTTTAGGCTCGGTCCATTTGGTAATGCCTCCATATAGACCGACTTCACTTGAATTGCTTGAAACTCAATGTAAAATTTCCAGATTTTACTTCTACATATTTAAGATTTCAAATCAAGACGTTATTTTATAATTTTCTTGCACACTTACAAGAGATGTTAATGATTCCTCTAAAACTCAAACAAAAATGGTTCTTATAAATCCAGAATCTGATATAGTCCTCATAGGTGAAATCTTTAAATTTGTCTTCGGGAAGTGTCCTCAAGCCCTCCTAAAATTTCAAAGGAAACCCTAATATTTGGTCCATGGTGGTGGGTATTTAAGGTTCGGCCCGGCCGAACTTAGTGCTGTATATACTTGTTATAAATTAAGCTTTTGGATTAAAATCGGATATAAGAGCTTATAATTTTTTATAATTTTAATTTTTTCAGTTTGGCTAAGACATTATTCTACAATTATGTAATCATTGCGTGCAGATTCGGGCCTAAATGTGTATTTCTCACTGATTTGGACAATATATCCCCTTTTTTAAAATTTTAATATTATTAATGATTTTCTAAAGCAAAGCTTATATCTTTGCTTTTTTCACAAACAAAAAATATTAGGAATTTTTGTGGTGACGAAAACATTCCAATTTTTTGGCCAATATTGGTAACACTGTAGCCTGGGACATTATTAATAAAAACAACAATGAAATAACGGCCAACGTTATGTTCTGTATCAAGCAATAGACAATACATAAGTCACAAACACTTGTGTCTGAGTGTGTGTGTGTGTGTGTATGCCATTCACTTGTCTCCTCTTAACATTAAATACTCATCAATAGAGAGTAAGATATTGAGCATATTTTTATAACAGATATTCAGCTTAATCAATTCAATATCAATTTAAATGGCTGTTCTTTTTGATTTCTCTTATAACAAAAGCTCCAAATGCATAACGAAGAAAGGGAAGTGATTTTTAATCGACAGAATTGGGTCAATGTGCTTTCCATTTTGTGCAATTTCTGACTCCAATTTTTTATTTAATAATAAAAACGATTTGATTATTTCCAAACACCTATAGTTCATTTATGATTCATTTATGTGGAGGTGAAAGATGAATAAAAACAGCGATGGAAAAATTAAATGTCAATTTAATTGATAAATGTTAAATTTTTAATGTACGTACCTTGCAGAAAATCTTTGTTTTTATAACTAGAAAGAAGGTTAAAAGTCAACTGCGTTTGACAAGAAGTGCTTTCGTTGCTTTCAGTTATGAAATGTACATCAGTATTGGGATTAACTATTTTTGGGTGAATTGGTATGGCGATATTATAGACATTTGGGGATTTTGTTAAGGATTTTTCGATATTTGTTCAATACGATCGTTATGTGACCTATCGTGAAATTGAAACAACCTCAGGCATTAGTGGGCCCGGCATTCATTCAATATCGCATGAACATATATGATCGTCAAAAAATTTGTACGCGTGGGATTCCACACAAATTGTCAATCGCTCAAAAAAGCAGGTGTCGATTGGTCGAAACACGTCTATGACATCGTGACAGGTGATGAATCGTGTATTTAAATGTATGAGCCCGGAAATAAACAGCAGTCAACTGACTGTATGGGTGTTTTAAGATAAGCCAAATCCAACAAAAGTTGTTCGCACACGAAGCACTTCGAAGCTAGTACTTTGAAAATTGGCTCAAACGCATGTAAAACTGTATAGATCTTATTAGGGAATATTTTGAAAAACAATACTACAACAAGCGTAGAAAGGCTATTGGGGGGAAGAATTAGCTCATTCAATACAAATTTTAGCTCCACCACAGAATTACTGTATTAATAGCTAAAAAATTTCGAAATACGCTAGGGGGATTATATTCCTTCTCTGAGTGCATTTACTGTCCAAAATTCCATTTATAAGCTAATGTTATGAAGTTGGTCCGATGTACTTCGGTAATTTTCTCATTAATTTTTTAAATTGATTAAGTTAGTGGAGAAATTGCAGTTTTCTACAAATATTGACATTTTTTGGGTTGTTGTGTTAGTTTGAGTAGCTGTTATTTGGTTTGTTGTGGGAGAGTGTGTTAGCTTTATTATGCTGGCATGGAGAAGATATTACGAGAGTGATATGGAGAGCATTGATAGAGACAAGAGAGTGAGCTAAATCGATGAGAATAATGAGATTGTGCTCAGTATAGGCAAATAACTGCATAGATGGAGGAGGTGGGGGCTGTTATCACGGTTGCCATAGTTGGTAGATTTTCTACTAAAAATGGTAGATTGGTAGAATTCTTGATGTCTTGGTAGATTTTGCAAAACATTTCTCTCTAACAAAGAGGTACTTAAATATATAAATGGAATTTTGACAAAATTTTGAGAAAAAAGAAGTAAAATTTTAACAAAATTGTCTATAGAAATAAAATTTTGAGAAAATGTTCTATAGAAACAAAAATTTTGACAAAATGTTCTATAGAAACAAATTTTTGACAAAATTTTCTATAGATATAAAACTTTGATAAAAGTTTTGAAAAAAATTTCTATAGATATTAAATTTTGAAAAAATTTTCTATAAAAATTAAATCTTGACAAAATTTTCTATAGAAATAAAATTCTGAGAAAATTTTCTATCAAAATAAAATCTTGACAAAATTTTCTATAGAAATAAAATCTTGACAAAATTTTCTATAGAAATAAAATTTTGAGAAAATTTCTATAGAACTAAAATTTTAACAAAATTTTCTATAGAACTAAAATTTTGACAAATTTTTCTATACAAATAAAATTTTGACAAAATTTTCTATACAAATAAAATTTTGACAAAATCTATATATATATAATTCAATCTATGTTTGTTTATTTGTTTGTTTGTTTGTTTGATTGTTTGTTTGTATATACCGAGTTGGCTCCGAAACGGCTGATCCGATTTACTTGAAACTTTCAGAGATCGTAGGGGGCGTTCATGTGGTGAAAATAGGGTACCTCATTTTTTGACACCTGGTCGCGGAGGGGGACCTCCCCTTTGGCGGACTTTTCGAAAATTGGACCAATGTTGACCGATTTGCTTGAAATTTTCATTGAAGGTTGGGGTTGGCATCTAGACAAAGATCCGCTACTTTATATTTCGATATTTGGTGGCGGAGGGGGACCTCCCCTTTATTCGACTTACAGTGAAAAAACTAAAATTCTCTAAATTATCTGAGATTTACAGAGAACATGCGGTGAGGTTATGGAATTAATATGGGGTACCTGATGATTTCATATGTGGACGGGGGAGGTCCCCCCCTTGCCCTACTTTTTGAAACTTGGAACAAAATTATGCGATTTGCTTGAAATTTTCATAGAATGTTGGGGTTGGCATCTAGACAAAAATCTGCTACATTATTTTTTGATATTTGGTCGGGGAGGGGCGCCACCCCTTTGCCCGACTTTTTTTTTAAGTACAGTGAAAACAAAACTAAACTCCCTGACTGAAATTTTACGGAACAAATGGGTGAGGTTATGAAATTTATATCAGGTTCCTGATTTTTTAATAAAAATAAAAGGACATAGCGAGACATCCGCTTCTCTTAGGTACATGCAGAGAAACAATTAAACTTTACCGAGTTACTTGAAATTAACAGAGGACTGGGGAGAGGTTACGATATTAATAGTTGATACCTGATTTTGTGATATTTGAATGGAAGAGAGGTCGCCCCTTTAGGCTTATAATTTGCTTTACATTTTCTGGGACGTTTACAAAAGATACGCTACATCACTTTTCGATATTTGGTCGGGGAGGAGGTCCTCCTCTAAAGCTACAAAAAAAAAAAAAACAAAAATTCTTAAGTTTTCTTGAAATTAACAAAAGCAGTGGGGGAAGGTTATGAACGAAGAGGCAACCTTCCTTGCCCCACACTTGAAGGAAAATTTCAAGAATTTTCAGGGAAAGTTAGGGAAAAGTGACGTCCCTTTAAAACAATAGAGCAAAATTTAAACATCTCCGATCTACTTGAAATTTACAGGGAACGTGGGAGGAGGTGATTAAATGTATACATGATTGATGATTAGTAGGTATATGATTTTTCGATATCTGGTTGGGGAAGGGGAAAATTGAAATAAACTTTGTCGATTTACTTCGATAGAATTTATAGGGACCATTGAATAGTTTGTGAAATTAATATAGGGTACGTGATAGTTCGATATCAGGTCGGAGTAGAGCGAAGGTGGGGAGAGGGTTCCCTTTTGTCCGTTTTTTTCTTAAATTGAAAGTAGAGGGGTTTCTGTAAATGGGAACTCGATACATAATTTTATGACATATTTTATGCACAGGCTTCTGCCTGACTTCTTTTTAGTAAAGAACTTAAATTTACATGAAATTGACAGCCAACGTAGAGGGTGCATCATTTTCCAACATTTTAGCAAATATTAATGTGGTAAAATTTTTTACTACTTTTGCTTTTTCCGATTTATTGGATGGGAAACAGTAATTCTTTATATGTTATTATAATGTAGTGCTCAATTTTCAGATATGTTGAGAAGAAGGATACCTTTCCTTGACAAACTACACTTAAAATTCACAAGAAATATAGAAGATTGTCCAACTACTTGAATACAGAACATTATTTAAAAAAATTGTTTTTAAATAATGTTCTGTATTCACCCCCATTTTCATAAAGCTCCGTTAGTGTTCCGTTAACTAACCAACTTTTAAACCGTATTATGGACGAAACTGTCATCTTGCCTTTATATTCCATAGGCCAGTTAGGAACTTAACTGACGAAAATTTTTCAGTTAAAGTTAACCGAAGAGAAGATATTTGCAATTTACTTTCTGTTAACTGGCAGTTAAAGCCTAACGGAGCTACATGAAAATGGCCGTCAATATGCATATCCGTCGTATTTGTACCTATAAACGAAAAAGCACGTAGTCGGATTTGTTTGAAAGAATTCAAATCTTTTCGAATTTGTTTTCAGCACGAAGGATATGGTTGACTAACTTAACGCAAAATATTCCTACAAATACGCTTTGGAAGGCGCAGCGAAGCGGGCCGGGTTACGCTAGTGTTCTATAAAAACAAAATTTTGACGAAATTTTCTACAGATATAAAATTTTGACAAAATTTTCTATAGAAATTAAATTTTGAGAACATTTTCTGTGAATATTATATTTTGAGAAAACTTTCTATAGATATTAAATTTTGAAAAAATTTTCTATAAAAAAAATCTTGACAAAATTTTTTATAGAAATAAAATTCTGAGAAAATTTATTATAAAAATAAACAAAGAGGTACTTAAATATATAAATGGAATTTTGACAAAATTTTCTATAGAAATAAAATTTTGAGAAAAATTTCTATAGAACTAAAATTTTAACAAAATTTTCTATAGAAGTAAAATTTTAACAAAATTTTCTATAGAAATAAAATTTTGAGAAAATGTTCTATAGAAACAAAAATTTTGACAAAATGTTCTATAGAAACAAAATTTTTATAGATATAAAACTTTGAAAAATTTTCTATAGAAATAAAATTTTCTGCAGGAATTAAATTTTGACAAAATTTTCTATAGATATTAAGTTTTGAAAAAATTTTCTATAGATATTAAATTTTGAAATAATTTTCTATAAAAATTAAATCTTGACAAAATTTTCTATAGAACTAAAATTTTAACAAAATTTCCTATAGAACTAAAATTTTGACAAATTTTTCTATACAAATAAAATTTTGACAAAATTTTCTATAGATATAAAATTTTGAGAAAATGTTCTAAAAAACAAAATTTTGACGAAATTTTCTATAGATATAAAATTTTGACAAAATTTTCTATAGAAATTAAATTTTGAGAAAATTTTCTATAGATATTATATTTTGAGAAAATTTTCTATAGATATTAAATTTTGAAAAAAAAATCCTATAAAAAGAAAATCTTGACAAAATTTTCTATGGAAATAAAATTCTGAGAAAATTTCTTATAAAACTAAAATTTAGAGAAAATTTTCTATAGAAATAAAATTTTGAGAGCATTTTCTGTAGAAATAAATTCTTTTTTTTTGTGTTTTTTATTGTTGGTTTGTACTTCAATCATACTTGTTGTTTTGATCTCAGCTTTAAAACCATTGCATTGTCTAAACTACAAGAGTAGCTTAACCAACAGAGGAAGAGAATGTTTGTCAAATTTATTTGGGCAAAGCCCTAGAGACTGCAAAATGGTTGAAGTACAAACCATCAATAAAAAACAAAACCGAATGAAGTAAGAATGAAATAAACCCAGCCAACTGCACTCACATCGATGATGTGACGGTGGCAAAGGAAAAGAGAAATGTTTGTACAAAGATTTATTTAGGCAAAGGCCAACTATTATAAACCTTTTTTTTTGGAGGGTTCGAGTGTGGTTCTCTTTGGGTTTAGTCAACTACCCGAATTTATTCTGGTTGATAGTTTTGCTGCAAGTAGAGAATGCTGATGAGAATTGTGGTAATTCCGAAACGTACGTCCATAAGATACTCTTGTAGTTTAGTCAACGCAACGTAAAGCTGAAATCAAAACAACAAATATGAAAAAAAAAAAATTTTGACAAAATGTTCTATAGAAATTAAATTTTGAGAAAATTTTCTATAGAAATTAAATTTTGGAAAAATTTTCTATAGAAATAAAATTTTGACAAAAATTCCTATAGAAAAAATGACAAAATGACAAATTAGATGGAATTTAATTTACCGCCAGGTATTACAAAATACCGTCCATATACATTTCCTTCAATTTCCCTACACCATTTAATAAACCTTGAGAAGATTAATTGCCCTCGGTTTATGGTCAAATAAGAAATACAATTTGTACCAATTTTATTGCTAATCCCTTTATTAACTTTTTATGTTGCCAACATGACAACATCATTTTTAAAAAGCATTCGGGCACACGCTTCTTCGGTTTTCATTTGTGGATGATTCTCATTTCTGTGCTAGGATCACGTAGATTCTTGCAAAGGATTTGGTTAATAATAACTTTTATAGTTTCTATAAGCATTTGTTTATGGGGTGTTGGTATGCTTTATTATATCCATCCATTCAATCGCCAACAAGCATGAATGAATTCCACGAAACTCCACAAAACCAGCACGTTTACTTGTATTTTGTCATTTGACCACCTGTGCGTATACTTAATTTAATGGGTCACGTACTGGTAACGTATACGTTCTGGGGGATCATAACCATATCCCCATATGCTCATATGGCAATTGTCCCCTATGAATAAACCTCTAAATATGCAACTCTATATTTTGCGTGAAATAAACCCTAAAACACCCCCCTTAATTAACTTCATCCTTCACTATGAACCCGAATGAATGTGTGAAGATATTTTAGTTTAGGATACTAATTTTTCTTATAGTTAATTGTGGTGTTAATTGTGAATGTTTAAAGGGACATATTATGGACGATATAATTTTTTATATTTATTAGGTACCATAAAACACATGAAATGATAGTGATGATATTTTAGAATATGTCATAGAATTAAAACAAAATGTCAAATGTGGTATGCTTGTATATCTAACCAACATCACTATGGACTCAAGGGATGCTAACTTTGTTATGCATCAACATGTGTCGGGGGCAGAAACATTGGTCTTATAATTATCGCAATATACAAAATTTTATTTTTATAGAAAATTTTGTAGAAATTTTGTTTCTAAAAAAATTTTGTCAAAATTTTATATCAATAGAAAATTTTGTCAAAATTTTATTCCTATAGACAATTTTGTCAAAATTTTATTTCTATAGACAATTTTGTCAAAATTTTATTCCTATAGCAAATTTGGCAACATTTTATTCCTATAGAAAATTTTTTCAAAATTTTATTCCTATAGACAATTTTGTCAAAATTATATTCCTATAGATAATTTTGTCAAAATTTTGTTCCTATAGAAAATTTTGTGAAAATTTTATTCCTATAGAAAATTTTGTCAACATTTTATTTCTATAGAAAATGTTCTCAAAATTTTATTTCTAAAGAAAAATTTGTCAAAATTTTGTTTATTTTGTCAAAATTTTATTCCTGTAGAAAATTTTGTCAACATTTTATTTTTAAGAAAATTTTGTCAAAATTGTATTCCTATAGAAAATTTTGTTAAAATTTTATTCCTATAGAAAATTTTGTAAAAATTTTATTTCTATAGCAAATTTTGTCAAAATTTTATTTCTATAGAAATTTTTGTTAAAATTTTATTTATATAGAAAATTTTGCCAAAATTCTATTTCTATAGAAAATTTTGTCAAAATTTTATTTCTATAGACAATTTGGCAAAATTTTATTCCTATAGACAATTTTGTCAAAATTTTATTCCTATAGAAAATTTTGTCAAATTTTTATTTCTATAGATTTTTTTTTTAATTTTATTTCTACAGAATTTTTTTTTTTAAATTTTATTTCTATAGAAATTTTTGTCAAAATTTTATTTCTATAGTAATTTTTGTTAAAATTTTATTTATATAGAAAATTTTTGTCAAATTTCTATTTCTATAGAAAATTTTGTCAAAATTTTATTTCTAAAGAAAATTTTGTTCAAAATTTTATTTCTACAGAAAATTTTTTCAACATTTTATTTCTATAGACAATTTTGTCAAAATTTTATTTCTATAGAAAATTTTGTCAAAATTTTATTCCTATAGAAAATTTTTTCAACATTTTATTTCTATATGTTATCAAAATTTTATTTCTATTGAAAATTTTGTAAAAATTTTATTTCTAGAGAATCAAACTTAAAGGCTCTATCTATATATATATAAAATTCAATCTATGTTTGTTTATTTGTTTGTTTGTTTGATTGTTTGTTTGTATGTTCCGAGTTGGCTCCGAAACGGCTGAACCGATTTACTTGAAACTGTCAGCGATCGTAGGGAGCGTTCATGTGGTGAAAATAGGGTACCTCATTTTTTGACACCTGGTCGCGGAGGGGGACCTCTCCTTTGTCGGACTTTTTGAAAATTGGACCAAAGTTGACCGATTTGCTTGAAGGTTGGGGTTGGCATCTAGACAAAAATCCGCTACTTTATATTTCGATATTTAGTGGCGGAGGTGGACCTCCGCTTTGTTCGACTTTTTTAAAGTACCGTGAAAAAACTAAAATTCTCTAAATTATCTGAGATTTACACATAACATGCGGTGAGGTTATGGAATTAATATGGGGTTCCTGATGATTTCATATGTGGACGGGGAGGAGGACCTCCCCCTTGCCCTACTTTTTGAAACTTTGAACAAATTAATGCGATTTGCTTGAAATTTTCATTGAATGTTGGGGGTTGGCATCTAGACAAAAATTCGCTACAGTATTTTTCGATATTTAGTCGGGGAGGGGAACCACCCCTTTGCCCGACTTTTGTTTTAAAGTACAGTGAAAACAAAACTAAACTCCCCCGACTGAATTTTTACGGAAAAAATGGGTGAGGTTATGAAATTTATATCAGGTTCCTGATTTTTTAATAAAAATAAAAGGTCATAGGTAGACATCCGATTCTCTTAAGTACATACAGAGATACAATTAAATTCCAAGTAACTCGGTAATACTTGGAATTAACAGAGGACTGGGGAGAGGTTACGATATTAATAGTTGATACCTGATTTTGTGATATTTGGACGGAAGAGAGGCCACCCCTTTATGTTAGGCTTATAATTTGCTTGACATTTTCTGGGACGTTTACAAAAGATACGCTACATTACTTTTCGATATTTGGGGAGGAGGTCCTCCTCTAAAACTGAAAAAACAACAAAAATTCTTAAGTTTTCTTGAAATTTACAAAGGCAGTGGGGGAAGGTTATGAACGAAGAGGTAACCTTCCTTGCCCCACACTTGAAGGAAAGTTTCAAGAATTTTCAGAGAAGGTTAGGGGTGCTATTCACTACGGTGTTTGTCGATATTGTATCGGGGAAAGTGACGTCCCTTTAAAACAATAGAACAAAATTTAAACATCTCCGATCTACTTGAAATTTACAGAGAACGTGGAAGGAGGTGATTAAATTTATACATGATTTTTAAATTAGTATATGATTTTTCGATATCTGGTTGGGGAAGGGGAAAATTGAAATAAACTTTGTCGATTTACTTCAATAGAATTTATAGGGACCATTGAGTAGTTATGAAATTAATAAATTGTACGTGATAGTCCGATATCAGGTCAGAGTGGGGAGAGGGTTCCCTGTTGTCCGTTTTTTTTTTTCTTAAATTGCAAGTAGAGGGTTGTCCGAAAATGGGAACTCGGTACATAATTTTATGATTTTTGCACAGGCTTCTGCCAGACTTCTTTTTAGTAAAGAACTTAAATTTACATGAAATTGGCAGAGGATGCATCATTTTCCAACGTTTTAGCAAATGTTAATGTGGTAAAAATTTTTACTATTTTTGCTTTTTCCGATTTATTGGATTGTTATTATAATATAGTGCTTAATTTTCAGATATGTTGAGGAGAAGAATACCTTTCCTTGACAAACCACACTTAAAATTCACAAGAAATATAGAAGACTACTTGCATACAGAACATTATTTAAAAAAAATTGGAGGAAAGGGTACACCCTATCCCCTAAATTTTTTAAGACGAACTGTTTTACATATGCATATCCGCGGTATTTGTACCTATAAACGAAAAAGCAAGTAGTCCGATTTGTTTGAAAGAATTCAAATCTTTTCGTATTTGTGTTCAGCAGAATGATATGGTTGACTAAGTTAACGCAAAATGTTCCTACAAATACGCGTCGGAAGGCGCAGCGAAGCGGGCCGGGTTACGCTAGTTTAACATATATATTGCATATTATTTTAATTTTGATTTCACTTCTGTGAGACTGTAACAATATCTAAGTCATATTAGCTCTGGTTGCGTATTCGATACAATTTGATTACTATCACAAATTTTTACTGGAAGTCCCTCGTTTTGTGGGAACTACCTTCCAAACACCATTATTTTATTTACATGTTATTTTAAAATATTAAATAATCTAAGCATGCCTTGCATTTGGTAAAAAAATGATTTGTCATTTTTTTAAATTAAATTTTAGTTTGGTTTTGAAATTGTGAGAAATTCGAAATACACTACTTTTATTTAAATTGTAGGAAATATCTACAGTTTACATTTCCCAGTAAAAACATTTTCATTTTCTTCATGAGCTATCAAAGTGCTTTAAAAACGTGCTAACGCCAACTTAAATTTCCAAATTCAGACTCGACTTCAAGTAGAAATTATTGTATGTATACGTTTTTAAAATAAAGTGTTGAAAAACATCTCCTATTTTTGAACGCTGTTTTGGTTTGTGGTCAAGATAGCATACAAAAACTACTCACATTTAAAGACTATTTCATTAATTTTAGAACTTTTTAGAATTGACCCTAGCCTTCTTTCATGAAAAGATACCCATTTTTAAGTTGAATTACTTAACTATAAGGACAAAACGACTTTATCGGCTTTTGGACAAGGAAAACACTTTATATAAGAGAAATTCACAAATGCTATTATAAACAAAATTCGCGTTCGTATTTTAAGGAGATGAAATATTTGGCCTCACGACAATATTTTTTCCGTGTACAAAGCAATTCACATCTACTATTTTAATTTAGTAATATCGCAATAACTTTAGAATATTATAATAAAATAACAAGTATATACGGCCGTAGGTTTGGCCAGGCCGAATCTTATGTACCCTCCACCATGGATTGCGTAGAAACTTCTACGAAAGACTGTCATCGACAATCGAATTACTTCGGTTGTGATATCTTAAAACTTCTTAACATCGTCTTCTAAATTGTGAGTTATTCCATACGTGGTATATATTAGACAATACGTAGAGAGCCAGAATTGAAATATGGGGGGTCGCTTATATGGGGGCTATATACAATTATGAACTTGATATGGACCAATTTTTGTGTGATTGGGGATCGATTTATCTGAGGGCTATATATAACTATAGACCGATATGGACCTAGTTAGGCATGGTTCTTAACGGCCATATACTAGCACAATGTACCAAATTTCAACTGACTCGTATGAGATTTGCTCCTCCAAGAGGCTCCAAACCCAAATCTCCGGATCGGTTTATATGGGGGCTATATATTATTATGGACTGATATGAACCACTTTTGGCATAGTTGTTAAATATCATATACTACCACCACGTACCAAATTTCAACCAGATCGGATGGATTTTGCTTCACCAAAAGGCACCGGAGGTCAAATCTGGGGATCGGTTTATATAGGGCCTATATATATAATTATGGACCGATTTCGACCAATTTTTGCATGGGTGTTTGAGGCCATATATTAACACCACGTACCAAATTTCAGCCGAATCGGATGAAATTTGCTTCTCTGAGAGGCTCCGCAAGCCAAATCGGGGGCTATATATAATTATGGACCGATGTGGACAAATTTTTGCATGGTTGTTAGAGACTATATACCAACACCATGTACCAAATTTCAGCCGGATCGGATGAAATTTGCTTCTCTTAGAGCAATCGCAAGCCAAATTTGGGGGTCCGTTTATATGGGGGCTATACGTAAATGTAGACCGATATGGACCAATTTTTGCATGGTTGTTAGAGACCATATACTAACACCATGTACCAAATTTCAGCCGGATCGGATGAAATTTGCTTCTCTTAGAGCAATCGCAAGCCAAATTTGGGGGTCCGTTTATATGGGGGCTATACGTAAATGTGGACCGATATGGTCCATTTGCAATACCATCCAACCTACATGCAAAGTTTCAAGTCGATAGCTTGTTTCGTTCGGAAGTTAGCGTGATTTCAACAGACGGACGGACGGACGGACGGACATGCTCAGATCGACTCAGAATTTCACCACGACCCAGAATATATATACTTTATGGGGTCTTAGAGCAATATTTCGATGTGTTACAAAAGGAATGACAAAGTTAATATACCCCCCATCCTATGGTGGAGGGTATAAAAAGGATAATCGAGTCAAATGCTAATATTCCCCATTAATTTTCTGACAGTTTATCTAACATATTTGTATGGTAATAGTAGATTTGAAGTTTACGATAACCTTTATGAATATGAGGAAAAAAACTACAACAAGGTGTATTTGCTGCAAAAATGCCCGCATAATGGCTGGAATCATTATAAATGTTTCAACTGAGCTTTAAAATATGTGGAAAACCTTAGTATTGCAGCAAGGCTTAGATAAAAACGCCGTTTTATCCATATTTCAATAGAAACATGTTGAAAATAAAAAAAAAAAAAACAAAAATAGCTAAAAGGGTCATGAAAAAAGCTAAAATCTACATGTATTTTTTCCCGCTAAACGTCTTCAAAACAAACCAAATCTAGCGGAAAAATAGTTAAATTGGCAACGCTGCAACCAATTATCAGAATAAATCCAGGCAGTTCACTAAACCCAAAGTAAACAACACTTGAACCTTCCGAAAAAAGGATTATGCCGGCTATCATAAACTTTTTTTCGGAAGGTTCAAGTGTGGTTCAGTTTGGGTTTAGTGAACTGCCTGAATTTATTCTGATAATTGGTTGATAGTTTTGCTGCAAGTAGAGGATGCTGATGAGGAATGTGGTAATTCCGAAACGTGCTTCCATCCAACCATCTTGCAGTCTATAGGGCTTTGCCCAAATAAATTTGACAAACATTATTTTCCTCTGTTGGTTAAGCTACACTTGTATTTTAGTCAATGCATGGTTTTAAGCTGAAATCAACAAATGTTCCCATTTAAGTTTTTACATTCAATTGTAGAAATTCTTATGTATTTTTGTATGAATAAAAATGCCATAAAATACATTTAATTGCTTGTGTTATTTTTTTGTCAAAAGCAGGGCTGTGGAGCCGGAGTCGGAGTCTTGGAGTCGGAGTCTGAAGATTTTGCTGGAGTCGGAGTCGTAAAAATTTTGCTCGACTCCGACTCCGGCTAAACCAAATTTTTTAAAACACTTCACATTTTTGTAACTAAGCAAGTTTTTACGCAAATTAATGTCCATTGCGTTATTCATTCGATCAATGTACAGCATGATAGTAAATGAAAATCAACTTCCAATTACGGCTATCTTTTTATGTTTCCTATAATGTTAGACTAGCAGATGGGCTGAATCGATCCATTTTAATGCCCATATCAATATATTTGAAATATTTCGAAGAATCGAAATTATTTTTTAAAATTTTATTTTAAGGCCATATACAAACATGTGGAATATTGACAGAAAAAAATTTTCAAAGTTGTTTTTTTATAGAAAATTTTGTCAAAATGTTATTTCTATAAAAAGTTTTGTCAAAATTTTGTTTCTATAGCAAATTTTGTCAAAATTTTATTTCTATAAAAAATTTAGTCAAAATTTTATTTCTATAGAAAATTGAGTCAAAATTTTATTTCATTAGAAAATTGAGTCAAAATTTTATTTCTATAGAAAATTTAGTCAAAATTCTATTTCTACAGAAAATTTTGTCAAAATTCTATTTCTATAGAAAATTTTGTCAAAATTCTATTTCTATAGAAAATTTTGTCAAAATTCTATTTCTATAGAAAATTTTGTCAAAATTTTATTTGTATTGAAAATTTTTCAAAATTTTATTTCTAAAGAAAATTTTGTCAAAATTTTATTTCTATGGAAATTTTTTGTTAAATTTTTGTTTAGAACATTTTGTTAAAATTCTATTTCTATAGAAAATTTTGTCAAAATTTTATTTGTATTGAAAATTTTTCAAAATTTTATTTCTAAAGAAAATTTTGTCAAAATTTTATTTCTATAGAAAATTTTGTCAAAATTTTATTTCTATGTTAAATTTTGTCAACGTTTTATTTCTATAGAAAATTTTGTCAAAATTCTATTTCTATAGAAAATTTTGTCAAATTCTATTTCTATAGAAAATTTTGTCAAAATTTTATTTGTATTGAAAATTTTGTCAAAATTTTATTTCAAAAGACAATTTTGTCAAAATTTTATTTCTATATGAAATTTTGTGAACATTTTATTTCTATATGAAATTTTGTCAACATTTTATTTCTATAAAAAAATTTACCAAAATTTTATTTCTATGGAAATTTTTTGTTAAATTTTTGTTTAGAACATTTTATTAAAATTTTATTTCTATAGAATTTTTCTTCAAAATTTTATTTCTATAGAATTTTTTTTTTCAAAATTTTATTTCTATCGAAAATTTTGTCTAATTCTATAGAAAATTTTTCTATAGAAAATTTTGTCAAAATTTTGGAAAAAGTTTATTTCTATAGAAAAAAATTTTTTCTATGGAAAATTTTGTCAAAATTTTATTTCTATAGGAAGGAAATTATTTCTATAATATTTGTTCGAAATTTTATTTCATTTTGTTGTTTTTTCGGAAGGTTCAAGTGTGGTTCACTTTGGGTTTAGTGAACTGCCTGAATTTATTCTGATAATTGGTTGATAGTTTTGCTGCAAGTAGAGGATGCTGATGAGGAATGTGATAATTCCGAAACGTGCGTCCATCCAACTATCTTGCAGTCTATAGGGCCTTGCCCAAATAAATTTGACAAACATTCTTTTCCTCTGTTGGTTAAGCTACATTTGTAGTTTAGTCAATGCATAGTTTTAAGCTGAAATCAACAAATTTTCCCATTTAAGTTTTTACATTCAATTGTAGAAATTCTTACGTATTTTTGTATGAATAAAAATGCCATAAAATACATTTAATTGCTTGTGTTATTTGTTTTTTTTTTTCAAAAGTATCTTTACATTTTTTTTCTCTCATAAAACCATTTTATTTAGTTTCTATATATCATTTGCTGAATAATAACTCTTAAGTGGTATTTAAATATTTGATAACAGCCATAGAAAATTCCTAAGGACAATGCAATTATATAAAGTTTTCCATATAAATTGGCTTTATTTTCTAAAAAATCTTACATATAGTTATGTAATATTTTTCATAAAAAATAAAGGGATAGGAAAAAAACGAATAAAATTACATTTATTTGAATGTTGTGTAAAATTTCTAAAAAATTGCTTTTTGGTATAATCTTGTGGTTTTTCTTTCGTTTTCACATTTTTCTAAAGTAATTGCAAAAAATAAATAACAAACAAAGAGCAAAAAAAAATCTCTTAAAAAATACCAATCAATATTTAAAAGCAAAACAAAATTCCAATTTTTCCAATACCAAAGCCTATAAAAATAGCCAAAGGTGGCTAAAATGTTTTCTATTAAATGAGGGGGGGGGGGGGGGTAGGAGAAGAAAATTTAAATGGGAAAATATAACACATTCCCATATTCGTATTTTTTTCTCGTTTGAAATGAAAAAGACCACAAAATACCAATCGAAATGAATGCAAATTATACACACCAATGGGCCAGGTGAAAACATTCAACTCCCAAGTATGCAAAATGTTTGCCAATAACAATTTACAAAATGAAATTGTTGAGAAGAGTTGAGTCTTTTTTTTCTAAATTCAATACATTTCTACAATGATTGAATAAGAGTAAGTGGGAGGGGAAGGGAAAGGGAAAGGCACGAAGGCAAAGGATTGAAGGAAATAGGAAACAACACCATTTCCGTTATATATATAACCCTGATTGTAGAAGATGCTAAGAAGATGCTGCTTCTAGTACCGGATATGTGTTTATGTATAGGTGTTGAATAGAAATTTTTATTCTCTTATTAATAATACATTTATTTAATTTTCCTTGACACTTGTCAGTGCACATTGATTCTCAGGAGAAAAAAATGGGCAAGAGAGAGAGAGACAGAGAGAGCAGGAACAACTCTAAGAAAGGGGACCAGCATTGAAACGGAAACATGCCGATTTTTTTCTTGCTGAGAGTAAACGAATAAAATTGGTATTAGATATCAAGTACTAACTGCATGACAACCCCTAAGTATATGTGATTTTGAATTCTGCCTTACAGAAATGGAAGGTATGTTGACTTTGTCATTCCGCAAAATTAAACAAAATTATATTTTTTTTTGTAGTGACACAAGAAGGAAAACGCTGTTCGGACATAGAGTTTATTGGTGATAATTTGTCTACAACGGCTACGATTGTCAATAACAGGGATATATTCGATGGGAGAGTACCATGGCCACGAATTCTACCAAAATTAGTAGATTTTTATACCCTCCACCATAGGATGGGGGTATATTAGCTTTGTCATTCCGTTTGTAACACATCGAAATATTGCTCTAAGACCCCATAAAGTATATATATTCTGGGTCGTGGTGAAATTCTGAGTCGATCTGAGCATGTCCGTCCGTCCGTCTGTTGAAATCACGCTAACTTCCGAACGAAACAAGCTATCGACTTGAAACTTGGCACAAGTAGTTGTTATTGATGTAGGTCGGATGGTATTGCAAATGGGACATATCGGTCCACTTTTACGTATAGCCCCCATATAAACGGACCCCCAAATTTGACTTGCGGGGACTCTAAGAGAAGCAAATTTCATCCGATCCAGCTGAAATTTGGTACATGGTGTCAGCATATGATCTCTAACAACCATGCAAAAATTGGTCCACATCGGTCAATAATTATATATAGCCCCCATATAAACCGATCCCCCGATTTGGCTTGCGGAGCCTCTAAGAGAAGCAAATTTCATCCGATCCGGCTGAAATTTGGTACGTGGTGTTAGTCTATGGTATCTAATGACCATGCAAAAAAAGGTCCACATCGGTCCATAATTATATACAGCCCCCATATAAACCGATCACCATATTTGACCTACGGAGCCTCTTGGAAGACCAAGATTCATCTGATTCAGTTGAAATTTGGTACGTAGTGTTAATATATGGTCTCAAACACCCGTGCAAAAATTAATCGAAATCGGTCCATAATTATATATAGCCCCCATATAAACCGATCCCCAGATTTGACCTCCGGAGCCCCTTGGAAGAGCAAAATTCATCCGATTCGGTTGAAATTTGGTACGTGATGTCAGTATATGGTATCCAATAACCATGCAGGAATTGGTTCATATCAGTCCATAAGTATATATAGCCCCCATATAAACCGATCCCCAGATTTGACCTCCTGTGCCTTTTGGAGAAGCAAAATTCATCCGATTTGGTTGAAATTTGGTACGTGATGGTAGTATATGATATTTAATTTCATCCGAGTCAGTTGAAATTTAGTACATTGTGCTGTTAACATCCATCCATATCGGTCTATAGTTATATATAGCCCTCAGATAAATCTATCCCTAATCACACAAAATTGGTCCATATCAAGTTCATAATTGTATATAGCCCCCATATAAGCGACCCCCATATCTCAATTCTGGCTCTCTACCACGTATGGACTAACTCACAATTTAGAAAACGATGTTAAGTAGTTTTAAGATACCACAGCCCAAGTAATTCGATTGTGGATGACAGTCTTTCGTAGAAGTTTCTACGCAATCCATGGTGGAGGGTACATAAGATTGCCTGGCCGAACTTACGGCCGTATATACTTGTTATACCCTGCTCCACACTGTGGAACAGGGTATTATAAGTTAGTGCATATGTTTGCAACACCCAGAAGGAGACGAGATCGACACATGGTGTCTTTGGCAAAAATGCTCAGGGTGGGCTCCTGAGTCGATATAGCGATGTCCGTCTGTCCGTCTGTCCGTGAACACATTTTTGTAATCAAAGTCTAGGTCGCAGTTTTAGTCCAATCGACTTCAAATCTGGCACAAGTATGTGTTTTGGCTCAGAATAGATCCCTATTGATTTTGGAAGAAATCGGTTCAGATTTAGATATAGCTCCCATATATATATTTCGCCCGATATGGACTTATATGGCCCCAGAAGCCAGAGTTTTACCCTAATTTCCTTAAATTTTGCACAAAAAGAACAATTAGCACTATAGTCAAGTGTGCCAAATTTTATTGAAATCGGTTCAGATTTAGATATAGCTCCTATATATATCTTTCGCCCGATATGGACTAATACGGTCCCAGAAGCCAGAGTTTAACCCCAATTTGGTTGAAATTTTGCACAGGGAGTAGAATTAGCATTGTAGCTATGCGTGCCAAATTTGGTTGAAATCGGTTCAGATTTAGATATAGCTCCCATATATAGCTTTCGCCCGATTTACACTCATATGACCACAGAGGCCGATTTAGTTGAAATTTTGCACAGGGAGTAGAATTAGCATTGTTGCTATGCGTGCCAAATTTGGTTGAAATCGGTTCAGATTTAGATATAGCTCCAATATATAGCTTTCGGCCGATTTACACACATATGACCACCGAGGCCAAGTTTGTGCTCCGATTTAGTTGAAATTTTGCACAGGGAAAATAATTAGCATTGTAGCTATGCGTGCCAAATTTGGTTGAAATCGGTTCAGATTTAGATATATCTCCCATATATAGCTTTCGCCCGATTTACACTCATATGACCACAGAGGCCAATTTTTTGCTCCGATTTAGTTGAAATTTTGCACAGGGAGTATAATTAGCATTGTTGCTATGCGTGCCAAATTTGGTTGAAATCGGTTCAGATTTAGATATAGCTCCCATATATAGCTTTCGCCCGATTTACACTCATATGACCACAGAGGCCAATTTTTAACTCCGATTTAGTTGAAATTTTGCACAGAGAGTAGAATTAGCATTGTTGCTATGCGTGCCAAATTTGGTTGAAATCGGTTCAGATTTAGATATAGCTCCCATATATATGTTGTTCTGATTTCGACAAAAATGGTCAAAATACCATTATTTTCCTTGTAAAATCGCCACTGCTTAGTCGAAAAGTTGTAAAAATGACTCTAATTTTCCTAAACTTCTAATACATATATATAGAGCGATAAATCATAAATAAACTTTTTCGTAGTTTCCTTAAAATTGCTTCAGATTTAAACGTTTCCCATATTTATACCCTTCACCACTACTGTGGTACAGGGTATAATAAGTTTGTGCATTTGTATGTAACGCCAAGAAGGAAAAGTCTGAGACCCATCGTTTAGTATACCGATCGTCTTAGAATTAAATTCTGAGTCGATTTAGCGATGTCCGTCTGTCTGTCTGTCTGTCCGTCTGTCTGTCTGTTGATGTATTTTTGTGTGCAAAGTACAGCTCGCAGTTTTAGTCCGATTGTCCTAAAATTTGGTATAGGGTCCTGTTTCGGCTCAAAGACGATCCCTATTGATTTTGGAAAAAATCGGTTCAGATTTAGATATAGCTGCCATATATATTTTTCACCGATCTGGTCATAATTGGCGTGTATATCAACCGATCTTCCTCAAATTCCGTACATCCGATATTTTATGAGTCTCGAAAAACTTGCAAAATATCAGCCAAATCGGTTCAGATTTAGATATAGCTCCCATATATAGCTTTCGCCCGATTTACACTCATTTGCCCACAGAGGCCAATGTTGTGCTCCGATTTAGTTGAAATTTTGCTCAGGGAGTAGAATTAGCATTAAAGTTATGCGTGTCAAATTTGGTTGAATCGGTTCAGATTTAGATATAGCTCCCATATATAGCTTTCGCCCGATTTACACTCAAATTACCACAGAGGCCAATTTTTTGCTCCGATTTAGTTGAAATTTTGCACAGGGAGTATAATTAGCATTGTAGCTATGCCTGCCAAATTTGGTTGAAATCGGTTCAGATTTAGATATAGCTCCCATATATAGCTTTCGCCCGATTTACACTCATATGACCACAGAGGCCAATTTTTTGCTCCGATTTAGTTGAAATTTTGCACAGGGAGTAGAATTAGCATTGTAGCTATGCGTGCCAAATTTGGTTGAAATCGGTTCAGATTTAGATATATCTCCCATATATAGCTTTCGCCCGATTTACTCCGATTTAGTTGAAATTTTACACAGGGAGTAGAATTAGCATTGTAGCTATGCGTGCCAAATTTGGTTGAAATCGGTTCAGATTTAGATATAGCTCCCATATATATCTTTTTGTGATTTCGACAAAAATGGTCAAAATACCAACATTTTCCTTGTAAAATCGTCACTGCTTAGTCGAAAAGTTGTAAAAATGACTCTAATTTTCCTAAACTTCTAATGCATATATATCGAGCGATAAATCATAAATAAACTTTTGCGAAGTTTTCTTAAAATTGCTCCAGATTTAAATGTTTCCCATATTTTTTTTTACTAACATTGTGTTCCACCCTAGTGCATTACCCGACTTAAATTTTGAGTCTATAGATTTTGTAGAAGTCTATCGAATTCTGTCCAGATCGAGTGATATTTAAATGTATGTATTTGGGACAAACCTTTATATATAGCCCCCAACACATTTGACGGATGTGATATGGTATCGAAAATTTAGATCTACAAAGTGGTGCAGGGTATAATATAGTCGGCTCCGCCCGACTTTAGACTTTCCTTACTTATTTTTACTAATTTTGACTAAATTTTTTAATTTTGACTGTGGAGGGAGGAGGGCTGTGGAGCCGGAGTCGGAGTCTTGGAGTTGGAGTCTGAAGATTTTGCTGGAGTCGGAGTCTTAAAAATTTTGCTCGACTCCGACTCCGGCTAAACCAAATTTTTTAAAACACTTCACATTTTTGTAACTAAGTAAGTTTTTACGCAAATTAGTTTCCATTGCGTTATTCATTCGATCAATGTACAGCATGATTGTAAATGAAAATCAACTTCCAATTACGGCTATTTTTTTATGTTTCCTAGAATGTTAGACCAGCAGATGGGCTGGATCGATCCATTTTAATGCCCATATCAATTTATTTGAAATATTTCGAACAATCGAAATTATTTTTTTATTTTATTTTAAGGAATATTGACTGAACATTTTTTCAAAGTTGTTTTTTTTATAGAAAATTTTGTCAAAATGTTATTTCTTTAAACAGTTTTGTCAAAATGTTATTTCTATACCAAATTTTGTCAAAATTTTTTGCCAAATTTTATTTCTATATATTTGGTCAACATTTGATTTCTATAGAAAATTTTGCCAAAATTTTATTTCTATAGCAAATTTAGCCAAAATTATGTTTCTGTAGAAAATTTTGCAAAATTTTATTTCTATATAAAATTTTGCAAAATTTTAGTTACTAGACAAAAATTTTTCCAAAATTGTATGCTCACTGCTAAGTCGAAAACTTGTAGAAATGATTCAAATTTTCAAATTATTCAATGAATGAATCATGAATGCATTTTTGCGAAATTGTCTAAACAATTATAAATATTTCCCAAATATTGCCCGAGATTTTGTAGATGTTTGATTTGCGATTTGATCAAAATAAAGATCTAAATACAAAGCTGTGCAGATTATATTATAATCGGCCCGCCCGACTTTAGAATTTCCTTGCATTTTTATTTTTTGTCCCATAACGTTAGATTTAAATTTTAAGTACATAGATTTTGTAGAAGTATATATAATTTTGTCTAAATCGATTCAGATTTAAATTCATGCATATGGGAATATAAACCTTTATATAGCTCGCAACAAATTTAAAGGATTTGAGATAGTATAAATAATTTTCGTCCACAAATACATATACTGTTTGTATCTTCTCATATTATGATGGGTATTTATATCATTATTTTATTTATTAAACAGTGCCCTAAATTTGAAATATAGAGTTCAATTGACATCGAATGTGAAATTAAGACCTTTTTTTGTACACATAAATAAATACGATACTTTATATCGATCCACTTACGGTACCCCCACAATAGAACTACAAATTAGTGGTATTAAAATGAGATTTAGTTATATTACCCGGAGTCGACTCCGGAGTCGGAGTCGAGCAATATTGGCTCGACTCCACAGCCCTAATTTTGACTAAATTTTATAATTTTGACTAAATTTTGTATAGAAATAAAACTTTGACTAAATTTTGTATAGAAATAAAATTTGACAAAATTATCTAGAAAAAAATTAGCCATAACTTTCTATGGAAATAAGATTTTGATAAAATTTTCTATTGAAATAAAATTAAGTCAAAATTTTCTATTAAAATAAAATTAAGTCAAATTTTCTATAGAAATGAAATTTTGACAAAATTTTCTATAGAAATAAAATTGTGACAAAATTTTCTATAGAAATAAAATTGTGACAACAATTTCTATAGAAATAAAATTTTGACAAAATTTTCTGGAGAAATGAAATTTTGACAAAATTTTCTATAGAAATAAAATTGTGACAACAATTTCTATAGAAATAAAATTTTTACAAAATTTTCTGGAGAAATGAAATTTTGACAAAATTTTCCATAGAAATGAAATTTTGACAAAAATTTTCTATAGAAATGAAATTTTGGCGAAATTTTCTATAAAAATGAAATTTTAACAAACATTTTCTATAGAAATGAAATTTTGACAAAATTTTCTATAAAAATAAAATTTTGACAAAAATTTCACTCACGGAATGAAAATTTCCATAAGGAAATATGATTGCAATGTGCATACAATTCGGTCACACTTATTTTACTTACTTGTTATACCATCTTTAGATATATTTCCTTCCTCCAGCCTTTTAGCCATTAACTGCACTTCACTTCAGTGTAAGATACAAGAAACATTAAGTGGAATAAATACGAATTGTTAGTTTCAAATTCTATTAACAAAAGTTCTTCAGCAAAGACAACATCTCTATAGCACTCACTTAGATTCGCATACCCTTTCTGTTGTTCCTCTTACCCTTTTGCCATAAAATACAGGCACTTTCTTTGGAAGAATCGCGAAACACTTTGGTATCAGTAGCAACAATCAACCAGATGAACATAAAATGTTGTTAACTACTTAAGTACAACTTATGCTTGCCAAACAATCAACCAACTAACCAAGCAAGGAATTCAAAGCAAACGAACATATCACCAACAACTCTCCTCTCATACACATTCACAAATTTTGTTTCTGACACTTGAATACATACATATGTACATACCCGTATGTATGTTATAATGGCTTGCCAAGAGAAATTGTTGTTTAGGAATTATACTGGTGGTATAGCACATATGGCTATTATAGCATGAATCACAATGCAGTTCGCTATGAAAGAGAGGAAGAAAAACGGATTTGGAGAGCAACATGAGGGATATTACGAATATTTGTAATGCTACATCTATAAGAAAATTGTATTGTACCCTCTGGGATTATAATTAATTAATTGTAAGGATCTACCTCCAGTTCGAGACAGCAAGCTCGCTCTTCATGAAATTACAGAGGTCTATTGAAAGTGCAGAATGCCGTTACCACAGTTGGTAGAAATCTACTAAAAATAGTAAATTTTTCTGTTTGGTAGATTGTTAGAATTCTTCATGTTTTGGAAGATTTTTCCAATTATTAGGTACTTCCATTTACTATCAATTATCTATAGAAATAAAATTTTGACGAAATTTTCTATAGAAATAAAATTTTGAAAAAATTTCAATGGAAATAAAATTTTGACATATTTTTCTACAGAAATAAAATTTTGATATAATTTTCTATGGAAATAAAATTTTAACATAATTTTCTATAAAATAAAATTTTTAATAGAATTAAAATTTTGACAAAATTTTATATAGAAATAAAAAATTTTATACAGAAATAAAATTTTGACAAAATTTTCTATAGAAACAAAATTTTGATAAAATTTTCGATAGAAATAAAATTTTGATGAAATTTTCGATAGAAATAAAAATTTGGCAAAGAAATACAATTTTGACAAAATTTTCTATAGAAATAAAATTTTGATAAAATTGCATATAAAAATAAATTTTTGATAAAATTTTCAAAAGAAATAAAATTTTGCCAAAATTTTCGATAGATATAAAATTTTGGCACAATTTTCGACAGAAAAAAAAATTTTTGTCATATTTTTCTATAGAAATAAAATTTTGACAAAATTTTCTATATTTTGACAAAATTTTCTATAGAAATAAAATTTGTAAAAAATTTTCTATAGAAATAAATTTTTTACAAAATTTCCATAGAAATAAAATTTTGACAAAATTTTCTATAAAAATAAAATTTTGAAAAAAATTTCAGTAGAAATAAAATTTTGACATAATTTTCCACGGAAATAAAATTTTGATATAATTTTCTATAGAAATAAAATTTTTATAAAATTTTTAATAGAAATAAAATTTTGACAAAATTTTCTATAGAACTAAAATTTTGACACAATTTTCGATAGAAATAAAAATTTGCCAAAATTTTCGATAGAAATACAATTTTGATAAAATTGTATATAAAAAAAATTTTGACAAAATTTTCAACAGAAATAAAATTTTGGCAATATTTTTAACAGAAATAAAATTTTGGCAATATTCTCGATAGATATACAATTTTGGCAAAATTTTCGACAGAAATAAAATTTTGTCATATTTTTCTACAGAAATACAAATTTTGAAAAAAAAATTTATAGAAATAAAATATTGAAATAAAAATTTGACGAAAATTTCTATAGAAATAAAATTTTGATAAAATTCTCTATAGAAGTAAAATTTTGACAAAATGTTGGCAAAAATTTTTTACAGAAATAAAATTTTGGTAAACATTTTCTTTAGTAATAAAATTTTGGTAAAATTTTCTATAGAAATAAAATTTTGGTAAACATTTTCTTTAGTAATAAAATTTTGGCAAAATTTTTTATAGAAATAAGATTTTGACAAAAATTTCTATAGAAATACAATTTCCTCACAATTTTCTACAGATATAAAATTTCGGTAAACATTTTCTATAGAAAAAATTGGTAAGAAATGTCTATAGAAATAAAATTGTGACAAAATTTTCTATAGAAATAAAATTTTGACAAAATTTTTTATAGAAATAAAATTTTGAAAAAATTTCTATAGAAATATAATTTTGACATAATTTTCTATAGAAATAAAAATTTGACGACATTTTCTTTAGAAATAAAATTTTGGTAAAAATTTTCTTTGGAAATAAAATTGTGACAAAATTTTATATAAAATTTTCTATAGAAATAAAATTTTGGTAAATATTTTCTTTAGTAATAAAATTTTGATAAAATTCTCTACAGTAGTAAAATTTTAATAAAATTTTCTATAGAAATAAAATTTTGACAACATTTTCTCTAGAAATAAAATTTTGGTAAAAATTTTCTATAGAAATAAAATTTTGACAAAATTTTCTATAGAATAAAATTTCGTCAAAAATTTTCTATAGATATAACATTTTCTATAGAAAAAAAATTTTGTTAAAAAATTTCTATAGAAATAAAAATTTTGACAATATAGAAAAAAAATTGTAAACATTTTTTATGGAAATAAAAATTTTGATAAAGTTTTATTTAAAAATAAAATTTTGACAAAATTTTCTATAGAAATTAAATGTTGACAAAATTTTCTATAGAAATAATTTTTTGACAAAATTTTCTATAGAATTAAAATTTTAACCAAACTGTGTGTAGAAATAAAATTTTGGTAAAAATTTCTATAGAAATAAAATTTTTAAAAAATTTTGTGATAAAATTTTCTCTAGAAATAAAGTTTTGACAACATTTTCTCTAGAAATAAAATTTTTTACAACATTTTCTATTATAATTTTGAAAAAATTTTCTTTCGAATAAAATTTTGACAAAATTTTCTACAGATATAAAATTTTGGTAAATATTTTCTATAGAAAAAAATTTTTGGTAAAAATTTCTACAGAAATAATATTGTGACAAAATTTTCTGTAGAAATAAAATTTTGACAAAATTTTTTATAGAAATAAAGTTTTGAAAAAATTTCTTTAGAAATATAATTTTGACATAATTTTCTATAGAAATAAAATTTTGTCATAATTTTCTATAGAAATAAAAATTTGACGACATTTTCTTTAGAAATAAAATTTTGGTAAAAATTTTCTTTGGAAATAAAATTGTGACAAAATTTTATATAAAATTTTCTATAGAAATAAAGTTTTGATAAAATTTTCTCTAGAAATAAAAGTTTGACAACATTTTCTATAGAAATAAAAGTTTGGTGAAAATTTTCTATAGCAATAAAATTTTGACAAAATTTTTTATAGAATAAAATTTTGACAAAATTTTCTATAGAAATAAAAATTTCAAAAAATTTCTATAGAAATAAAATTTCTACATAATTTTCTATAGAAATAAAATTTTGGTAAAAATTTTCTTTGGAAATAAAATTTTGATAAAATTTTCTATAGAAATAAAATTTTGGCAAAAAGTTTCTATAGAAATAAAATTTTGGTAAATATTTTCTTTAGTAATAACATTTTGAAAAAATTTTCTCTAGAAATAAAATTTTTGCAACATTTGCTATAGAAATATAATTTTGGCAAAATTTTCTTTAGAATAAGATTTTGACAAAAATTTCTATGGAAATAAGAATTTGACTAAAATTTCTATAGAAATAAGATTTTGACAAAAATTTCTATAGAAATAAAATTTCGTCAAAATTTTCTACAGATATAAACTTTTGGTAAACATTTTCTATAGAAACAAATTTTGGTAAAAAATTTCTATAGAAATAAAATTGTGACAAAATTTTCTATAGAAATAAAATTTTGACAAAATTTTCTATAGAAATAAAATTTTGGTAAAAATTTTCTTTGAAACAAAAATTTTGACAAAATTTTATATAAAATTTTCTATAGAAATAAAATTTTGGTAAAAATTGTCTTTAGTAATAAAATTTTGATAAAATTCTTTATAGTAATAAAATTTTGATAAAGTTTTCTCTAGTAATAAAATTTTGACAACATTTTCTCTAGAAATAAAATTTTGCTAAAAATTTTCTATAGAAATAAAATTTTGACAAAATTTTCTATAGAAATAAAATTTTGACAAAATTTTCTATAGAAATAAAATTTTGACAAAATTTTCTATAGAAATAAAATTTTGACAAAATTTTCTATAGAAATAAAATTCTTTAGTAATAAAATTTTGATAAAATTTTCTCCAGAAATAAAATATTTACAACATTTTCTATAGAAATATAATTTTGACAAAATTTTCTTTAATTTAAAATTTTGACAAAATTTTCTATAGAAGTAAGAATTTGATAAAAATGTCTATAGAAATAAAATTTCGTCAAAATTTTGTATAGATATAAAATTTTGGTGAACATTGTCTATTAAAAAAAATTTTTTTTTGGTAAAAAATATATAGAAAATATATAAAATATAGAAAAAATTTTGTAAAGATTTTTTATAGAGATAAAAATTTTGATAAAGATTTCTTTAAAAATAAAATTTTGACAAAATTTTCTATAGAAATAAAATTTTGACAAAATTTTCTATAGAAATAAAATTTTGACAAAATTTTCTATAGAAATAAAATTTTTACAAAATTTCCTATAGAATTAAAATTTTAACAAAATTGTCTGTAGAAATAAAATTTTGACAAAATTTTCTAAAGAAATAAAATTTGACAAAATTTCCTATAGAATTAAAATTTTAACAAAATTGTCTGTAGAAATAAAATTTTGACAAAATTTTCTAAAGAAATCAAATTTTGGTAAAAATTTCTATAGAAATAAAATTTTTAAAAATTTTTTTGATAAAATTTTCTCTAGAAATAAAATTTTGACAACATTTTCTCTAGAAATAAAATTTTTACAACATATTCTATAGAAATATAATTTTGACAAAATTTTCTTCAGAATAAAATCTTGACAAAATTTTCTATAGAAATAAGAATTTGACAAAAATTTCTATTGAAATAAAATTTCGTCAAAATTTTCTATAGATATAAAATTTTGGTACACATTTGCTATAGACAAAAATTTTGGTAAAAAATTTCTATAGACATAAAATTGTGACAAAATTTGCTACAGAAATAAAAATTTTGATAAAATTTTCTTTAAAAATAAAATTTATAAAAAAGTTTCTATAGAAATAAAATTTTGACATTATTTTCTACAGAAATAAAATTTTGACAAAATTTTCTATAGAATTAAAATTTTAACAAAATTGTCTGTAGAAATAAAATTTTGACAAACTTTTCTAAAGAAATAAAATTTTGGTAAAAATTTCTATAGAAATAAAATTTTTACAAAATTTTCTATAGAAATAAAATTTTTACAAAATATTCTATAGAAAAAAATTCTTCAGAAATAAAATTGTGACAAAATTTTCTATAGAAATAAAATTTTGACAAAATTTTCTATAGAAATAAAATTTTGACAAAATTTTCTATAAAAATAAAATTTTGACAACAGTTTCTATAGAAATAAAATTTTGACAAAATCTTCTTGGCAAACCAAAAACTTCGCTTTTTAAATTTGGTAGATTTTTGGTAAAATTTCAATCTTGGGAATAAATAAAAAAATGTCCGCATAATACTCAATGCAAGATTGTTACAACGCTGATTTCTGGCTCTCGTATTTCGTATAACTCCCTACAAACTGCGTAGCTCATTGTATCTACATAGGGTACATCACTCCATCTTTATCTTACAATTCTTATATAGTTAACACTTAAGTATCAGCCATTGGCTGTAGGTTTTAGTGATGGCATCCTGATGAAGTTCCTTCATTGTCCTAGCCACAATTCTCATAAGAAACTCACTTAAAATATAAACACCAAAACAATTCACACAGGGCACAAACAATTGAACACCCCATTTAAGGAACATGTGGCAAACCCCCTTCTTCAACAGCTATTACTGGGTAGTGCCACCAAGCGATGGATATTAGTGTTAGTTTTATTATTTTTTTTTGTTCGTTTGTTAGTTGGTAGCTTCCTTGCTTTGAATTCTTTATAGAAATAAATGAATGCGTATAATGTAGTCTAATACAATAGGGTGGAATGAAGAAGGTTTCGGTTTACAATAGGCTTTAATATAAGACGATTGAGTGATTCACACGAAATTTTATGACTTGCAGATATTTATTTGACAAATGTGTGAGTTGCACTAGAGATGGCGAAATCTTTTGTCTCCCTTCCATTTTTTTGGAATATACGATGACTTTATATTGCCGATAACCTCAGAATATTTTTGTCAGTCATAATTTGGATTTCCGCCGGAGGAATTTAATATGGTCTTGAGCAGTTGTTAGTTCAAGCTTATATCTTTTTAGACTGAGTTTCACAGACTTGAGTTCCACTGATGCGGAGCTTTAGTGGATATGATTTTCCTAGTATTACTTACAGGATGGCATGTATGTAATGAAACAAAGTAAAAAAAAAACAAGTAAGGAAAGTCTAAACTCGGGCGGGGCCGACTATATTATACCCTGCACCACTTTGTAGATCTAAATTTTCGATACCATATCACATCCGTTGGGTTCTACATATAAAGGTTTGTCCCAAATACATACATTTAAATATCACCCGATCTGGACAGAATTTGATAGACTTCTACAAAATCTATAGACAAAATTTAAGTCGGCTAATGCACATTTAAATCTGAAGCAATTTTAAGGAAACTTTGCAAAAGTTTATTTATGATTTATCGCTCGATATATATGTATTAGAAGTTTAGGAAAATTAGAGTCATTTTTACAACTTTTCGACTAAGCAGTGGCGATTTTACAAGGAAAATGTTGGTATTTTGACCATTTTTGTCGAAATCAGAAAAACATATATATGGGAGCTATATCTAAATCTGAACCGATTTCAATCAAATTTGGCACGCATAGCTATAATGATAATTCTACTCCCTGTGCAAAATTTCAACTAAATCGGAGCAAAAAATTGGCCTCTGTGGTCATATGAGTGTAAATCGGGCGAAAGATATATATGGTAGCTATATCTAAATCTGAACCGATTTGGCTGATATTTTGCAAGTTTTTCGAGACCCATAAAATATTCGGATGTACGGAATTTGAGGAAGATCGGTTGATATACACGCCAATTATGACCAGATCGGTGAAAAATATATATGGCAGCTATATCTAAATCTGAACCGATTTTTTCCAAAATCAATAGGGATCGTCTTTGAGCCGAAACAGGACCCTATACCAAATTTTAGGACAATCGGACTAAAACTGCGAGCTGTACTGTGCACACAAAAATACATCAACAGACAGACAGACGGACAGACAGACAGACAGACGGACATCGCTAAATCGACTCAGAATTTAATTCTAAGCCGATCCGTATACTAAAAGGTTGATCTATGATTACTCCGTCTTGGCGTTACATACAAATGCACAAACTTATTATACCCTGTACCACAGTAGTGGTGAAGGGTATAAATATATATTTTCTTTTAATTTTATTGTTCAAAAACAAAAAATGTCGGAAATAACTTCAAATTCTAGAATCAGTTAAAATTTATTCGAATTGGCTACCCTTGCCATGAATTATGACCTTCAAATGGCCGTCAAAGACAAGAGACACGAAATTAGCTCTGCGTTATTTTGGCCCATTCTCGGCGAAGTGTCGCCTTGAGATTATCGACACTGTGGTAGTTTTGATACCCATCACCATAGAATGGCGATGGGAGTATAATAAGTTTGTCATTCAGTTTGTAACACATAGAAATATCGATTTCAGACTACATAAAGTAATATATAGGGAGCCATCGTGGTGCAATGGTTAGCATGCCCGCCTTGCATACACAAGGTCGTGGGTTTCGATCCCACCTTAGTAATGCTGGTGACCTTTCTGAGTGTTTCAAAGCTTCTCTAAGTGGCTTCACTGCAATGTGGAACGCCGTTCGGACTCGGCTATAAAAAGGAGGTCCTTTGTCATTGAGCTTAACATGGAATCGGGCAGCACTCAGTGATAAGAGAGAAGTTCACCACAGTGGTATCACAATGGACTGAATAGTCTAAGTGAGCCTGATATATCGGGCTGCCACCTAACCTAACCTAATATATTCTTGATCAGGGAGAAATTCTAAGACGATATAACCATGTCCGTCTGTCTGTCTGTTGTAATCACTCTACAGTCTTCAATAATGAAGCTATCTTGGTGAAATTTTTAATAAACTCTTTTGTCTACAGGCAGGTCAACCTCGAACCTCGGTCCAGATTTTCATATATCCCCCATACAAACCGACCCCGGATTTGGGGTCTTGAACATCTAGACATCCGAATTTTTATCCGGTTGGACTGGTATTCAAAACCTAGAAGTATTTGGGGTACATAAATAGGTTTTGCGAATATGGTTTGATTCGGTCCAAATTTAGATATAGATCCCATATAGCCCGATATTCCGATTTGGCTTCTTGAGCGTCTATACATTCAAAATTTTAACCGATTTGCATGAATTTCAAAGTCTAGAGGTATCTTGGATCCTGTGTGTCGAATTTGGTAAGTATCGGTCAATAGTCTGGTAGCCTCCATATAGCCCGATCTCCCGATTTGACTTTTTGGGCTCTAGATACCGCTGAAAGTTCAAAATTTAGAGGTATTGTAGGTTTATAAACAACTGTGCCGAAGATGGTGTGTATCGGTCCATGTTTCGGTATAGCCTCCATATAGCCCGATTTCCTGATTTGACTTCTTGGAATTCTGGAAACGGTAAATTGTATCCGATTTGTCTGAAATTGGAAATCTAGAGGTATTTATGTCCACACATAAATGTGCCGAAGATTGTGTGTCGGTCTATGTTTTGGTATTTTCCTCATATAGACCGATCTCCCGATTTGACCTCTTGGGCGACTAGATATCAAAATCTAGAAGTATTTTGGATCCACATATAAGTACGCCGAATATGGGGCGTATAGATCCATATTTTGATATACCGATCTCCCGATTTGATTTCCTTGTGCTTCTTGACACCGTAGATTTTATCCGAGTTGTCTGACATTTAGAGGTTAGGTTAGGTGGCAGTTGTCTGACATTTAGAGGTTAGGTTAGGTGTCAAAATAAAATTTTGACAAAATTTTCTATAGAAATAAAATTTTGACAAAATTTCCTATAGAAATAAAATTCTGATGAAATTTTCGATAGAAATACAATTTTGACATAATTTTCTATAGAAATAAAATTTTGATAAAATTGTACATAAAAATAAAATTTTTATATACAAGATTTTTCCAGTTAAGAAGTATTTACATTTACTACCAATTACCTATAAAAATAAAATTTTGACGAAATTTTCTATAGAAATAAAATTTTGACAAAATTTTCTATAGGAATACAATTTTGAAAAAAAATTTCCGTAGAAATAAAATTTTGACATAATTTTCCATGGAAATAAAATTTTGATATAATTTTCTATAGAAATAAAATTTTTATAAAATTTTTAATAGAAATAAAATTTTGACAAAATTTTCTATAGAACTAAAATTCTGACACAATTTTCGATAGAAATAAAAATTTGCCAACATTTTCAACAGAAATAAAATTTTGGCAATATTCTCGATAGATATACATTTTTGGCAAAATTTTCGACAGAAATAAAATTTTGTCATATTTTTCTATAGAAATACAAATTTTGAAAAATATTTTTATAGAAATCAAATATTGAAATAAAAATTTGACGAAATTTTCTATAGAAATAAAATTTTGGTAAAAATTTTCTATAGAAATACATTTTTGGTAAAAATTTTCTTTTGTAATAAAATTTTGGTAAAATTCTCTATAGAAATAAAATTTTGATGAAATTCTCTATAGAAGTAAAATTTTGACAAAATGTTGGCAAAAATTTTCTATAGAAATAACATTTTTACAAAATTTTCTATAGAGGTAAAATTTTGACAACATTGGAATGAGATCCGGAGATTTTGGTGACCATTACGCGGTAGAAGTGAAGCGAAGAGCCTCTTTTTTAAGCAATTCTTGGTTGACGGATACTGAGTGCGATGGTGCTGAATTCTGTTGAAATTTCTGTCCAGCGCTTTAATACTGTTTTTAGGATATGAAAAAAAACGGTCGACGAATACGACCGGAGAGCGACCATTTCCCGTAACGGCGGCCTATACCATTACCACGGCGGTGATTGCATTCTGGTGCCTCTCTCTGCCTCTCCCCTTACAATCTCGCTGAAATAATGCTCAATTTTTTGCTGGGGTCCTTGTTTTTAAGATACAACAGGTTCCGAATCACCTCTTCACCGATATAGTTAACTCTTTGCCTAGTAAAGAGTGTCCTAACCAAATTATTGGGTCAATTTGATGCCGTATTGAAGAAACGCTGGTCCATACGTTGAACGCTTTCAAGATCCTCTCTACATCTTGTTCGATTTCCTACAATAATATTCAACTCAGATCTTTGTGGCAGTCCATACTTTCAACTAATCGCTTTACTTGTTTCAAAAGTAGCTTTTCTAAAATTTTTCTGAAAGATTGTTTATAGCCAACTTGAAACTAATATAACGATGATATGAAAATTTGCCTCGTTTCCTACTTGTATAGAAATGAAGTGCAAAAATTTAATCACACTCCACTCTATTGTTTGTGTGAATACAAATTTCACTTAATTTTTAAGTAAAAGTATCTTTGAAGAAAGAAGGCAAGTCATGACTAGCAGACAACGAAAAAAAAAAAACACCAGTAAAATGTAAGAAATACCATAATGAAACCAGACCCCAAATAAAAGAAATTCAGTTCAGAGTAAGTATTGCACAACGATCGAAGCAACAGCATTCAGACTATGACGTTAAGAGGACGTACAAAGGCTATAATCATAGTGGTGGCACAAGAAGGGGGTAAGCTCTTTTCGAAGATGAACTATGCTAAGCCACAATGACCACACCAAATAGAGCTGGAAAATGCCTACGAACTGCTTGCCCTATTGCTGCAAATCGGGAGCCACCGTGATGCAATGGTTAGCATGTCGTGGGTTCGATTCCTGCTTCGACCGAACACCAAAAAGTTTTTCAGCGGTGGATTATCCCACCTCAGTAATGCTGGTGACATTATTGAGGGTTTCAAAGTTTCTCCAAGTGGTATCACTGCAATGTGGAACGCCGTTCGGACTCTGCTATAAAAAGGAGGTCCCTTGTCATTGAGCTTAACATGGAATCGGGCAGCACTCAGTGATAAGAGAGAAGTTCACCAATGTGGTATCACATTGGACTGAATAGTCTAAGTGAGCCTGATACATCGGGCTGCCACCTAACCTAACCTAACCTATTGCTGCAAATCTCCTTTGTGATAGTGGGTGGTTTTTTGGTAGATTCCAACTAGGGTTTTGGGAATTATACTCGACTTTAGAGACATCGGGCTATATCAACATATAGACCGATGAACACGATATTTGGTACATATAGATTTCCACTTTCAAGCAAATCAGATAAAAATTGGGGTCAAATCGGGAGATCGGTCTATATGGAGGCTATCTCAAAATCTGGAGTGATGCTCATTATATTCGGCTCTCTTATTATACCCTCCACCAGAGGATGTGGGATATATTAACTTTTTCATTCTGATTGTAACACATCGAAATATCGATTTCCGACTATATAAAGTATATATATTCTTGATCAGGGAGAAATTCTAAAACGAAATAAGCATGTCCGTCTATCCGTCTGTCTGTTGAAGTCAAGCTAACTTCCGAACGAAACAAGCTATCGACTTGAAACTTGGCATAAATATAATAATAATAATATAAACGGACCCCCAGATTTGGCTTGTGAGGCCTCTAAGAGAAGCAAATTTCATCCGATCCGGCTGAAATTTGGTACATGGTGTTAGTATATGATATCTAACAACCATGCAAACCATCGGTCCATAATTATATATAGCCCCCATATAAACCGATCCCCAGATTTGGCTTGAGGAGACTCTAAGAGAAGAAAATTTCAACCGATCCGGTTGAAATTTGGTACATGGTGTTGGTATATGGTCTCTAACAACCATGCAAAAATTGGTCCACATCGGTCTATAATTATATACAGCCCCATATAAACCGATCCCCCTATTTGGCTTGCGGAGCCTCTAAGAGAAGCAAATGTCATCCTAACCGGCTGACATTTGGTACATGGTGTTAGTATATGGTCTCTAATGAGCATGCGAAAATTGGTCCACATCGGTTCATAATTATATATAGCCCCCATATAAACCGATCACCAGATTTGACCTAGGGGGGCCTCTTGGAAGACAAAAATTCATCTGATACAGTTGAAATTTGGTACGTGGTGTTAATATAAAGGGTGATACGGTCAAAATTTGGTCAAGGGAAAACGCGTGTAAATCGGTGAAATCGTTTATTTAAAAAATCAAATTAAATTTCTTTTTCAAGTTCAATTAGTATAAAATTCAGGAAAAATATTCAGTTAGGCTTTCGCTTTTCCAAATCCGTATTGCCGGGCCTCACGCTTGACACCTGCCATCAGATTTTGTACAGCCACCTTGTCCACCTTCTTCGCCGCAGAAAGCCAGTTTGCCTTGAACTGCTGCTCGTCCTTAGCATTTTTTTTGGTCTTCTTTAGGTTCCGCTTGACAATAGCCCAGTATTTCTCAATTGGGCGGAGCTCTGGCGTGTTGGGAGGGTTCTTGTCCTTGGGAACCACCTGCACGTTGTTGGCGGCGTACCACTCCATGGCCTTTTTACCATAATGGCAAGATGCCAAATCCGGCCAAAACAGTATGGAACAACCGTGTTTCTTCAGGAAAGGCAGCAGACGTTTATTCAAACACTCTTTCACGTAAATTTCTTGGTTGACAGTCCCGGAAGCTATGAAAATGCTGCTTTTCAAGCCACAGGTACAGATGGCTTGCCAAACCAGATATTTCTTTGCGAACTTTGACAGTTTTATGTGCTTGAAAATATCTGCTACCTTTCCCCTTCCTTTTGCCGTATAAAACTCCTGTCCCGGAAGCTGCTTGTAGTCGGCTTTGACGTAGGTTTCGTCGTCCATTACCACGCAGTCAAACTACGTCAGCATCGTCGTGTACAACCTCCGGGATCGCGCTTTGGCCGTCGTATTTTGTTTATCATCGCGATTTGGAGTCACTACCTTCTTGTAAGTCCATAGTCCGGCTCGTTTTTTGGCTCGATGCATGGTTGTAGACGATACACCCAGCTTATTTGCGGCATCTCGGAGAAAGAGGTTAGGGTTTCGCTTGAAACTACCGGCAACTCTCTTTGTCGTCTCAGCGGCTTCCGGTTTTCGATTTCCCCCCGATCCAGACTTCCTGGCTGTCGACAAACGTTCCCCAAATACTTTAATTTCATTTGATTTGGCAACTTTTAGCGATTTTGCCAGCTTTGCGTGCGAGTAGCTCGGATTTTCGCGATACGCTGCTCTTCTTGCATTTTGACAACTGAAGAGTGAATTCCAAAATCAAAATAGGAGCAACTTTCTACACACACACACCTTCAAAATGAGGGGTGTTCAGGTTTTTTAAATGCAAAATTGAAAGAAATACATCAAGTTTATATTGACCAAATTTTGACCGTATCACCCTTTATGGCCTCAAACACCAATGCAAAAATTGGTCGAAATCGGTCCATAATTATATATAGCCCCCATATAAACCGATCACCATATTTGACATCCGGAGTGCCTTGGAAGAGCAAAATTCATCCGATTCGGTTGAAATTTGGTACGTGATATTAGTATATGGTATCCAACAACCATGCAGGAATTGGTTCATATCAGTCCATAGTTATATATAGCCCCTATATAAACCGATCGTCAGATTTGACCTCCAGTGCCTTTTGGAAAAGCAGAATTCATCCGATCTGGTTGAAATTTGGTACGTAGTGGTAGTATATGATATTTAACAACCATGCCAAAAGTGGTCCATATCAGTCCATAATCATATATAGCCCCCATATAAACCGATCCCGAGATTTGGTTTTGGAGCCAGTTGGAGGAGCAAATTTCATCCGAGTCAGTTGAAATTTGGTACATTGTGCTAGTATATGGCCGTTAACAACCATGCCTAACTAGGCCCACATCGGTCTATAGTTATATATAGCCCTCAGATAAATTGATCCCCAATCACACAAAAATTGGTCCATATCAAGTTTATAATTGTTTATAGCCCACATATAAGCGACCCCCATATTTCAATTCTGGCTCTCTACCACGTATGGACTAACTCACAATTTAGAAAACGATGTTAAGAAGTTTTAAGATACCACAACCCAAGTAATTCGATTGTGGATGACAGTCTTTCGTAGAAGTTTCTACGCAATCCATGGTGGAGGGTACATAAGATTCGGCCTGGCCGAACTTACGGTCGTATATACTTGTTTTTGTATTAACTCATACAACATTTTGAATGGCGAACACCTTGTGTCCTAATATTAGGGGTGTAATAATAGGAATTTGTGCCAGTTTTGTGAATGGCCCGTTCAGTTCTGTATGAGCGAGAATCAAAGGTGGACTTAGGGATGCCAGACGTGCTCTTTTAAAGAGCACATGTGCTCTTTTTTACAAAATGTGCTCTTAAAACAAGACAGGCCAAAAGAGCACGCAAAAGTGCTCTTTTTTTGCATTACAACAAATATTAATCAAACGCGATTCAATAAATGGTAAAAGTAAACTGAAAATACGTAAATATCGCACTAATAGATTTTCCTAGCCGTTATTTTCTAATTAAATAGTGTTTTACTTTATATATCTGAGTCGTATAAGATGTTGCTTCTTCACTTTGTATTCTGTTCTAAATGTAAACAAACTTCTTCAATAACGTTTTTCACAAAAACTCCAAAAAATGACATACAAAGTATTGTAAGAAAATTAGCTTGATTTGAAAGTGGGTTATTTTATGTTTATGGTATGAACTTTTTGCTATGTTTAAATGAATTATATTTCAATAAATTGGAATTAAATGTTTTTCTTTTATTTGAAAAAGTGTGATCTATTCTTTTCGTATGTGCTCTTTTTATAAGCTGAATGTGCTCTTTTTGCCTCTTCAAAATCTGGCATCCCTAGGTGGACTCTAGGAAACGAAAATTCCCCATTTTGATTGCTTAAATTTCGAAGTAAAATTTGTTTTCTACGACATAACGTCTCCCCACCTATAGTCTACGCCCTTGAGTTTTCTGAATTACACACCCACCACTCGTTCTAACGATGTTGTGATTCTAGTCGAACATATGCCTTTATTGTTGTTGTTTTTTGCGATACACACATCCATATGGGAACATTACATTACAAAAAGCATTTCTGCAACAGACACAGTGACAATACTGACATTAGGAAAGGATATAACTTTTTCCGGGTATAGGAGTCTGTGTGTGTGTGTGGATGTGTGTCTATTTAAATGTATTGTGGGTGTATCAGTGTCTGTATTTTAGCATCACTTTTACGAGTGGTTAAGTGCATTTTTTCCTTCAAAAATCATTATTTATTCTTTCTTATTACCCTTCTTCCCATTTCCGATTTCCATTCCTTAACTTTTGTGCCAAGGAATAACATCGACAAGATTTGCGATGACAACTGTACACATGCTTCCTCTCTGCCACTGCATGTGAAAGCATTGGCAAAAGTTTAAAAAATTAATGTGCAAAAATGTAAAGGAAAAAATTCAAATAGACAAATATTAAATAAAATACTTATATAGAAAAGTAAAAAGAATTTACAGAGTTGATGATACTTGTATATTCTGGGGTCCTTAATAGTATTGCTTCATTTGGAAATATTTTAGTTTTATATCTATCGAATAACTCAATTAAAAACAATTTTCCGACATTCCTTAAACATTTTGATTCAATTACTATTACTGCAAAACAAAAAAACAAAAAACAAATATATTCACTATACTAAAAAAGCAATTGACAATGTAAACCAGGGATGGAAAATACAATTTTTAACAAAGTACATAAAAGGTATTTTTTGAGTTAAAAAGTACTTTTCACTAAATTCAACAAAAATTCCATTGGAAGATTATTGTCAAAGCTCCTTTAGACTAAATTATGTTTGTCAACTCCTCGATTTTAAATATTTTGATTTTGAAAATTTGTACAGAATTTTCTATAGAAATAAAATTTTGACAAAATTTTCTATAAAAATAAAATGTTGACAAAATTTTCTATAGAAATAAAATTTTGACAAAATTTTCTATAAAAATAAAATTTTGACAAAATTATCTATAGAAATAACATTTTGACAACATTTTCTATAGAAATAAAATATTGACAAAATTTTGTACAGAAATAAAATTTTGACAAAATTTTCTATATAAATAAAATTTTGTCTAAATTTTCTATAGAAATAAAGTTTTGACAAAATTTTCTATAGAAATGAAAATTTGACAAAATTTTCTATATAAATAAAATCTTGACAAAATTTTCTATAGAAATAAAATTTTGACGACATTTTCTATATAAATTTTGAAAAAAAAAATTTGTATAGAAATAATATTTTGAAAAAATTTTATTTATAAATAAAATTTTGTCTAGATTTCTATATAATACAATTTTGACACAATTTTCTATAGAAATGAAAATTTGACAAAATTTTTTATAAAATAATATCTTGACAAAATTTTCTATAGAAATAAAATTTTGAACAAATTTTCTATAGAAATAAAATTTTGAAAAAATTTTCTATAGGAATAAAATGTTGACAAAATTTTCTATAGAAATAAAATTTTGACAGAATTTTCTATAGAAATAAAATATTGAAAGAAATTTCTTTGGAAATAAAATGTTGACAAAATATTCTTTAGATATAAAATTTTGACAAAATTTTCTATAGTATATACAATTTTGACAAAATTTTCTATAGACAACAAATTTTGACAGAATTTTCTTTAGAAATAAAATGTTCACAAAATTTTCTATAAAAATCAAATGTTGACAAAATTTTCTATAGGAATAAAATGTTGACAAAATATTCTATAGAAATAAAATTTTGACAAAATTTTCTATAAAAATAAAATTTTAAAACAATTTTCTATCAAAATCAAATGTCAACAAAATTTTCTATAGAAAATAATACTTTGACAAAACTTTTTATAGAAATAAAATTTTGACAAAATTTTCTATGGAAATAAAATTTTGACAAAATTTTCTATAGAAATAAAATTTTGACAAAATTTACTATAGAATATAAAATTTTGACAAAATTCTCTTTAGAAATAAAATTTTGACAAAATTTTTATAGAAATAAAATTTTTACAAAATTTTTATAGACATAAAATTTTGACAAAATTTTCTGTAGAAATAAAATTTTGAAAGAATTTTCTAAAGAAATAAAATTTTGAAAGAATTTTCTAAAGAAATAAAATTTTGACAAAATTTTCTAAAGAAATAAAATTTTGACAAAATATTCTATAGAAATAAAATTGTGACAAAATTTACTATAGAATATAAAATTTTGACAAAATTTTCTTTAGAAATAAAATTTTGACAAAATTTTTATAGAAATAAAATTGTGACAAAATTTACTATAGAATATAAAATTTTGACAAAATTTTCTTTTGAAGTAAAATTTTGACAAAATTTCTATAGAAATAAAATTTTTACAAAATTTTTATAGACATAAAATTTTGACAAAATTTTCTGTAGAAATAAAATTTTGAAAGAATTTTCTAAAGAAATAAAATTTTGAAAGAATTTTCTAAAGAAATAAAATTTTGACAAAATTTCCTAAAGAAATAAAATTTTGACAAAATATTCTATAGAAATAAAATTTTGACAAAATTTACTATAGAATATAAAATTTTGACAAAATTTTCTTTAGAAATAAAATTTTGACAAAATTTTTATAGAAATAAAATTTTTACAAAATTTTTATAGACATAAAATTGTGACAAAATTTTCTATAGAAATAAAATTTTCACAAAATTTGCTATAGAAATAAAATTTTGGCAAATTTTTCTATAGAATATAAAATTTTGACAAAATTTTCTATAGAAATAAAATTTTGACTAAATTTTCTATAGAAATAAAATTTTGACTAAATTTTCTATAGAAATAAAATTTTGACTAAATTTTCTATAGAAATGAAATTTTGACAAAATTTTCTATAAAATATAAAATTTTACAAAATTTTTTATAGAAATAAAAATTTGACAGAATTTTCTATAGAAATAAAATTATGGATAAATTTTCTTTAGAAATAAAATTTTCAAAACATTTTCCATAGAAATAAAATGTTGACAAAAATTTCTATAGAAATAAAATTTTGACAAAATTTTCTATAGAAATAAAATTTTAACAAAATTTTCTATAGAAATAAAATTTTGACAAAATTTTTTATAAATTATGACAAATTTTCTATAGAAATAAAATTTTGACAAAATTTTCTATAGTAATAAAATTTTCACAAAATTTTCTTTAGAAATAAAATTCTTTTTTATAGAAATAAAATTTTGACAGAATTTTCTATAGAAATAAAATTTTGACAAAATTTTCTATAGAAATAAAATGGTGACAAAATTTTCTATAGAAATAAAATTTTGACAGAATTTTCTATGGAAATAAAATTTTGACAAAATTTTCTATAAAATAAAATTTTCTGTGGAAATAAAATTTTGAAAAAATTTTCTATAGAAATACAATTTTGACAAAACTTTCTATAGATATAAAATTTTGACAAAACTTTTTATAGAAATAAAATTTTGACAAAATTTTCTATAGAAACAAATTTTTGACAAAATTTTCCATAGAAATAAAATTTTGACAAAATTTTCTATAGAAATAAAATTTTGACAGAATTTTCTATAGAAATACAATTTTAGCCAAATTTTCCATAGAAATAAAATTTTGACAAAAATTGCTATAGAAATAAAATGTTGACAAAATTTTCTATAGAAATAAAATTTTGACAGAATTTTCTATAGAAATAAAATTTTGACAAAAATTTCTATAGAAATAAAATGTTGAAAAAATTTTCTATATAAATAAAATTTTGTCTAAATTTTCTATAGAAATAAAATTTTGACAAAATATTCTATAGATATAAAATTTTGACAAAACTTTTTATAGAAATAAAATTTTGACAAAATGTTCTATAGAAATAAAATTCTGACAAAATTTTCTATAGAAATAAAATTTTGACAAACTTTTCTATAGAAATAAAATGTTGACAAAATTTTCTACAAAACAAAATTTTGACAGAATTTTCTCTAGAAATAAAATTTTGACAAAATTTTCTATAGAAATAAAATGTTGACAAAATGTTTTATGGAAATAAAATTTTGACAGAATTTTCTATAGAAATAAAATTTTGACAAAATCTTCTATAGAAATAAAATTTTGAAAAAATTTTCTATAGAAATAAAATTTTGACAAAATTTTCTGTAGGAATAAAATTTTGACAAAATTTTCGTTAGAAATAAAATTTTGAGAAAATTTTCTATAGAAAAAAATTGTTGACAAAATTTTCTATAGAAATAAAATTTCGACAAAATTTTCTATAAAATAAATTTTTAGCCAAATTTTCAGTAGAAATAAAATTTTGACAACAGTTTCTATAGAGATAAAATGTTGACAAATTTTTCTATAGAAATAAATATTTGAATTTTTTTTAGAAAATCGTTTTTTTTACCCTGGCTTTTGCAAAATCGAGATTTTCTTACCGCATGAACTTGTCTGTTTTGACAAATTTGTAAAAGACTATTAGTAAATAAGTTTGTTAAAGAATTTCTCAAAACATTAGAATATTTTGTCAAAGCTGTTGTACCATAAATCTGATATCGTTTCAAAACTGTATACACAAAAGAAACTAAATCATTCGTACCATGAGCGTACCACGGTACTGACCAAGGTGAAATTACTATAGTACTGCGTTTTCCATCCCTGATGTAAACCCATATTCCATTATTAAGACTATGAATTTTAAAGGTTAGCCATGACATAAAGGGTCGCCATGATATGATTACAATACCAAAAAATGTATATTCGTCACTCAAGAGTCGACATCTATGTATATGGGAGGTATACACAGGCAAATTTTTTGAAGAATGTGAGTGGGTGGTACGGTTACTATTTATGAAAAACAGTCTTTCTCGTCCATGTAGTAGCCAAGTAATCATTGCGACAGGTGCGAGACGGTTTCATAGGAATCACATTTTTAATGGTTAATCTTTAGGGATTGATGAGAATTTTTATTTTTGATTTACGCCTGAAGCAACCATCTTGCACCATAATCCCCTTCTTAATTTACTGTATATGGTACAAGATTAATAAAGTCTATTGCCTTAATTCTCTGAAATATATATTTTTTTTATTTTTTCAATCAATCACTTCCCCCGGTCTATCTGACAACATTGAAAATAAAATCATAATTATTCCTTGTACCATGTAGAGGGGGACGGATCTATGCAGCCAATAAGTCAACAATGAAACACCAATGGACACGACAATTATTTCTAATGAATGAAGCTAAGTGAAGAGAGAGAAGTGAAGTGAAAAATTCCAAACAAAATGTACAAATATCAACTTTTCATAAGAAATGTATTCGAGTACACTTTTCGCAATCATTTATCTATGAATTTTGTTTACCAATTTATTTGTTCCCAGGTATTATAAAAACAACCCACGGATATTTTTGTACATTGGAAAAGATATACAATTTTTATCAAATTTTCTATAGAAATAAAATTTTAAGAAAATTTTCTATAGAAATTAAATTTTGACAAAATTTTTTATAGAAATAAAAATTTAACAAAATTTTTTATAGAAATAAAATTTTGACAATTTTTTTAGAAATAGAATTTTGACAAAATTTTCTATAGAAATAAAATTTTGACAAAATTGTCTATAGAAATAAAATTTTAACAAAATTTTCTATAGAAATATAGAAATATTTTCTATAGAAAATTTTGTAAAAATTTTAGTTCTAAAATTTTGTCAAAATTTTATTTCTATAGAAAATTTTGTCAAAAATTCATTTCTATAGAAAATTTTGTCAAAATTTAATTTCTATAGAAAATTTTGTCAAAATTTTATTTCTATAAAAAATTTTGTCAAAATTTTATTTCTATAAAAAATTTTGTCAAAATTTTATTTCTATAAAAAATTTTGTCAAAATTTTATTTCTATAAAAAATTTTGTCAAAATTTTATTTCTATAGAACATTTTATCAAAATTTTATTTCTATAGAAAATTTTGTAAAAAATTTTATTTCTATAGAAAATTTTGTTAAAATTTTATTTCTATAGAAAATTTTGTCAAAATTTTATTTATATATAAAGTTTTGTCAAAATTTTATTTCTATAGAAAATTTTGTCAAAATTTAAATTCTATAGAAAATGTTGTCAAAATTTTATTTCTACAAAAAATTTTGTCAAAATTTTATTTCTATAAAAAATTTTGTCAAAATTTTATTTCTATAGAACATTTTATCAAAATTTTATTTCTATAGAAAATGTTGTCCAAAATTTTATTTCTATAAAAAATTTTGTCAAAATTTTATTTCTATAGAAAATTTTGTCAAAATTTTATTTCTATAGAAAATTTTGTCAAAATTTAAATTCTATAGAAAATGTTGTCAAAATTTTATTTCTACAAAAAATTTTGTCAAAATTTTATTTCTATAAAAAATTTTGTCAAAATTTTATTTCTATAGAACATTTTATCAAAATTTTATTTCTATAGAAAATTTTGTCCAACATTTTATTTCTAAAGAAAATGTTGTCAAAATTTTATTTCTATAGAAAATTTTGTCAAAATATTATTTCTCTAGAAAATTTTGTCAAAATTTAATTTCTATAGAAAATTTTGTTAAATTTTTTTTCTACATATTTTTTACCTCTATGTTATGATTATTTTGATTATTAAATTTGTTCAGCTGGAGGTAATAGAAACAATCGATTATTGATTTATTTTAATATTTATTTCCAATATTTCGGTTAGTGCTACTAACCATATTCTGGGATTTTTTATTTGAATTCGTCTGCTGCTGTTTGTGTTGCAAGTCACCGAAATGGAAATTTTTTGAAAAATTAAAAAAAAAATAAAATTTTTCTAGAAAATTTTTTAAAAAAATTTATTTCTATAGAAAATTTTTTAAAAAAATTATTTCTAGCGAACATTTTCTCAAAATTGTATTTCTATTGAAAAATATTTGTTATAAAAGTTTATGAAAATTTGGTCAAAATTTTATTTTTATAAAAAAATTTTGGATATGCCGTTTTCATTACTCTTATTTACCTTCGAGTAAATCGCAGAATATAGATTTTTCTCTATTCTTTTAAAAAAAGGGATTTTATTTCTATAGAAAATTTTGTCGAAATTCTATAGAAAATTCATTTCTATAGAAAATTTTGTCAAAATTTTATTTCTATAAAAATGTCAAAATTTTATTTCTATAAAAAATGTCAACATTTTATTTCTATAAAAAATTTTTCAAAATTTTATTTCTATAGAAAATTTTGTCAAAATTTTATTTCTATTGAAAATTTTGTCAAAATTTTATTTCTGTAAGAAAGATTGTAAAAATTTTATTTTCTACGTATTTTTGACCTATTTTATGATCATTTTGATTATTAAATTTGTTCAACTGGAGGTAATAGAAACAATCGATTATTGTTTTGTTTAAATATTTATTTCCAATATTTCCGTTAGTGTTACTAACCATCTTCTGGGATTTTGTATTTGAATTCGTGTTCTGCTGTTCGTTTCGCAAGTCATCGAAATGGAAAATTGTGTCAAAAATTAAAAAGAAAAAAGAAAATTTCTATAGAAAATTTTGTTAAAATTTTATTTCTTTAGAAAATTTTGTAAAAAATTTATTTCTATCGAAAATTTTCTCAAAATTTTATTTCTATAGAAAAATATTTGTTATAAAAGTTTATGAAATCTACCTCCCAGAGAAAGAATATATTTAAAAGTTCTGGAAAAATTCAGCATAATAAATCTTTTAAAATGTCGGACACTGGGACGATGACTTTTCCATTATTTTTATTCACCTTCTTCAACGTTCCTTGCAAATTTCGAGTAACTCCCTTCCCCAAACAAATATAGAAAAAATCAGGAGATTTCAATATGTCTTTCTTCCTCCACGTTCAAATATCAAAAAACAGATACCCCATATTCAAAGCCTCCTTCCATATCCTCTGTAAAAAAGGCGGACCAATTTCAGAAAATAAAATAGCGGATTTTTATCTAGAAGCTATTCCCAACCATTCCTGAAAATTTCAAGCAACTCTGAAAACTTTAGCCCAATTTTCAAAAAGTCTGGTAAGGAAAAAGTCCGCCTTAATTTTAACAAATCAAGTAGCCCATGATAATAAATAGAACTTGAAGCGTGCTATTTTCAGCACATTTTCACCTTCTACGTTCCCTGAAAAATTTAATGTTAATCGGTTCAGCCTTTTCGGAGCTCACCCGGAACATGCAAATAAACAAAAAGCAGCAAACGTAACTATTTTATTTTATATATCTAGAGATATAAGACGATAGCCTTTGTAGCTAGTGCTTTAATGTTTATTATAGTTTTTAAAATTGTAATAAATAAATAAATAAATAAAATAATCTAGATATATACATTCTTGATATAGGAGAAATTCTAAGACTAAATAACCATGTATGTCTGTCTATATGTTGTAATAACGCTACAGCCTTCAATAAAGATCCTGTCATCTTTAATTTTTAATTAAAATGTCTTCATTCACAGGACTGATAGTATCAATTCAAAAATTAATTGAAAGTCAATAAAAAGAATTATTCATCCAAGTATTCCAAAAATTTATTGATACTATTAATTTTGTTGATTGACTTTTGTTTCAATTAAACAAATGTTGAATCAATTAAATTTTTAATTGAATATTTTTTAAAACTCAATTAAGACTTTAATTACAAAAATTTTCGTGCATTTTTTTTCTGTGTAAGTTAACAAAATTTTCTATAGAAATAGAATTTTGAAAAAAAAATTTTATATAAATCAAACTATGACAACATTTTCTATAGAAATAAAATGGAAATGACAATTTTTTGTTTGGTAAAATTTTCTCCAGCACTCATCACCATCAAGATAACAAACTGTTTGTGTATCGAACCGTAAATCGTTATAATGGTACTGGTAGCGTTGGCAACATGAAACATTTTTTGGAAGCTCTGTTGGCGCTGTTGGCACGCATAACATTTCCTACAAATTTCTCAGTAATTCTCGACTGAAAAATTTTATAATTTACAATAACATGTTTTTTTGCGTGTATTTTATTTACCAGTTAACTTTTTTGTTACTATTTTCACGATTTTATGGATCATGGTTTTCTGCGTGTAGTTTATTTTCCATTTAACTTGTTTGTTACTATTTCCACGTATTTATAGGCCATTCAGTGTTTACCCAACATGGGCGTAATGAAGTCCTTAATACCAAAAGCATCATCACCACAAGTACCAATCGCCGAATTCATTCTCTTGTTCAACATCATATGACAATAAAAGTGGAGGAATTATTAAAAATAAAAAATAAAGAAAAAAAATTGGAGAAATTTCCAATGAACTCAGCATATTTTGTTGATAAACCACCAGCACATCTTCCGTGGCATTTTTTATACAATGGCAATACCTAGGACAATGAATAAAGCCTCACTACCTGTTATACAATCGAGCAATTGGTTGTTGCTTTTCGTCAGCGGGTGGCAGGAAGCATGTTTCGTTTTTTTTTGTTTCGAACATATTTGGAAACATTAATAACACGTCGTGTTTAAAGACGTGCTTGTGTTTTCGTATTAATGTTGCCTATATTTTTTGTCAGCCCATCTCCAACTGTTATTGTTATTGCGTCAACAATGGAGGTGGAAAGTGTTAAGGTTATAAATTTGGAATTAAAATTTCGAATTTTATTCGAAAAACAATTTTTTTTTGTAAAAGTTGAAGTTGATATAATTACGCGGGCAAAAAGATGAATTTTAAAATTCAAGATTAAATTTGCTGGACTTTAAATTTTGAGGTTTGCCTCTTTTAACAATTGAAGGATCGAATTAGATATGATTACATTTCAAAATTTTCCCCTTTAGATCTAAGCCGATATATCCAGATGTGATGAGAAAGAATTAAATATAATTATATATAATTCCATATATAATGATATAATTACATCTAAAAAACTTGATCTAGGTCAATATTGAAATCTGATCAGATATAATTCGATAGCAATTAAATATGAAAAGATCTTAAAATTTTTTGGATATGCTCATATCTAATCATTTCAAACTAGACATCTCAATTTTTACTTGAGTTTCTAAAATTTAAATTTAAACATCACGGGCTTAAAATTTCAAAGTAGCTTTCGAATTTATTAGGGTTTTCTATTATTTTCATGTAGTGTCAAGGAATCTTAACTAGCAATAAATAAAAATTTGACAAAAATTTTTATAGAAATAAAATTTTGATAAATTTTTCTATAGAAATACAATTTGACAATTTTTTTAGAAATAAAATAATAAAATAAAATTGTGACAAAATTTTCCATAGAAATAAAATTTTTACAAAATTTTCTACAGAAATAAAATTTTGAGAAAATTATTTATAGAAATACAATTTTGACAAAATTTTCTAAAGAAATAAAATTCTGACAACATTTTCTATAGAAATACAATTTTGACAATATTTTCTCTAGAAATAAAATTTTAACAACATTTTCTTTAGAAATAAAATTTTGACAACATTTTCGATAGGAATAAAATTTTGACTATCTTTGCTATAGAAATAAAATTTTGACAAAATATTCTATAGAAATAAAATGTTGATAAAATTTTCTATGGTAATAAAATGTTGACAAAATTTTCTACAGAAACAAAATTATAAAAAAATTTTATATAAAAATAAGATTGCGACAAAATTTTCTATAGAAATAAAATTTTGGAAAAAATTTCCATAGAAATAAAATTTTTACAAAATTTTCTATAGAAATAAAACTTTGACAAACTTTGCTATAGAAATAAAACGTTGACAAAATTGTCCATAGAAATAAAATTGTGACAAAATTATCGTAGAAATACATTTTTAACATTTTTCTTAGAAATACATTGTAGCAAAATTTTCTACAGAAATAAAATTTGGACAAAATTTTCTATAGAAATAAAATTTTGATAAAATTGTCTATGGTAACAAAATGTTGACAAAATCTTCTATAGAAATAAAATTATGAGAAAATTTTATATAAAAATAAGATTGTGTAAGCTACACTTGTAGTTTAGTCAATGCATGGTTTTAAGCTGAAATCAAAAAAACAACAACAATGCTTAAAGAACAAAACCAACAATAACAAAACAAAACGAATGAAAAAAAAAGAGGAAGCACGCTCAAAATAAACACAGCCAACTGCACTCAAGTCGATGATTTGACAGTGGCATAGGAAAAGAGATATGTTTGTACGAATTTACAAAATTTTCTATAGAAATAAAATGTTGAAAAAAAAATTCTATAGTTATAAAATTTTGACAAAATTTTCGTAGAAATACATTTTTAACAAAATTTTCTATAGAAAGAAAATTTTGACAAAATTTTCTATACAAAGAAATTTTTAACAAAATTTTCTAAAGAAATAAAATTTTGACAAAATTTAGAAATGCATTTTTGACGAAATTTGTTATAGAAATAAAATTTTGAAAAAATTTTCAATAGAAATAAAATTATTACAAATTTTTCTATAGAAATAAAATTGTGGAAAAATTTTTTATAGAAATAAAATTTTGACAAAATTTTCTATAGAAATACATTTTTAACAAAATTTTCGTAGAAATACATTTTTAACAAAATTTTCTATAGAAAGAAAATTTTGACAAAATTTTCTGTAGAAATAAAACTTTGACAAAATTTCCCATAGAAATAAAATTTTGAAACAATTTTCCATAGAAATAAAATTTTGACAAAATTTTCTATAGAAATAAAATTTTGACAAAATTTTCTATAGAAATAAAACTTTGACAAAATTTTCTATAGAAATAAAACTTTGACAAAATTTTCTATAGAAATAAAATTTTCATAAAATTTTCGTAGAAATACATTTTTAACAAAATTTTCGTAGAAATACATTTTTAACAACATTTTGTAGAAATACATTTTTAACAAAATTTTCTATAGAAAGAAAATTTTTAACAAAATTTTCTATAGAAAGAAAAGTTTGACAAAATTTTCTATAGAAAGAAAATTTTGACAAAATTTTCTAAAGAAATAAAATTTTGACAAAATTTTTTATAGAAATAACATTTTAACAAAATTTTCTATAGAAATAAAATTTTAACAAAATTTAGAAATACATTTTTGACAAAATTTGTTATAGAAATAAAATTTTGAAAAAATTTTTCTATAGAAATAAAATTTTGACAAAATTTTCTATAGAAATAAAATTTTGACAAAATTTTCTATAAAAATAAAATTGAGAGAAATTTTTTTAGAAATGCATTTTTAACAAAATTTTCGTGGAAATACTTTTTAAACAAAAGTTTCTATAGAAAGAAAATTTTGACAAAGTTTTCTATACAAAGAAAATTTTAACAAACATTTCTAAAGAAATAAAATGTTGACAAAATTTTCTATAGAAATAAAATTTTGATAAAATTTAGAAATACAGCGTTTATTCAGCAGACGTTTATTCAAACACTCTTTCACGTAAATTTCTTGGTTGACAGTCCCGGAAGCTATGAAAATGCTGCTTTTCAAGCTACAGGTAAAGATGGCTTGCCAAACCAGATATTTCTTTGCGAACTTTGACAGTTTTATGTGCTTGAAAATATCTGCTACCTTTCCCCTTCCTTTTGCCGTATAAAACTCCTGTCCTGGAAGCAGCTTGTAGCCGGCTTTGACGTAGGTTTCGTCGTCCATTACCACGCAGTCAAACTTCGTCAGCATCGTCGTGTACAGCCTCCGGGATCGCGCTTTGGCCGTCGTATTTTGTTTATCATCGCGATATGGAGTCACTACCTTCTTGTAAGTCGATAGTCCGGCTCGTTTTTTGGCTCGATGCACGGTTGTAGACGATACACCCAGCTTATTTGCGGCATCTCGGAGAGAGAGGTTAGGGTTTCGCTTGAAACTACCGGCAACTCTCTTTGTCGTCTCAGCGGCTTCCGGTTTTCGATTTCCCCCCGATCCTGGCTGTCAACAAACGTTCCCCAAACACTTTAATTACATTTGTAACGGTTGATTTGGCAACTAGCCAGCTTTGCGTGCGAATAGCTCGGATTTTCGCGATGCGCGAGCAAAATTTTGATACGCTGCTCTTCTTGCTTGGACGGCATTTTGACAACTGAAGAGTGAATTCCAAAATCAAAATAGGAGCAACATTCTACACACACACACCTTCAAAATGAGGGGTGTTCAGGTTTTTTAAATGCAAAATTGAAAGAAATACGTCAAGTTTATATTGACCAAATTTTGACCGTATCACCCTTTAGAAGTAAAATTTTGACCTTATTTTTTTATAGAAATTATAATTGTGACAACATTTTATATAGAAATAAATTTTGACAAAATTTGATCAAAAAATTTTAAAAAATTTTCAATAGATATAAAATTTTGAAAAATTTTCTATAGAAATAAAATTTTTAAAAATTTTTAATAGAAATAAAGTTTAGACGGCATTTTCTATAGAAATAAAATTGTGACAAATTTTTCTATAAGAATAAATTTTTGAAAAAAGATAGAAATACAATTTTGAAAAATTTTTCTATAAAAATAAAATTATGCAAAAATTATCCATAGAAATAAAATTCTGGCAAAATTTTCTACTGAAATTAAATTTCTTGCAGAATTTTCTGTACAAATAAAATTTTGACAAAATTTTCCATAGAAATAAAATTTTGACAAAATTTTCTATAGAAATAAAATTTTCTGAATGTTAACTGTAGCACCCATTTGATAACCCTTTTCGCTTGTTTGCTTACTATGCATTTTTTCATATTGATAGAAATAAAATTATATTTTAGATAGAAATAAAATTATGACAAATTTTTCTATAAAAATAAAATTTTGAAAAAATTTTATATAGAAATAAAATTTTGACAAAAATGTTTACAGAAATTGTGACAACATTTTCTCTAGAAATAAAATTTTGACAAAATTTTCTATAGAAATATTTTTTTTTTGTTTTTTATTGTTGGTTTGTACTTCAATCATATTTGTTGTTTTAATCTCAGCTTTAAAACCATTTTGTTGACTAAACTACAGGAATAGCTTAACCAACAGAGGAAAAGAATGTTTGTCAAATTTATTTGGGCAAAGCCCTATAGACTGCAAGATGGTTGGATGGACACATGTTTCGGAATTACCACATACCTCATCAGCATCCTCTATCGGAATAAATTCAGACAGCATAAATTTTTTTTTTACAAATTTTTCTATAGAATTAAAATTTTGACAAAATTTTCTTAGAAATACATTTGTTGCAAAATTTTCTATAAAATAAAATTTTCTATAGAAATAAAATTTTAACAAAATTTTCTATAGAAATAAAATTTTATTAAAAAATTTTCAATGAAGATAAAATTTTGAAAAATTTTCTATAGAAATAAAATTTTTAAAAATTTTCTATAGAAATAAAATTTAGACAAAATTGTCAAGAGGAATGAAGTTTAGACAACATTTTCTATAGAAATTAAACTGTGACAAATTTTTCTATAAGAATAAAATTTTGAAAAAATTTTAGATAGAAATAAAATTTTGAAAAAATTTTCTATAAAAATAAAATTATGCCAAAATTATCCATAGAAATAAAATTCGGACAAAATTTTCTACCGAAATTAAATTTCTTACAAAATTTTCTATACATATAAAATTTTGACAAAATTTTCGAAAGAAATAAAATTTTGACAAAATTTTCTATAGAAATAAAATTTTGACAAAATTTTCCATAGAAATAAAATTTTGATAAAATTTTCTATAGAAATAAAATTTTCTGAATGTTAACTGTAGCACCCATTTGATAACCCTTTTCACTTGTTTGCTTACTATGCATTTGTTCATAAATAAATAAAATTTTGACAAAATTTTCTATAAAAATAAAATTGAGAGAAATTTTTTTAGAAATGCATTTTTAACAAAATTTTCGTGGAAATACTTTTTAAACAAAAGTTTCTATAGAAAGAAAATTTTGACAAAGTTTTCTATACAAAGAAAATTTTAACAAACATTTCTAAAGAAATAAAATGTTGACAAAATTTTCTATAGAAATAAAATTTTGATAAAATTTAGAAATACAGCGTTTATTCAGCAGACGTTTATTCAAACACTCTTTCACGTAAATTTCTTGGTTGACAGTCCCGGAAGCTATGAAAATGCTGCTTTTCAAGCTACAGGTAAAGATGGCTTGCCAAACCAGATATTTCTTTGCGAACTTTGACAGTTTTATGTGCTTGAAAATATCTGCTACCTTTCCCCTTCCTTTTGCCGTATAAAACTCCTGTCCTGGAAGCAGCTTGTAGCCGGCTTTGACGTAGGTTTCGTCGTCCATTACCACGCAGTCAAACTTCGTCAGCATCGTCGTGTACAGCCTCCGGGATCGCGCTTTGGCCGTCGTATTTTGTTTATCATCGCGATATGGAGTCACTACCTTCTTGTAAGTCGATAGTCCGGCTCGTTTTTTGGCTCGATGCACGGTTGTAGACGATACACCCAGCTTATTTGCGGCATCTCGGAGAGAGAGGTTAGGGTTTCGCTTGAAACTACCGGCAACTCTCTTTGTCGTCTCAGCGGCTTCCGGTTTTCGATTTCCCCCCGATCCTGGCTGTCAACAAACGTTCCCCAAACACTTTAATTACATTTGTAACGGTTGATTTGGCAACTAGCCAGCTTTGCGTGCGAATAGCTCGGATTTTCGCGATGCGCGAGCAAAATTTTGATACGCTGCTCTTCTTGCTTGGACGGCATTTTGACAACTGAAGAGTGAATTCCAAAATCAAAATAGGAGCAACATTCTACACACACACACCTTCAAAATGAGGGGTGTTCAGGTTTTTTAAATGCAAAATTGAAAGAAATACGTCAAGTTTATATTGACCAAATTTTGACCGTATCACCCTTTAGAAGTAAAATTTTGACCTTATTTTTTTATAGAAATTATAATTGTGACAACATTTTATATAGAAATAAATTTTGACAAAATTTGATCAAAAAATTTTAAAAAATTTTCAATAGATATAAAATTTTGAAAAATTTTCTATAGAAATAAAATTTTTAAAAATTTTTAATAGAAATAAAGTTTAGACGGCATTTTCTATAGAAATAAAATTGTGACAAATTTTTCTATAAGAATAAATTTTTGAAAAAAGATAGAAATACAATTTTGAAAAATTTTTCTATAAAAATAAAATTATGCAAAAATTATCCATAGAAATAAAATTCTGGCAAAATTTTCTACTGAAATTAAATTTCTTGCAGAATTTTCTGTACAAATAAAATTTTGACAAAATTTTCCATAGAAATAAAATTTTGACAAAATTTTCTATAGAAATAAAATTTTCTGAATGTTAACTGTAGCACCCATTTGATAACCCTTTTCGCTTGTTTGCTTACTATGCATTTTTTCATATTGATAGAAATAAAATTATATTTTAGATAGAAATAAAATTATGACAAATTTTTCTATAAAAATAAAATTTTGAAAAAATTTTATATAGAAATAAAATTTTGACAAAAATGTTTACAGAAATTGTGACAACATTTTCTCTAGAAATAAAATTTTGACAAAATTTTCTATAGAAATATTTTTTTTTTGTTTTTTATTGTTGGTTTGTACTTCAATCATATTTGTTGTTTTAATCTCAGCTTTAAAACCATTTTGTTGACTAAACTACAGGAATAGCTTAACCAACAGAGGAAAAGAATGTTTGTCAAATTTATTTGGGCAAAGCCCTATAGACTGCAAGATGGTTGGATGGACACATGTTTCGGAATTACCACATACCTCATCAGCATCCTCTATCGGAATAAATTCAGACAGCATAAATTTTTTTTTTACAAATTTTTCTATAGAATTAAAATTTTGACAAAATTTTCTTAGAAATACATTTGTTGCAAAATTTTCTATAAAATAAAATTTTCTATAGAAATAAAATTTTAACAAAATTTTCTATAGAAATAAAATTTTGACAAAATTTTCTATAGAAATAAAATTTTATTAAAAAATTTTCAATGAAGATAAAATTTTGAAAAATTTTCTATAGAAATAAAATTTTTAAAAATTTTCTATAGAAATAAAATTTAGACAAAATTGTCAAGAGGAATGAAGTTTAGACAACATTTTCTATAGAAATTAAACTGTGACAAATTTTTCTATAAGAATAAAATTTTGAAAAAATTTTAGATAGAAATAAAATTTTGAAAAAATTTTCTATAAAAATAAAATTATGCCAAAATTATCCATAGAAATAAAATTCGGACAAAATTTTCTACCGAAATTAAATTTCTTACAAAATTTTCTATACATATAAAATTTTGACAAAATTTTCGAAAGAAATAAAATTTTGACAAAATTTTCTATAGAAATAAAATTTTGACAAAATTTTCCATAGAAATAAAATTTTGATAAAATTTTCTATAGAAATAAAATTTTCTGAATGTTAACTGTAGCACCCATTTGATAACCCTTTTCACTTGTTTGCTTACTATGCATTTGTTCATATTGATATTAGGTGTTGTCGTTGATGTTAACGTTTATATTTTGATTTGATGGTCTCTTTTTTTATTTCCAAAAAAAAAAAAACAAAATTGAACACACGAAACAAATGCTTTCGTTGAGTACCATGAAAGTGGTTGATGTTGCGTGGTATATTGATTAGACCACATCCTACAACACACCTTGCATTTGGGCACACCAGCTGGCATTGTAATATTCCTAATGGTTGATGAATAAATAAGCAAAACGAAAAGCTTTAATCACCACTACCAGCAAACGACAGCAGCATTCAGGATTTTGTGGAATTAACAAAAAAACAAATATTTCTATTTTGTTTTCATATCAGGTGCTTGATGGCTTTCAATATTTCGAAGATTTTTTATTACTCTATTGAAAATACTATCATCACATAATACATGGGTGGGAAAATGGGAAGTGCGGGAGTGGGGAAGGGAATATTGTTCACATTTTGCTTAAACATTTTTACATTGTATGCGATTTGTTTTGTTATTTCGTTTATTTAACTTTGTTAATCAGGGGGGGTGGGTTTTTTGACAGATATTCTTCTGAGCAAATCAGTTCTACCAGTACGCTTCCCGAAGATAAATTTAAAGATTCTACCTATAAAGACTAGACCAGATTCTGGATTCAAAAGATTTCAGGCATATTGGATAAAAACCACGGTTTGTAGAAATCCAAGAAATAATCTCGGGAGACCGTTTAGTATGGGGGCTATACCAAAACATGGACCGATGAACACCAATTTCTGAAAACCTATTTATGGTCCTAAATAAAGTATATACGGCCGTAAGTTCGACCAGGCCGAATCTTATGTACCCTCCATCTTGGATTGCGTAGAAACTTCTACTAAAGACGGTCATCCACAATTAAAGTACTTGGGTTGAGGCCGATGGCAAGGCATCTTAAAACTTCTTAACATCATCTTCTAAATTGTAAGTTAGTCCATGCGGGATATATAGTAGACAAAAGGAAGGTCGATTAAATACGTATATATTCAGTTCTTGACAGGTATATATAGGGAAGAAATAATTACGAAACGATATGAACTTTTGTGCGGTAATTATAGAGCCAGAATTGAAATATGGGGGTCGCTTTATATGGTTGCTTTATACAATTATGAACACGAGTCTACCAAATATGGAAGATTTTTTACTGTTTGGTAGATTGGTAGAATTCTTGATGTCTTGGAAGATTTTGCAAATGATTCATCTCCAACTATGAAATGCTTTATAGATTTTCTATAGAAATATAGTTTTGACAAAATTTTCTACAGAAATAAAATTCTGACAAAATTTTCTATAGAAATATAAAATTTTGACAAAATTTTCTATAGAAATATAAAATTTTGGCAAAATTTTCTATAGAAATATAAAATTTTGACAAAATTTTCTGTGGCAATAAAATTTTGGTAGATTATTTTTGACTCGAGTGGCAATCGTGATTTTTCTGTGATTGGGGATCGGTTTATTTGGGGGCTATATATAATATCGTTCGATACGGACCACTTTTGGCATGGTTGTTATCAACCATACACTAGAGAAATGTCCAAATTTCAACCGGATCGGATGAATTTCGCTTCTTCAAGAGGCTCCGGAGGTCAAATGTGGGGATCGGTTTATATGGGGGATCGGTTTATATGGGGGTTATATATAATTATCGAACGATGTGGACCAATTTTCGCATGGTTGTTAGAGACCATATACCAACATCATGTACCAAATTTCAGCCGGATCGGGAGATTTTGGCTCTTCCAAGGGAATCCGGAGTTCAAATCTGGGGATCGGTTTATATGGGGGCTATATATAATTATAGACTGATATGGACCAATTTTTGCATGGTTATTAGAGACTATATAATAACACCACGTACCAAATTTCAACCAGATCGGATGAAATTTGCTCCTTCAAGAAGCTCCGGAGGTCAAATCTGGGGGTCGGTTTATATGGGGATTTGCTTCTCTTTGAGGCTCCGCAATCCAAAACTGGGGATCGGTTTATATGGGGGCGATATATAGAATTATGGACCGATGTGGAACAATTTTTGCATAGTTGTTAGAGACCATATACTAACACCATGTACCAAATTTCAGCCGGATCGGATGCAACTTTCTTCTCTTTGAGGTTCCGCAAGCCAAATGTGGGGATCGGTTTATATGGGGGGCTATATATAATTATGGACCGACGTGGACCAATTTTTGCATGGTTGTTACAGACCATATACTAACACCATGTATCAAATTTCAGCCGGATCGGATGAAATTTTCTTCTCTTTGAGGTTCCGCAAGCCAAATCAGGGGATCGGTTTATATGGGTTCTATATATAATTATTGACCGATGTGGACCAATTCCTGCATGGTTGCTAGAGACCATATACTAACACCACGTACCAAATTTCAACCGGATCGGGAGATTTTTGATCTTCCAAGGGAATCCGGAGTTCAAATCTGGGGATCGGTTTATATGGGGGCTATATATAATTATAGACTGATATGGACCAATTTTTGCATGGTTATTAGAGACTATATAATAACACCACGTACCAAATTTCAACCAGATCGGATGAAATTTGCTCCTTCAAGAAGCTCCGGAGGTCAAATCTGGGGGTCGGTTTATATGGGGGCTATATATAATTATGGACCGATATGGACTAATTTTTGCATGGTTGTTAGAGACCTTATACTAACACCGCGTACCAAATTTCAACTAGATCGAATGAATTTTGCTCCTCCAAGAGGCTCCGCTGGCCATATCTGGGGGTCGGATTATATGGGGGCTATACGTAAAAGTGGTTCAATATGGACCATTTGCAATACCATCCGACCTACATCAATAACAACTAAGTTAGCGTGATTTCAACAGACGAACGGACGGATATGCTCAGATCGACTCAGAATTTCACCACGACCCAGAATTTATATACTTGATGGGGTCTTAGAGCAATATTTCGATATATTACAAACGGAATGACAAAGTTAATATACCCCCCATCCTATGGTGGAGGTTATAAAAAAATCCACCGAAATAATGAAAAAATTCGAAGTTTTTATATGAAAACATTCTGTAGACCATATCGCCTAAACTATGCGTCCTAGAGCCTAAACGACCTTTATTCCTGATCACCCAAAATCTAAAATTGCTCAAAAGAATAATATGCGGCATAAAATTATTATTTCAAATTTCAACGTCGCTTGTTTGTATATTAGCAATTAATAGAATCTATCACAATCCTGCAAGCAATATACTATCATCTAAACGTTTAGTTCAATAATATTTTCATAACCTCTCCATACAAAATTTTTCCACTTTATATCATCACTAACTAAATGCCATAAAATACGAAAAAAAATTTAAATTTTCTCTTATTCGCTTTGTTGCTTGCAAACTATTTGGACTGTAATCACATCACGTAGAATTTGATAGAATTTTTATTTGGGCTCATTCTTCATCGAATATGGAAATTGTTTTCTCACCAATTTTTGATGGGCTATTTCACTATGAAGTATTTGTTTGTTTGCCTTTTGGGATATTATATTGTGTTAGGTTGTTTTTTTTTTTTTTTTTTTTTTTTGGCCAGCTATACATCTATTGCCTTCCATTCCATCTATTTGATGGATGGTCAGATTGTTAATTTAAAATTCAATTTTATTGAGCTTAGAAAAATTGTGTTGAAAAATCCATACACATTGCACCAGACAGCTGAATGAATTAGACAAGGCTTGGGAACAAAACAAAAACCTCTAACTTTTGGTTACGATTTTCAACACCATATTTTTAATTGAAAACGAAAAATATATGACCTGCTGGACTTTCAGCCAGGTCGAATTTTAAATACCTACCATCACTACAATGCTCAACAAGCCAAATCGAGAGATTGGACTATTAAAGCTATATCGAATTGATGGATTCTAAGCATAACCCGAGATATTCGGAATCAGGCACAGCTCTTCCAAGCCAATAGGTTTAAAACTTGCAACTTCCATGCCTTCAAAGTAAAATTGGAGGAGATCGGTCTATATGAGGGTTACGCTGACTTAAAATAAATATTAATAAGCTCGAATTAATATTGTACTAATTTCTAAAATAACTCTAGATTTCAAATTTTAAGTAAATATGATGCACTCAAAAAGTCAAAAAGTCAAATCGGGCAATATCGGCCTATCTGAGGGTTATATCAAAATATGACCCGAATTTGGTACATGGCCTTCAAATACCTATAAATTTCCAATTTCATAGAAGTCGCAAAACGGATGATCGCATTATATAGATTCCAATTCGAAACATGGACGCAGATAGAGTTCCAGTACGTTGTTAGTCCGTACTGAAAATTTGGACAAAATTTTCTATAGAAATAAAATTTTGACAAAATATTCGAAATAGAAATAAAATGTTGCCAAAATTTTCTATAGAAATAAAATTTTGGTACACGTTTTTATAGAAATAAAATTTTCTATAGAAGTAAAATTTTGACAGAATTTTCTATAGAAATAAAATGTTGACAAAATTTTCTAAAGAAATAAAATTTTCTACAGAAATAAATTTTCTATAGAAATAAAATGTTGAAAAAAATTTCTATAGAAATAACATCTTGACAAAATTGTCGATAGAAATAAAATTTTGACAAAATTTTTTATAGAAATAAAATTTTGACAAAATTTTCTATAGAAATAAAAATTTTAACAAAATTTTCTGTAGAAATAAAATTTTGACAAAATTTTCTATAGAAATAAAATTTTGACAAAATATTCTATAGAAATAAAATCTTGACAAAATTGTCGATAGAAATAAAATTTTGACAAAATGGTCGATAGAAATAAAATTTTGACAAAATTTTGTATAGAAATAAAATTTTGACAAAATTTTCTATAGAAATAAAAATTTTGACAAAATTTTCTATAGAAATAAAATTTTGACAAAATTTTCTATTGAAATACAATTTTGACAAAATGTTCTATAGAAATAAAATCTTGACAAAATTGTCGATAGAAGTAAAATTTTGACAAAATTGTCTATAGAAATACAATTTTGACAAAATTTTCTATAGAAATAAAATTTTGACAAATTTTTTTTTGAAAATAATATGTTTACAAAATTTTGTATAGAATTAAAATTTTGACAAAATTTTCTATAGAAATAAAATTTTGACAAAATTTTCTATAGAAATAAAATTTTGACAAAATTTTCTATAGAAATAAAAATTTTGACAAAATTTTCTATAGAAATACAATTTTGACAAAATTTTCTATAGAAATAAAATGTTGTTTTGTTATTGTTGGCATGGTTGTTGTTTTTTGATTTCAGCTTAAAACCATGCATTGACTAAACTACAAATGTAGCTTAACCAACAGAGGAAAATAATGTTTGTCAAATTTATTTGGGCAAAGCCCTATAGACTGCAAGATGGTTGGTTGGATGGACGCACGTTTCGGAATTACCACATTCCTCATCAGCATCCTCTACTTGCAGCAAAACTATCAACCAATTATCAGAATAAATTCAGACAGTTCATTAAACCCAACAATGAACCACACTTAAACCTTCCGAAAAAAGGTTTTGCATGATAGCCGGCTTATGCCGAAATAAATTCGTACAAACATATCTCTTTTCTATGCCACTGTCAAATCATCGAAACGTGCGTCCATTCAATCATCTTGCAGTCTATAGGGTTTTGCCCAAATAAATTTGACAAACATTCTTTTCCTCTGTTGGGTAAGCTACAAAATTTTCTATAGAAATAAAATCTTGACAAAATTGTCGATAGAAATCAAATTTTGACAACATTTTCTATAGAACTAAAATTTTGACAAAATTTTCTATAGAATTAAAATCTTGACAAATTTTTCGATAGCAATAACATTTTGACAAAATTTTCTATAGACATAAAATTTTCTATAGAAATATAGTATTGACAAAATTTTCTATAGAAATAAAATTTTGACAAAATTTTTTATGAAAATAATATGTTTACAAAATTTTGTATAGAATTAAAATTTTAACAAAATTTTCTATAGAAATAAAATTTTGACAAAATTTCCTATAGAAATAAAATTTTGACAAAATTTTCTATAGAAATCAAATTTTGACAAAATTTTCTATAGAAATAAAATCTTGACAAAATTTTCTATAGACATAAAATTTTCTATAGAAATAAAATATTGACAAAGTTTCCTATAGAAATAAAATTTTGACAAAATTTTCTATAGAAATCAAATTTTGACAAAATTTTCTATAGAAATAAAATCTTGACAAAATTTTCTATAGACATAAAATTTTCTATAGAAATAAAATATTGACAAAATTTTTTATGAAAATAATATGTTTACAAAATTTTGTATAGAATTAAAATTTTGACAAAATTTTGTATAGAATTAAAATTTTGACAAAATTTTCTATAGAAATAAAATTTTGACAAAATTTTCTATAGAAATAAAATTTTGACAAAATTTTCTATAGAAATAAAATTTTGACAAAATTTTCTATAGAAATAAAATTTTGACAAAATTTCCTATAGAAATAAAATTTTGACAAAATTTTCTATAGAAATCAAATTTTGAAAAAATTTTCTATAGAAATAAAATCTTGACAAAATTTTCGATAGGAATAAAATTTTGATAAAATTTTCTATAGAAATAAATTTTTGACAAAACTTTCTACAGAAATAAAACTATGACAAAATTTTCTATAGAAACAAAATTTTGACAAAAATTTCTATAGAAACAAAATTTTCTATAGAAATAAAATTTTGAAAAAATTTTCTATAGAAATAAAATTTTGACAAGATTTTCGACATAAATAAAATTTTGATAAAATTTTCTATAGAAATAAAATTTTGACAAAATTTTTTATAGAAATGAAATTTTGACAAAATTTTCTATAGAAATAAAGTTTTGACAAAATTTTCTATAGAAATAAAATGTTGTCAAAATTTTCTATAGAAATAAAATTTTGACAAAATTTTGTATGGAAATAAAATGTTGACAAAATTTTCTACATAAATAAAATTTTGATAAAATTTTCTATAGAAATAAAATTTTGACAACATTTTCTTTAGTAATAAAATTTTGACAAAATTTTCTATAGAAATAATTTTTTTTTGTTTGTTATTGTTGGCTTCTCTTCAATCGTTATTGTTGTTTTTTTGATCTCAGCTTAATGCCATGCATTGACTAAACTACAAGTGTAGCTTAACCAACAGAGGAAAAGTATGCTTGTCAAATTTATTTGGGCAAAGCCCTATAGACTGCAAGATGGTTGGATGTACAGCTGTTTCGGAATTACCACATTCCTCATCAGCATCCTTAACTTCTGTTGGTTAAGCTACACTTGTAGTTTAGTCAATGCATGGCTTTAAGCTGAGATCAAAAAAACAACAATAACGAAATAAAATTTTGACAAAATTTTCTTTAAAAATAAAATTTTGACAAAATTTTTTATAGAAATAAAATTTGACAAAATTTTCTATATAAATAAAATTTTGACAATTTTTTTTATAGAAATAAAATTTAGACAAAATTTTCTATAGAAATATAATTTTGACAAAATCTTCTAGAGAAATAAAATTTAGACACAATTGTTGACAATCTTTTAAATGTTGGTAGATTATTTTTGGTATGAGTGGAATAGAACCCATCCGTCAAATTATCCTAGACTCTTGTGTAAAAATAAAATTTTGATTTATGGCAAAAGAATGATGTAGGGTAACAAAAAATACATGGCAGGAAAACGAATAAAGCTTACGATACTACCAACAAAACAATTTATTTAAATTTTGCCAAAAAAAAAACCTAACGAAAAAAATGGAATATTGCACAGAATGGCTGGTTGTTGCATCCAATTTTTGTAGGTGTGACTGTTTCTCTATGGTTGGCAATGTTTGTCCATGGCATTGATGCATTTTTATTTGTTCTAAAGCATTTTTATTTAGAAACGATTTTTCAAGTATTCCTTAGTGTTTTTGTTATTCCCATTTTTTCGTTCGTTACTTGCAATAGTGATTTTTGGTTGTTGCTTCGGTGGTGATCAAATGGATTTCCTCTAAAATCGATAGGAAAACGAGAAAAAAAAACAAGGGAAACAAACTATATGGCATATTTGGAGTTTTTTCCTTGAATTTTTTACATCGTTTGGTTTTTGAGGCAATAAACCCAAAATTCAGTAAGCTAAGATTTAAGGCGATATACATTCTGTTAGAAGGACGATGTAGGTATTAATGTGGCTTATGTGAGTGACACATATATCAGTGAAAAACTTGGCACTTCAGATTTATCGACCATTGGTATTATTGCCGTATTATTGAGTCTGGCCTAATTCCATATTGCACTATGTGCGTCTACACTGAAAAAAATATTGGCCTAATATGAAAAATTATGCAATCTAAATTACAAATAAAATTTTGACAAAATTTTCTATAGAAATAAATTTTGACAAAATTTTCTATACAAATAAAATGTTCGAAGGAATTTTCTGTAGAAATAAAATTTTATACAAAAAAATAAAATTTTGCTTGAGGATCCTCGCGGAGTAGCAAATTTCATCCCATCCTATTAATAATTATATATAGCCCGCATATATACCCGTCCCCAGATTTGGATTGCGGAGCATCTTGGAGGTGCAAATATCAACCGATACGGTTGATATTTGGTACATGATGTCAAGATATGGCCTCTAATCACCAAGCAAACATTTGTCTATATTGGTCTATAATTATATATAGCCCCTATATATACGGATCCCCAGATTTGGATTGCGGATTCCGTTGGTGGTGCAAATATCATCCGATGCGCCTGAAATTTGGTACATGACATCTATATATGGTTTCTAATGACCACGTAAAAAGTGGTTTATATTGGTCCATAATTATATATAGCCTCCATATATACCGATTCCCAGATTTGGATTGCGGATCCCCTGGCAGGAGCAATTTTTTTCGATGTGGTTGAAATTTGGTACGTGATGTCAATATATGACCTTCAAACACCATGCAAAAATTTTCTAAAGAAATAAAATTTTGACAAAATTTTCTAAAGAAATAAAATTTTGACAAAATTTTCTATAGAAATAAAATTTTGACAAAATTTTCTATGGAAAGAAAAACTTTAACAAAATAAAGAAATAAAATTTTGACAAAATTTTCTATAGAAATAAAATTTTCGACAAAAAAAATAAAATTTTGCCAAAATTTTTTACAAAAATAAAATTTTTACAAATTTTTTTATAGAAATAAAAATTTTAACAACATTTTCTATAGAAATAAAATTTTAACAAAATATTGGATTTAGACCCCATAAAGTATATATATATATATATTCTGGGTCGTGGTGAAATTCCGAGTCGATCTGAGCATGTCCGTCCGTCCGTCCGTCTGTTGAAATCACGCTAACTTCCGAACGAAACAAACTATCGACTTGAAACTTGGCACAAGTAGTTGTTATTGATGTAGGTCGGATGGTATTGCAAATGGGCCATATCGGTCCACTTTTACGTATAGCCCCCATATAAACGGACCCCCAGGTTTGGCTTGCGGAGTCTCTTGGAGGAGCAAAATTCATTCGATCCAGTTGAAATTTGGTACGCGGTGTTAGTACAATCATGAAAGAATTGGTCTACATCGTTCCATAATTATATATAGCCCCCATATAAACCGATCCCCCGATTTGGCTTTCGGAGCCAATAAGAGAAGAAAATTTCATCCGATCCGGCTGAAATTTGGTACATGGTGTTAGTATATGGTCTCTAACAACTATGCAAAAATTGGTTCACATCGGTTCACATAGCCCACATATAAACCGATCCCCCGATTTGGCTTGCGGGGGCTCTAAGAGAAGCAAATTTCATCGGATCCGGCTGAAATTTGGTACATGGTGTTAGTATATGGTCTCTAATGACCATGCAAAAATTGGTCGAAATCGGTGCATAATTATATATAGCCCCATATAAACCGATCTCCCGATTTGGCTTGCGGAGCCTCTAAGAGAAGCAAATTTCATCCGATCCGGCTGAAATTTGGTACATGGTGTTAGTATATGGTCTCTAATGACCATGCAAAAATTGGTCCACATCGGTCCATAATTATATATAGCCCCCATATGAACCGATCCCCCGATTTGGCTTTCGGAGCCTCTAAGAGAAGAAAATTTCATTCGATCCGACTGAAATTTGGTACATGGTGTTAGTATGTGGTCTTTAACAACCATGCAAAAATTGGTCCACATCGGTCCATAATTATATATAGCCCCCATATAAACCGATCACCAGATTTGACCTCCGGAGCCCTTTGGAAGAGCAAAATTCATCCGATTCGGTTGAAATTTGGTACGTGATGTTAGTATATGGTATCCAACAACCATGCATGAATTGGTTCATATCAGTCCATAATTATATATAGCCCCCATATAAACCGATCCCCAGCTTTGACCTCCGGTGCCTTTTGGAGAAGCAAAATTCATCCGATCTGGTGGAAATTTGGTACGTGGTGTTAATATATGGCGTCAAACATCCATGCAAAAATTGGTCCACATCGGTCCATAATTATATATAGCCCCCATATAAATCGATCCCCCGATTTGGCGGAGCCTCTAAGAGCAGCAAATTTCATCCGATACGGCTGAAATTTGGTACATGGTGTTAGTATATGGTCTTTAACAACCATGCAAAAATTGGTCCACATCGGTCCATAATTATATATAGCCCCCATATAAACCGATCACCAGATTTGACCTCCGGAGCCCTTTGGAAGAGCAAAATTCATCCGATTCGGTTGAAATTTGGTACGTGATGTTAGTATATGGTATCCAACAACCATGCATGAATTGGTTCATATCAGTCCATAATTATATATAGCCCCCATATAAACCGATCCCCAGATTTGACCTCCGGTGCCTTTTGGAGAAGCAAAATTCACCCGATCTGGTGGAAATTTGGTACGTGGTGGTAGTGTATGATATTTAACAACCATGCCAAAAGTGGTCCATATCAGTCCATAATCATATATAACCCCCATATAAACCGATCCCGAGATTTGGTTTTGGAGCCTCTTGGAGGAGCAAATTTCATCCGAGTCAGTTGAAATTTGGTACGTGGTGGTAGTATATGATATTTAACAACCATGCCAAAAGTGGTCCATATCAGTCCATAATCATATATAGCCCCCATATAAACCGATCCCGAGATTTGGTTTTGGAGCCTCTTGGAGGAGCAAATTTCATTCAATCACACCAAATCATCAGTCCATATCAAGTTCATAATTGTATATAGCCCCCATATAAGCGACCCCCATATTTCGATTCTGGCTCCCTACGTACCGTGCAAAAGTCCATATCGATTCGTAATTATTTGTAGACTTACCTATACATACCTTTTTGGCTAATATATACCACGTATGGATTAACTCAGAAAACGATTTAACATACCACAACCCAATTAATTCGATAGTGGGTGACAGTCTTTCGTAGAAGTTTCTACGCAATCCATGATGGAGGGTACATAAGATTCGGCCTGGTCGAATTTACGGCCATATATACTTGTTTTATTTAACATAGACTCCATATGGAATAAATTACAATTTGGAAGACAATGTAAATTTTCTACGTCATCCATATGGGAGGGTACATAAGATTCGTCCGAACTTACTGCTGTAAACATTTATTTTAAATTGTATTTTTTAAAACCAAAACATGTCGGAAAATAATATTAAAATTTAGAATATGTTTAGATATGTTCGTATTGGCTACAAATTATGGCCAACGAAGCCATCACATGCTACACGAAAATGGCTCTGCATTTTTTTGGTGTATTCTAGGCGAAGCACCAACTTTAAATGATCGATACTTTATTAATGCAAACGGATTTAGATCCGGAGATTTTGGTGGCTATTATATGAGGTAAAAGTGAAGCGTGGAATTTCCTTGTCAAATCATTCTTGATTGACTGTGTGACGGTGCTGAGTCCTGTTGCAATGTCCACGGTCTGTGGCCGAAAAACATGGATTAGGTTTCCATAAATAAGTTCCTTATTAAAGGGCATACGGAAAGTAATACTCTCTCTCTCTCTCTCTCTCTCTCTGAAGTATTGTTAAATTGAGATTTCAATGAGAATATTTTGTTAATATTAAGTTTAATATAAAGAGCTTTGGCACCAACATGATTCGATAATCACACTTTCTTTTGTATTTCAAACTCTTAAGGCATAAGCCATTTTTGTCACGCAGTGTTAAATTCCATAAAAAAATTTAACGTTCGTATACGAATAATGAAATGAACAAAAAAATCGATTCGAGGATTGTAATTGATTCAACAAAAAAAAAGTAGATGGATGTACCCTCGCCCAGATTTAGCGAAATTACTAAGAAGCCTAGATGCCAATAGCAGCACCACTAGCACCGGGTTCGGGTACCATCAGCTATGCATACTAAAACAATATGACTTGACCCACAAACACACACACACACTTATTTTTGAGTATACGGATTCACAAGAGTGTGTGAGTGTGTTATTCTGGTTATAGTCATGATGCAACTAGTCAGGCATACCCACCACAAACCTCACCCCTCACCCCCCCCCCCACCAGAAAAAAAAGCGGCCTAGCCTGAAATGACTTAATGCTTCGAACGACCTTACGAAAACGACGATGTCTGCTGTGCAATGACCAGCATATTCATATTGATTCGAATTTGTATATTGGGACGTATGAAGGATAATGATGTTTGATGCTTAGCAGGCGATTCTGGAGGTTTCGCTTATTTTTAGTTCTGCACCAAACGATAACGAATTTGCGACTTTTTAGCAAAAAAAAAAGCGTCATTCGCAACAACGATGGCATACTAATTTCAAACAAATAACGGGGCTGAAAAGTCCCCGGTCTAACAAAGAAAAACGCATTTTTTATACCCTTCACCACTACTGTGGTACAGGGTATAATAAGTTTGTGCATTTGTATGTAACGCCAAGAAGGAAAAGTCTGAGACACATCGTTTAGTATACCGATCGTCTTAGAATTAAATTCTGAGTCGATTTAGCGATGTCCGTCTGTCTGTCTGTCTGTCTGTCCGTCTGTCTGTTGATGTATTTTTGTGTGCAAAGTACAGCTCGCAGTTTTAGTCCGATTGTCCTAAAATTTGGTATAGGGTCCTGTTTCGGCTCAAAGACGATCCCTATTGATTTTGGAATAAATCGGTTCAGATTTAGATATAGCTGCCATATATATTTTTCACCGATCTGGTCATAATTGGCGTGTATATCAACCGATCTTCCTCAAATTCCGTACATCCGAATATTTTATGAGTCTCGAAAAACTCAGCCAAATCGGTTCAGATTTAGATATAGTTCCCATATATAGCTTTCGCCCGATTTACACTCATTTGCCCACAGAGGCCAATTTTTTGCTCTGAATTAGTTAAAATTTTGCACAGGGAGTAGAATTAGCATTGTAGCTATGCGTGTCAAATTTGGTTGAAATCGGTTCAGATGTAGATATAGCTCCCATATATAGCTTTCGTCCGATTTACACTCAAATGACCACAGAGGCCAATTTTTCGCTCTGATTTAGTTAAAATTTTGCACAGGGAGTAGAATTAGCATTGTCGCTATGTGTGCCAAATTTGATTGAAATCGGTTCAGATTTAGATATAGCTCCCATATATAGCTTTCGCCCGATTTAAACTCATATGACCACAGAGGCCAATTTTTAGCTACGATTTAATTCAAATTTTGCACAGGGAGTAGAATTAGCATTGTAGCTATGCGTGCCAAATTTGGTTGACATCGGTTCAGATTTAGATATAGCTCCCATATATATGTTTTTCTGATTTCGACAAAAATGGTCAAAATACCAACATTTTCCTTGTTAAATCGCCACTGCTTAGTCGAAAAGTTGTAAAAATGACTCTAATTTTCCTAAACTTATAATACATATATATCGAGCGATAAAAAAACTTTTGCGAAGTTGCTTTAGATTTGCGAAGTTGCTTTAGATTTAAATGTTTCCCATATTTTTTTTTTACTAAAATAGTTTTCCACCCTAGTGCATTAGCCAACTTAAATTTTGAGTCTATAGATTTTGTATGTATTTGGGACAAACCTTTATATATAGCACCCAACACATTTGACGAATGTGATATGGTATCCAAAATTTAGATCTACAAAGTGGTGCAGGGTATAATATAGTCGGCCCCGCCCGACTTTAGACTTTCCTTACTTGTTTTTACTAAAATTGTGTTCCACCCTAGTGCATTAGCCAACTTAAATTTTGAGTCTATAGATTTTGTAAAAGTCTATCAAATTCTGTCCAAATCGAGTGATATTTAAATGTATGTATTTGGGAAAAACCGCTATACATAGCACCCAACACATTTGACGGATGTGATATGGTATCGAAAATTTAGATCTACAAAGTGGTGCAGGGTATAATATAGTCGGCCCCGTCCGACTTTAGACTTTCCTTACTTGTTTTGTCAAAATTCGTTTTTATTATTCAACATACTTCCCTTCAAGAGCGATACAACGATTGTATCGACCTTCCAATTTTTTTGATACCATTTTGGTAGTACTCCTTCGGTTTTGCCTCAAAATAGGCCTCAGTTTCGGCGATCACCTCTTCATTGCAGCCAAATTTTTTCCCTGCGAGCATCGTTTTGAGGTCTGAGAACAAGAAAAAGTCGCTGGGAGCCAGATCTGTAGAATACGGTGGTTGGGGAAGCGATTCGAAGCCCAAATCATGAATTTTGCCATCGTTCTCAATGACTTGTGGCACGGTGCGTTGTCTTGGTGGAACAACACTTTTTTCTTCTTCATATGGGGCCGTTTTGCAGCGATTTCGACCACCTTTAAACTCTCCAATAACGCCATATAATAGTCACTGTTGATGGTTTTTCCCTTCTCAAGATAATCGATAAAAATTATTCCATGCGCATCCCAAAAAACTGAGGCCATTACTTTGCCAGCAGACTTTTGAGTCTATCCATGCTTCGGAGACGGTTCATCGGTCGCTGTCTACTCAGCCGACTGCCGATTGGTCTCAGGAATGTAGTGATGGAGCCATGTTTCATCCATTGTCACATATCGACGGAAAAACTCGGGTGTATTACGAGTTAACAGCTGCAAACACCGCTCAGAATCATCAACACGTTGTTGTTTTTGGTCAAATGTAAGCTCGCGCGGCACCCATTTTGCACAGAGCTTCCGCATATCCAAATATTGATGAATGATATGACCAACACGTTCCTATGATATCTTTAGGGTCTCTGCTATCTCGATCAACTTCATTTTACGGTCATTCAAAATCATTTTGTGGATTTTTTTTGATGTTTTCGTCGTCCACTGCGTTCACCGTCCTCCGTGCTCATTCCACCACGCTTGAATTTTGCATACCAATCAATTATAGTTGATTTCCCTGGGGCATAGTCCGGAAACTCATTATCAAGCCAAGTTTTTGCTTCCACCGTATTTTTCCCCTTCAGAAAACAGTATTTTATCAAAACACGAAATTCCCTTTTTTCCATTTTTTTGCACAATAACAAAAGTTGCTTCACAAAAGACGCTCTATCTCACAAACTAATTGACTTACAGACGTCAAATAGTGACACGAATCATTTGAAGGTTGGTACTACATAAAAATAATATGCATTTAATACTAGCGACGCCATCTATGTGTCAGACCGGGGACTTATCAGCCAACCTGTTATAAAACGCTGTATTTTCAACCAGGCTGAGCCTTAAATCCCTACTACCATGCACACAGATAAGAAATATGGTCACCCCCATGAAAACATTTTGCTCTTGAAACATGTTTGGGGTGATACCTTTCCTCCTCTGGGTGTCGATCAAATTTAGAGATGTCCTATGCAAAGCTCTCGTGATGAAACCTATCAGAAGTGGACAGCCACAGTCAGTTAAATGTTGTATACACTGCGCCACACTGTGGAACAGGGTATAATAACCAAGCAAAAAAAGTGTCGCCATAAAAGTAATGAAAATGTTCGTTTTGCATCCGGCAGTGGTGCCAAATTGACGCAGAAGCTATGAATTTAATATGGGCTTGTCATAGGACGGATGTCCACCATTTCAACAGCCGCTGCACTGAATTTGGATCACTTCTTAAGCTGTGAGGTGAATTCAATGTTTTTGGATGTGAATTAAGAATTTTTGTGATATTTTGACAAATAAATAATTGAAATTTTTTTTTATGATTTTTAATGCATTATAACGCTTGTCTGGAACGTTTGTCATTAAATATTTTCAAAAATTCGCAAAGCCATATAGACTGCAAGATGGTTGGATGGACAGCTGATGCGGAATTACTACATTCCTCATCAGCATCCTCTGCTTGCAGCAAAGCTATCAACCAATTATCAGACTAAATTCGGGTAATTCACTAAACCCAATGGACGAATTTTTCGTTGGTTAAATGGATCGGATAATACTTGATCTTCCAAGAGGTTCCTAAAGTCACAACTGGGGCCGATTTATATGGGGGCTAGGTTAGGTTGGGTATGTTGTGATACCACAGTGGTGAATTTCTGTAATATCATTTGACCTATATTAATAATAACAGCTTGTACTAAGTTTCAAGACGATTGCTTGTTTCGTTTGGAAATTAGCGAGATTCCAGAAGATAAAAGGACAGACGGTCGGATACGTGGAAATCGTTATGTCCCCAAAACATGTTGAATAATGATCTTGAACTACAACTTGATATAACGCCATTGAAGTTCCAAACAGAGCAAGATCTCATCAAAAATGTTCTAAGACGGTGTGGAAGCCCATGTCAGACAAACATTTCGGCCGCAGACCAAAAATGGTTCAATATCAAATATAATAAGTATATACGGCCGTAAGTTCGGCCAGACCGAGAATCTTATGTACCCTCCAGCATGGCTTGTGTAAAAATTCTACAAGAGACTGTCATCCACAATCGAATTACTTGGGTTGTGGTAATACTTGCCGATGGCAAGGTATCTTAAAACTCCTTAACATTGTCTTCTACATTGGAAGTTAATCCATGCGGGGTATATATTCGACAAAAAGGCAGATTAAAAACCTACATTATAACAAGTATATATGCCCAAAATTTTATTTCTATAGAAAATTTTGTCAAAATTCTATTTCTATTGAAAATTTTCTCAAACTTTTATTTCTATAGAAAATTTTCTCAAAATTTTATTTCTGTAGAATATTTTGTCAAAATTTATTTTCTATAGAATATTTTGTCAAAATTTATTTTCTATAGAAAATTTTTTAAATCTATATCTGTCCATAAAGCTCGAAAAATAATTGTATAATTAGATATTTTTTAAAAACTTTATTTATATAGAAAATTTTGTCAAAATTTTATTAATATATTGAAAAATTTGTCAATATTTTATATGCATTGAAATTTTTGTAAAAATTTTATTTCTTTAGAAAATTTTGTCAAAATTGTATTTATGTAGAAAATTTTGTCAAAATTTTATTTATGTAGAAAATTTTGTCAAATTTTTTATACCCTGCGCCATACTGTGGATCAGGGTATTATAAGTTAGTGCATATGTTTGTAATACCCAGAAGGAGACGAGATAGACACATGGTGTCTTTGGCAATAATGCTCAGGGTGGGTCCCTGAGTCGATATAACCATGTCCGTCTGTCCGACTGTCCGTCCGTCCGTCCGTCCGTCTGTCTGTGAACACATTTTTGTGATCAAAGTCTAGGTCGCAATTTAGGTCCAATCGCCTTCAAATTTGGCACATGTTCCTAATTTGGGTCAGAATAGAACCCTATTGATTTTGGAAGAAATTGGTTCAGATTTAGATATAGCTCCCATATATATCTTTCGCCCGATATGGATTTATATGGCCCCAGAAGCCAGATTTTTGGCCGAATTTGGTTGAAATTTTGCACTAGGAGTACAAATGGTAGTATAGTCAAGTGTGCAAAATTTGATTGAAATCGGTTCAAATTTAGATATAGCTCCCATATATATCTTTCGCCCGATATGGACTAATATAGTCTTAAAAGCCAGAGTTTTGGCCCAATTTGGTTAAAATTTTGCACAGGGAGTAGATTTAGCATTGTAGCTATGCGTGCAAAATTTGGTTGAAATCAATTCAGATTTAGATATAGCTCCCATATGTATCTCTCGCACGATATGCACTTATATGGACCCAGAAGCCAGAGTTTTATCCCGATTAGCTTGAAATTTTGCACAAGGAGTACAATTGTTAGTATAGTCATGTGTGCCAAATTTGATTGAAATCGGTTCAGATATATAGATTTAGATATAGCTTCCATATATAGCTTTCGGCCGATTTACACTCATATGACCACAGAGGCCAATTTTTTGCTCCGATTTAGTTGAAATTTTGCACAGGGAGTAGAATTAGTATTGTTGCTATGCGTGCCAAATTTGGTTAAAATCGGTTCAGATTTAGATATATCTCCCATATATAGCTTTCGCCCGATTTACCCTCTTATGACCACAGAGGCCAATTTTTAACTCCGATTTAGTTGAAATTTTGCACAGGGAGTAGAATTAGCATTGTTGTTATGCGTGCCAAATTTGGTTGAAATCGGTTCAGAAATAGATATAGCTCCCATATATATGTTTTCTGATTTCGACAAAAATGGTCAAAATACCAACATTTTCCTTGTAAAATCGCCACTGCTTAGTCGAAAAGTTGTAAAAATGGCTCTAGTTTTCCTATACTTATAATACATATATATCGAGCGATAAATCGTAAATAAACTTTTGCGAAGTTTCCTTAAAATTGCTTCAGATTTAAATGTTTCCCATATTTTTTTACTAACATTGTGTTCCACCCTAATGCATTAGCCGACTTAAATTTTGAGTCTATAGATTTTGTAGAAGTCTATCAAATTCTGTCCAGATCGAGTGATATTTAAATGTATGTATTTGGGACAAACCTTTATATATAGCCCCCAACCCATTTGACGAATGTGATATGGTATCGAAAATTTAGATCTACAAAGTGGTGCAGGGTATAATATAGTCGGCCCCGCCCGACTTTAGACTTTCCTTACTTGTTTTTTCTACAGAAAACTTTGTCTAAATTTTATTTCTATAGAAAATTTTCTCAAAATTTTATTTCTATAGAAAGTCCTTCTGAAGTATTTATTTCTATAGAAAATTTTGGATAACATATAAGTCACGTACGAAATTTCAACCAAATCGGATGAATTGGCGGGCTATATATAATGGCTATATATATGTATATATATATATATATCTATATATATATATATATATATATATATATATATATATATATATATATATATATATATATATATATATATATATATATATATATATATATATATATATATATATATATATATATATATATATATATATATATATATATATATATATATATATATATATATATATATATATATATATATATATATATATATATATATATATATATACGAATCGAATAGTTTGGGGACACAAAAAATGTAAACTTTTAAAACCAAAACTTAATTTAAAACTATTATAAAAATCATTTAAATTAAGTTGCACAAATTTTCTTCAGCTATTTCCTTCCCAAAAACCATTTTATTGTACAACGCTTTGTTTGAGGCCAAATCAGTTATGTACCGTTTAGTTTGAAGACATGGCCTGAAATTGATCAATATATAAACCACTGAGCAGGGTTGCCCACTTCTTTTTAATTGATGGCCATGCGCTCTCTTCACACATACCATGACAAAAATTATTACGCGGCATTTTGCTCTCACACACGGGTATGTTATGTTAAAGTACGAAACTGGTTTTTTATAATACATGTACCAAATTGAGTGTGCATTTTCAAAATATTCTTTAGTCTCGCTTGACCAGCCAATCGAAGAGGTCGACTTTTCGGATGGTGGTTAGCAAATAAGAATGACGGAATTCATATTGGTTTCGTATATTACACTACATAGAACAAAATCCAAAGCGCGTTGTGAATGGGACTAAAATAAATACGTCGTGTTTGAGGGTAATTTAAATAAAATTCCAAAGATACGTGTCATAAATTTAAAATAAACGTCTTTAGCGCAACTACTATATACTTTCTTTAATTAAAACTCCCTAACTTTAAAGAAATTTGTCCATAATGTTGTTGTAATGTTAACGTAAATTGCATATTCTAAATTTAGGTTGCACAATTATACGAAATTTTAAAAATTCTATTGAAATAGAAAACTTGACAAAATTTATAGAATAGATTTCTAGATTTTTAACGCAAATAGAAATTTTGGAAAAACTTTTTTATAAAGTAAAAATTTAAACTGAATTTTCTATTAAAATAGAAATTGTGACTTTTTTTATAGAAATGGGAGAAATTTGACAAAGGTTTTTATTGACATTTTGAATAATAATTAATTGTAAATAAAGATTTTGACAATATTTTCTATGGAATTAGAAATTGTTGGCCAAATTTTCTGTAACGGGTATATACCCTCAAAACAATCGCTTCTGTAACAATACTCTTGATTCCTTTTAATATATAATATGTTTGAACGCATACACAATATAATATTTTGGAACTTGTATTAACAATAATGTGTGTCTATATAATTTTGTTCTGGTGCTATTTTTGAGAAGATAAATAAAATTGAAAAATATTTTGTTTTTTTTTTTTTTTTTTGGATTAAGATGCTTTTATTTGATTTGTTTTGAATTGTTACATATGAAAATAATACAAAAAAAAATAAAAAAGATTCACGAAAAATTTAATTTTTTTCGCTCCATTGAGCATTTTTATCCAATTTAACCCTACACTGAAAAAAACAGTGAACCCACCAGGAAGAAAATTTTCGGTTAATTTTAGAAAATTTTGAATATTTGTAGAAAATTTTAACTAAACAGTATTACAAACGTTGGCATCACGTCGATGTCATAAAAATAAGTAAATATTTTTCGACAAATTCATTTTTTTTTCACTTGTTAAAGAAAATTTTGTAGTTTGAAAGAAAAATTTTGAGTTCAAAATTTCAAGAATGTCTTTAATGATATACGAAGTTCATGATGGACGCATTTTTGGTAAAATTTACAAATTTAAAGAAATTCTGAACTATTTTGTGGAAGGCAGGAATTTAGTTAATCTTTATGCTTCATTTGAGTATATTTTTTTCCTCGGTTTTAGTTAATTTAACTAACGTACACAAAAAATTATTAGAGTAAAGGAAACTTTCTCCAAACATAATAATTCCATGAACTAAAATTAAGTTAAATTGGCTTTAGTGAAATAGAGAGTAGAGTGTTTGAGTGTAGCTTATGCACCAATTTAAACCAAATTTGGCATGCATAGTAAGAATGTTAAGTCTACACCCTGTGCAAAATTTCACGTAACTCGGAGTAAAATGTAAGCTTCTGTGGCCATATCTGTATAAATCGGGCGAAAGATATATAAGTGGGAACGATATCTAAATCTGAACCGATTTCCACAAAATTTGGCATGCATAGTAAGAATATTAATTCTACTCCCTGTACAAATCGGGAGCAAAACTTTGGCGTCTATGATTGTATATCGGGCGAAAGATGTATATGGGTGCTTTATCTAACTCTGAACCGATTTCAATAATGTCGAACAGATAATGTTCAATAAACAACAATATTTTTTTCTGTAGCGAATATCAGAATGTAAAACAAACATAAAAAACCGGTTATGAAGTTAAAAATAACAAATGAAACAAAATATTTACATATGTAAATAGTGGCAGATAATGTAGAAAAACATTGGTGCCTAAGCTAGGGTTAACTGCAGTTCACGAAATTACATCCTCTCGTAGAAGAATCATATGAAAAATTTCGTTTGCGTTAGTTCATATTGAACTTATGTGTATGGTCGTTGAACTTTATACCCACGTTTAGCTCATAAAATAGAAATGGAAATTGTGATTATATTTTTTAGAGTAAAATTTTTTTATATATTCTCTCTAAGATAAAAAGTTCTCACAGAAATCGAAATATTGCGAATTTTGTTTTTCAAATGAAAGTTTTAAATTTTTAACAAAACATTTTTCTTGCAACCATGTTATTTCCTTGAAAATGATGTTCCTGATTTCAGCAACCACGTAACTTTTAGCCGAGAAAGCAATATCTTTGCGAGAAAAATGTTCCCTCTTCCGGTTCCAACCGTTCAAAAATAATATTTTGCTCTTGAAACATGTTATTCCTTCTCTGCGTGCAGAAATTAAAATGTTCGCAAACTTTTGTAAAGAAAGAATAATATTAACCACATTTTCAACATATAAAAATTTATGCTTTTTTTATAGAACAAATAGACAGTCATCGGACAGAATTCAGAATTTGACGATTAGCGTACAACCTTGGGACACTGAAGTTCCTTAGGGGAGTTGCATACAAATCCACAAATCTATTTTTATCGAATTACCCGACAAACTTAGCGGTTGACGACTGAAGAACATTATAGAATTCATTCCAATTGCTTTGGGCACAATAATTGTCGCTGCCGTTAGGAGGTATTAATAAATATGCAAGACGTCCAAATAAACATTTTTATTTTGGTGTTATGATATCAATATTCTTTCAAATATAAATCAATTTTATTTAAAATTTGTTCACAGTTTTAGAACACAAATTCGTTAGTCGCCTACCGCCAATGATGTGTTTACCTTTTAAACCTATATGTATGTAATATTTGCTTCTCTCATATTGATCTGTGAGAATGAGTTATTCTCAAAACTAAAAAGAGAGTATGTGAGCGAGCAACTTAGTAGATGCCAATGATGGCAAATTGTGAAATTAAATGGTACTAAGCAAGCTACGAAAAAGTACTTTTCTGCTCTGATTTAGACTGTGGAGGACAATAAATATCAATCATATGTATCATCGTATTTTTGAGATATTTTGAACACGAATTTGTGTTAGAATCATAAATATTGATGCTAAAAAGTACATCTTCCGATAGTATTTATAACGATATATCTGATACAAAAATAAATATTTAAGTATTGCTAATACTGCTGCATGTATAGCAGTGTAGACATCGAACCGATTTAAATTCTTTAAAATTCTAATATCAGAATACCTAATTTGTTAGTCTATATCTAAATTGATAAAGCAGACTCATCTATTTCCATATTTCTTGGAGATTTTTCTAACAAATTTGGTTTCTTTTTCCGTTGACTTTTATTTGACGAGGTAGCAATTTTCCTAAAATATTTATATAATCGATATCTCGAAAACTAAGCATTTTTGACTAAATTGTTACTTAATATCTTCTCTTTCAAATACACTTTTTATGACCCTTTTGCACTTTTTTGTTACATTTAGAGAACAATGGATCAATTTTCAAAAAAAAAAGCTAGACATATTTAAACTTTCAATGATCAATATCTCGAAAACTAAGCATTTTTCATCAAATTGTTACTTAACTTTTTCTCTTTAAAATACACTTGTTTACTCAATATGAACTTTTTTGTTACATCTTGTGAAAAATGTAGCCTTTTTCTAAAAAAAAGCTAAATATCTTAAAACTTTCAATGATCGATATTTCAAAAAATAAACATTTTTGACAAAATTGTTCCATAACATTTTCTCTTTAAAATACATTTTTTATGCTCAATATGCACTTTTTGTTACATTTTGTGAAAAATGTAGTCATTTCCTTAAAAATAGTTGATAATATTTAAACTTTCAATGATTGATATTTCAAAAACTAAGCATTCTTGACAAAATTGTTACTTAACATTTTCTCTTTAAAATATACATTTTTACCCAATATGCACTTTTTATTACATTTCGTGAAAAATGCAGCCTTTTTCTGAAAAGCCTAATAATATTGAAACTTTCAATAATCGATATATCGATATCTAAAAATTTTTAACAATATAGTTTCTTAACATTTTCTATCTAAAATACATGTTTATACCCAATATGCATTTTTTTGTTATTTTTGGTGAAAAATGCAGCCATTTTGCAAAAAGGTAAAATTATTTAAATTTTCAATGATCGATATCTAAAAAACTAAGTAGTTTTGACAAAATGGTTACTTTCGCTTTAAAATACACTTTTTCTGTCCATTATGCTCTTTGTTGTAACATTTCGTGAAAAATGCAGCCATTTTCTGAAAAAGGCAAACAATATTTAAACTATCAATAATCGATATCTCGAAAACAAAGTATTTTTGACAAAACTTTTACTTAACATTTTCGCTTTAAAATACACTTTGTTTACCCCATATGAACTTTTTTTACATTTTGTGAAAAACTGCAGCAATTTTCTAAAAAACGCCAAAAATATTTAAATTTTTAATGACATATATCTCGAAAACTAAGCATTTTTGTCCAAATTGTTACTTAACATTTTCTCTTTAAAGTACACTTTTTATGCCCATTATGCACTTTTTTGTTACATTTCGTGAAAAATGCAGCCATTTGCTTAAAAATAGATACAAATATTAAAATTTTAAATCATTAATTTCTCGAAAACTAAGCATCTTTGACAAAATAGTTACTTAACATTTTCTCTTTAGAGTATACTTTTTGACCCAATATAATTTTTTTTTTTAAATTTTGTTAAAAATGCAGCCATTTTCTTAAAACAGGCAAAAAATATTTACATTTTCAATGATCGATATCTCGAAAACTAAGCATTTTTAACAAAATGATTACTCAACATTTTCAATGGGTATTTAACCAATATGCACGTTTTTGTTACATTTTGTGAAAAATGCAGCCATTTTATAAAAAAGCTAAAAGTCTATTTCTGATAGCTGAATTCTACTCTTCGCTCACATACAATAAATTGAATAAAGCTTTTCAGTGCAAATATATGATAAAATTGGTTTATATTGGTTTATATATTTTTCAAAATAGACCGGAAAGGAAATTCTAAAACCAACAAAAAACTAAAAAAATGATGACAAAATTGTTACTAAACATTTTCTCTTTAAAATATACTTTTTATATCCAATATGACTTTTTTGCTACATTTTGTGAAAAATGCAGCCATTTTCTAAAAAAGCTGAAAATATTTAAACTTTCAATGATTGATATTTTGAAAACTTAGTATTTTCGACAAAACTATCGTTTTTAAAATACACTTTTTATCCCGAATTTGAACTTTTTTGTAACATTTTGTGCAAAATACAGCCCTTTCTTAAAAAAATCTAAAAATATTTAAATTTTCAATGATCGATATCTATAACTAAGCATTTTTGACCAATTTGATACTTAACATTTTCTCTTTAAAATACACTTTTTATGCTCAATATGCACCTTTTGTTACATTTTGTGAAAAATGCAGTCATTTTCTAAAAAAAGCTAAAAATATTTAAAATTTCAAAGACCGATATCTCGAAAACTAAGCATTTTTAACCAAATTGTTACTTAACATTTTCTCTTTGAAATACACTTGTTATACCCAATACGCACTTTTTGGTTACATTTTGGGAAAAATTCATACATTTTCCAGAAAAGGCAAAAATATTCAAATGTTCAATGATCGATGGATGTCTCGAAAACTAAGTAGTTTTTAATACAAAATGTATTGTATAATAAATATATGAATAAGTACTTGAAGGTGAGCCATTTCAAGTTGAATTCATGTTTAAAATGAATTCAAACTTAAAAAATGTCACATTTGAATACAAAATTGATAAATTGGCAGCACTGACACTAACGCGTTGTATGATGTTATCAGTGATGGTATTTATAAAATGTGTGGTACAAGTTCAAAGGGTATTTTTATGCGTATACAATCATCACCACTGATTCGATATTTTTATTTTATTGTTGCTACACATAAATTTGATACTCTATAGTTAGAAAATGATGCTTTTCTTGCGTTTTACAATATGCAACAGTTTTAACATTTTTGTAGTGAATTATGGGCGGACAATATTTCAATTTGAAGGGTTACATTATGTAACAAATGCAGCCATCTTCTTAAAAATACAACACACTTTTTTACCCAATATGTACGTTTTTGTTACATTTTGTGACAAATGCAGCCATTTTCTCAAAAACTGCTAAAAATATTTAAACTTTCAATGATTGGTATCACGAAAACTAAGCATTTTTGATAAAATTGTTACATAACATTTTCGCTTTAAATACACTTTTTATACCCACTATGCACTTGTTTGCTACATTTTGCGAAAAACAGCAGCAATTTTCTAAAAAACGTCAAAAATATTTAAATTTTTAATGACCGATATCTCGAAAACTAAGCCCTTTTGACAAAATTGTTACTTAACTTTTTCTCTTTAGAATATACTTTTTATGCCCAATATGAGCTTTTTTGTTACACTTTGTGAAAAATCCAGCCATTTTCTAAAAAATGCTAAAAATATTTAAATTTTCAATGATCGAAATCTCGAAAACAAAGATTTTCTAACGAAATAGTTACTTAACATTTTCTCTTTAAAATACACTTTTTATCCTCAATATGCACATTTTGTTACATTTTGTGAAAAATTCATTCATTTCTAAAAAAAAACGAAAAATATTTAAATTTTTCATGATCGATATCTCGAAAACTAAGCATTTTTGACAAAATTGTTTCTTAACATTTTCTCTCTAAAATACACTCTTTTACCCAATATGCACTTTTTTGTTACATTTTGTGAAAAATGCAGCTATTTAAAAAAAAGGTAGGTTCTTTTAAACTTATAATGATTGATATCTCGAAAACTAAGCCCTTTTGACAAAATTGTTACTTAACTTTTTCTCTTTAGAATATACTTTTTATGCTTTTTTTGTTACATTTTGTGAAAAATCCAGCCATTTTCTAAAAAATGCTAAAAATATTTTAATTTTCAATGATCGAAATCTCGAAAACAAAGATTTTCTAACAAAATAGTTACTTAACATTTTCTCTTTAAAATACACTTTTTATCCTCAATATGCACATTTTGTTACATTTTGTGAAAAATTCATTCATTTTCTAAAAAAAAAAACGAAAAATATTTAAATTTTTCATGATTGATATCTCGAAAACTAAGCATTTTTGACAAAATTGTTACTTAACATTTTCTCTCTAAAATACACTCTCTTACCCAATATGCACTTTTTTGTTACATTTTGTGAAAAATGCAGCTATTTAAAAAAAAAAAAAGTGTAGGCTCTTTTAAACTTTTAATGATTGGTATCTCGAAAACTAAGCCCTTTTGACAAAATTGTTGCTTAACCTTTTCTCTTTAGAATATACTTTTTATGCCCAGTATGAGCTTTTTGGTAACATTTTGTGAAAAATGCAGTCATTTTCTAAAAAAAGCTTCAAATATTTAATTTTTCAATGATCGATATCTCGAAAACTAAACATTTTTGACAAATATGTCACATAAAATTTTCTCTTAAAAATACACTTTTTATGCCCAATGCGCATTTTTTTGTTACATTTTGTAATAAATACAGACATTTTCTTAAAAAAAGCTAAAAATATTTAAATTTTCAATGATCAATATTTCGAAAACTAAGCATTTTTGACAAAATTGTTACTTTACATTTTCTCTCTAAAATACACTCTTTTACCCAATATGCACTTTTTTGTTACATTTTGTGAAAAATGCAGCTATTTAAAAAAAAGGGGTAGGTTCTTTTAAACTTTTAATGATTGATATCTCGAAAACTAAGCCCTTTTGACAAAATTTTTGCTTAACCTTTTCTCTTTAGAATATACTTTTTATGCCCAGTATGAGCTTTTTTGTAACATTTTGTAAAAAATGCAGTCATTTTCTAAAAAAAAAGCTTCAAATATTTAAATTTTCAATGATCGATATCTCGAAAACTAAACATTTTTGCCAAATGTGTTACATAACATTTTCTCTTTAAAATACACTTTTTATGCCCAATGCGCATTTTTTTGTTACATTTTGTGATAAATGCAGACATTTTCTTAAAAAAGGCTAAAAATATTTAAATTTTCAATGATCGATATCTCGAAAACTAAGCATTTTTCACAAAATTGTTTCTTAATATTTTCTCTTTACAATACGCCTGTTTACCCAATATGTACTTTTTTGTTACATTTTAGGAAAATGCAACCATTTTCTGAAAAAAGCCAAAAAATATTTAGACTTTCAATCATCCATGTTTCGAAAACTAAGCATTTTTGACAAAATTGTTACATAATATTTTCTCCTTAAAGTACACTTTTTATGCCAATTATACACTGTTTTGTTAAATTTTGTGTAAAATGCAGCCATTTTTGAAAAGAAAGCTAAAAATTTTTAAACTTTCAATGATCGATATCTCGAAAACTAAGCATTTTTCCCAAATTTGTTACTAAACATTTTCTCTTTAAAATACACTTTTTTACCCAATATGAACTTTTTGTTACATTTTGGGAAAAATTCAGCTATTTTAAAAAAAGGGTAGGTTCTTCTAAACTTTAATGATTGCTATCTCGAAAACTAAGCCCTTTTGACAAAATTGTTGCTTAACTTTTTCTCTTTAGAATATACTTTTTATGCCCAGTATGAGCTTTTTTGTAACATTTTGTGAAAAATGCAGTCATTTTCTAAAAAAAGCTTCAAATATTTAAATTTTCAATGATCGATATCTCGAAAACTAAGCATTTTTGACAAAATTGTTACTTAACATTTTCTCTTTGAAATACACTTGTTATACCCAATACGCACTTTTTGGTTACATTTTGGGAAAAATTCATACATTTTCCAGAAAAGGCAAAAATATTCAAATTTTCAATGATCGATGGATGTCTCGAAAACTAAGTAGTTTTTAATACAAAATGTATTGTATAATAAATATATGAATAAGTACTTGAAGGTGAGCCATTTCAAGTTGAATTCATGTTTAAAATGAATTCAAACTTAAAAAATGTCACATTTGAATACAAAATTGATAAATTGGCAGCACTGACACTAACGCGTTGTATGATGTTATCAGTGATGGTATTTATAAAATGTGTGGTACAAGTTCAAAGGGTATTTTTATGCGTATACAATCATCACCACTGATTCGATATTTTTATTTTATTGTTGCTACACATAAATTTGATACTCTATAGTTAGAAAATGATGCTTTTCTTGCGTTTTACAATATGCAACAGTTTCAACATTTTTGTAGTGAATTATGGGCGGACAATATTTCAATTTGAAGGGTTACATTATGTAACAAATGCAGCCATCTTCTTAAAAATACAACACACTTTTTTACCCAATATGTACGTTTTTGTTACATTTTGTGACAAATGCAGCCATTTTCTCAAAAACTGCTAAAAATATTTAAACTTTCAATGATTGGTATCACGAAAACTAAGCATTTTTGATAAAATTGTTACATAACATTTTCGCTTTAAATACACTTTTTATACCCACTATGCACTTGTTTGCTACATTTTGCGAAAAACTGCAGCAATTTTCTAAAAAACGTCAAAAATATTTAAATTTTTAATGACCGATATCTCGAAAACTAAGCCCTTTTGACAAAATTGTTACTTAACTTTTTCTCTTTAGAATATACTTTTTATGCCCAATATGAGCTTTTTTGTTACACTTTGTGAAAAATCCAGCCATTTTCTAAAAAATGCTAAAAATATTTAAATTTTCAATGATCGAAATCTCGAAAACAAAGATTTTCTAACGAAATAGTTACTTAACATTTTCTCTTTAAAATACACTTTTTATCCTCAATATGCACATTTTGTTACATTTTGTGAAAAATTCATTCATTTCTAAAAAAAAACGAAAAATATTTAAATTTTTCATGATCGATATCTCGAAAACTAAGCATTTTTGACAAAATTGTTTCTTAACATTTTCTCTCTAAAATACACTCTTTTACCCAATATGCACTTTGTTGTTACATGTTGTGACAAATTCAGCTATTAAAAAAAAGGTTAGGTTCTTTTAAACTTTTAATGATTGATATCTCGAAAACTAAGCCCTTTTGAAAAAATTGTTGCTTAACTTTTTCTCTTTAGAATATACTTTTTATGCCCAGTATGAGCTTTTTTGTAACATTTTGTGAAAAATGCATTTTTGACAAATGTGTTACATAATATTTTCTCTTTAAAATACACTTTTTATGCCCAATGCGCATTTTTTTTACATTTTGTGATAAATGCAGACATTTTCTTAAAAAAGGCTAAAAATATTTAAATTTTCAATGATCTCGAAAACTAAGCATTTTTCACAAAATTGTTACTTAATATTTTCTCTTTACAATACGCCTGTTTACCCAATATGTACTTTTTTGTTACATTTTGTGAAAAATGTAGCCATTTTTGAAAAAAAAAAGCTACATATATTTAAACATTCAATGATCGATATCTCGGAAACAAAGCATTTTTACAAAATTGTTACTTAAAATTTTCTCTTTAGAATATACTTTTTTACCCAATATGAACTTTTTTGTTACATTTTGGGAAAATGCAACCATTTTGTGAAAAAAGCTAAAAATATTTAGACTTTCAATCATCCATGTTTCGAAAACTAAGCATTTTTGACAAAATTGTTACTTAATATTTTCTCCTTAAAGTACACTTTTTATGCCAATTATACACTTTTTTGTTAAATTTTGTGTAAAATGCAGCCATTTTTGAAAAGAAAGCTAAAAATTTTTAAACTTTCAAAGATCGATATCTCGAAAACTAAGCATTTTTCCCAAATTTGTTACTAAACGTTTTCTCTTTAAAATACACTTTTTTACCCAATATGAACTTTTTGTTACATTTTGTGAAAAATGCAGCCATTTTCTGAAAAAAGCTGAAAATATTTAAACTTTCAATGATCGATATCTCGAAAACTAAGAATTTTTTGCAAAATTGTTACGTAACATTTTCTCTTTAAAATACACTTTTTTCCACAATATGCCCTTTGTTGTTACGTTGTTAATACAAAATGTATTGTATAATGAATATATGTATAAGTACTTGAAGGTGAGCCGTTTCAAGTTGAATTCATGTTTAAAATGATGTTTACAATCAAACTTAAAATTGTTACATTTGAAAACGCTCATCTTGTGTTTACTGGGAAGCTAAGACCAGAAATAACTACAAAATTGGTAAAGTGGCAACAATGACACTCACTCATCGTGTGATGTTATCAGTGATGGGAATTATAAAATGAGTGGTACAAACTCAAGGGGTACTGTTGTGCGTATACAATCATCACAACTGATTCGATATTTTTATTTTATTGTTGCTATACACAATTTTGATAGTCTATATTTAAAAAAATCTATAATGCTCTTTTTGCGTTTGACAATATGCAAAAATTTCACCATTTTGGTAGTGAATTATGGGCGTACAATATTTAAAATTTGGATGGTTATATTTTGTAAAAAAGCAGCCATTTTCTTAAAAAAAGGCTACAAATATTTAAATTTTCAATGATCGATATCTCGAAAACTAAGCATTTTTCACAAAATTGTTACCTAACATTTTTTCTTTAAAATACACTTTTCTACCTAATATGAACTTTTCTGATAAATGCAGCCATTTTCTAAAAAAAACTAAAAATATTTAAACTTTCAATTATCGATATCTCGTAAACTAAGCATTTTTGGCAAAATTGTTACATAACATATAGTGCCCAATATGCTTTTTTTTTTTTGTTACATTGTGTGAAAAATTCAGACATTTTCGAAAAAAAGCTAAAACTATTTTAACTTTTAACGATGGACATCTCGAGAACTAAGCATTTTTGACAAACTTGTTACTTAACATTTTCTTTTTAAAATTTACTTTTTATGCCCAATATGCACTTTTTTGTTACATTTTGTGATAAATGCAGATTAACAATGCCCTTTCAACAGAAGTGTTAAAATATAACGAAAATAACGCTATTGCATACACGCTTGTATTTAGGAACTTGGGTTGACTTCCCGCATATTTTTTCTCAAAATTATTGCCAGAAGTGTTGCGAATTTGGTTGAGAATTTCACCACTTCATTAGGTCGAAGATAATTTTTTACCCCCAAAAATACCCCTAATAAATTTTACCCCTAAAAAACCCTTAAACGTGCGAAACCCTAACCTGGAAACACTGCATACAACAAATCAATTTCTCTCTTCGGTGAAATCAATTCACTGGTGAAAGTTAAATTATGTTCAAGATGGGTGTATTTCCGGTAAAAAAAAAAACTACTTGCGTAAAAAATTTGAAATGTTTTATATTTAATACATGAGTTTTACTAAAACTGCGTCATTTTTAATTAAAAAAATAATAAATTATAATAAGTCTTTTGATTCCACTTATTTTGATTTTCGCCTTAGTGAATTTTTGGGTGATTTATGCAACCCAGCTGGTTACAGAAAAGTTCAAAAAAGAACGTGGAATTAAGAACGCCAAATTTTCACGTTCGTGGATTTGACGTGATTATACTTTTTCATAGAAAAATTTGTATTTCAATAATTCATAGAAACGTTTATTTCTGTAAAAAAACATTAATGAAAATACATCTCATTATGTAGAAAACTTTGATCAAATTTTCTAATTCTGTAGAAATTAGTTTTTTAATTTTTTTTCTATCGAAAATTTTGTCATAATATCAACTTTTAATATTTTTTTGTTAAAAAATATATGTACAACATCATTGGAACGATTTTACCTTGTCGAAATAGTTTTTGTGGCGGGACATGGTATGTTAGCATTTATAATATATTTTTTGCCTGCTTTTTGCCTTTCGAGAGTTGTCATCACTGATCTAACGCTTATATTTTACTGTCAATTCGTAGCGCCATATTCGTAGTTTGTATTGTGCTTCTCTCTTGTTTTCCTATGGATGTGTACTGTTGTGTTTATAAAGAGAGTATAAATGTGAGCAACATGATAGATGCCGAGGATGATATACAATAATCCCTCGATTTACATCATCTTGGTTTACGTTTTTCGATTCACGTCGACAAATTTTTTGTTCCATCAAACTTCGATTTACGTCGCCATTCGATTTACGTCGTCGATTTTGTGCCCACTTTATCAGAAACGCCTTCCATAAGTAAAATAAGTATCAACGATGATGACATCGAAACATTTTGTTTCTGAAATTCTTACCAAAATTACTGAATTACTTTTAATTTTGAAGTTTTTTATTATGTACACGCACATACATACATATATGTACTTAGAGAAAGTATGATCAATTTTTAATTCGGTTTACGTCGTTTTGATTAACGTCGTCAAATTCCGGAACCAATCACGACGTAAATCGAGGGATTGCTGTAGTTGAAATAGTACTAAATAAGAATGAAAAGTTTGGAACCAGTGCACACAATGAATAGCAATCATCTAACATTTTCCTCATATTTTCGAAACATGTAGAAATATAGAGATGTTTTAGATCCTAAAAACTATATTTTTAAAATGAACAGGACATATATTTAGACAAAGTTTTGTATAGAAACAGAAATTTCGATTAAAATTTTTGAAATTATTGTACGAGAAAGTTACCTTCACTTTAATAACAGGTTTCATTCGATCTGGTTTAAATTTGTCTATCTAATTACTACCTACTGGCTAACGGCTGTATATATTTCTTTTATAGGTAATTTGTCAAGATTTTGTTTTTTGTAGAAATCAAATATTCTAAAGGAGCAGAAATTGCGACAAAATTTTATAGAAATTGAAAATAAATGTTGACTAAAATGAAATCTAAATTTTAACATAAGATTGTAAGAATCGAAATAGAACCGGTGGCACAATTTTCCATATATCCACCAGCGTTGCCACAATGTATTTTTAGTTTGGACCAGCATATATCCAAAATTGGACCAAAATCCGTACCAGCGGGCCACTTCCCGAAATTAAATTAATTTAATTAATTTTTTTCTTCAAAATTTTACTTCGATAGAAAATTTTTGTCAAATTTTTATTCCTATTTTTATTTCTATAGAATTTTTTTTCAAAATTTTATTTCTATTGAGTATTTTGTCAAACTTTTATTTCTATGACATTATTGTCAAGATTTTATTTCTATAGAAAAATTTATCCACATTTTATTTCTATAGACAAAAAATATGGTTAAAATTTTATTTCTATAGGAAATTTTGTAAAAATTTTATTTTTATAGGAAATTTTTTAAAAAATTTATTTCTAACGAAATGTTTGTAATAATGGTTATTAAAATTACAAATTAGTTTGTTGCAGGAAAATTTAAAAATTTTGTTATTGGTTTTCCAACAAAAGTTAATGGTTCTCAAACTTATTTTTATCTGTGTAGTTTAAAATGTTTTTGGAAGTATGAGTGCCTATGTCTATATATTCTTATTTTTTATTGATATTGTTACTATAACTTCTAATTCTATATTTCATTCAATTTTTGCTGATTAGAAATTTTTGTTATCAGTTTTGATAAAAAATTTAAACTTATTATCCAATAGAAAAGTTTTAACAAAATTTAGCTGTTGTTAGAATTTAGAATTAAATCTTATTCAGATATGAGTTGATAAAAACATGAAAAATTTTTTGTACGCGTTTGAAGTTGCAAAATTTCCGTTTAAGACATAAAATGTCTAATGTGATTGAATGTATTGTTTTTGTAAAATTTTCAGAAAATGTTTCCATGCTTCCATTTTTACAGAATATTTGGTCAAAATTTAAATTTTTTAAGAAATGTTTACTTGAATAGACTTTTTTTCATAGACAAATTTGTATATCAATATTTCATAGAAACTTTTATTTCTGTAAAAAATTTCTTAAAATGTTAATGGAAATAGAACTTTGATCAAATTTACTAATTCTATACATTTCTTTTTAAATTTTCTTTTATATATCGAAAATGGTTTCATAATATAAACAAAAATATTTTGTTAAAAAAATATAGGTACAACATATATCATTGTGTATAGGAAAGGTACGCGAACAGCCCTATAAATGCTAGTAAATATAAACCCCCATATTCATAAAAGTTAACGTAAACTTTAAACCTACTATTACCATACAAATTTGTTTAATAAACCGCCAGTAAATTATTATGAATATGGGCAAAAATCTCTAAAGCAGTGATGCAAATTTCGTGCTTTTAGCACCAAATTTAGTGCTTTTTGATTTCCAAAAAGCACGAAATTGCCTTTTTAATGATAAAAAATCTAAAGATTATAGAAGAGGAAGATGGGATACTGGCTACTGAGCACATCAACCATTTACCACATTAGTTTAATACTCGAACCAAACGCGTATACGACAAGTATTGACATAGCATTAAAATGCAAATAAAAATAAATTAAGAGCACGAAATAAATTTCCATAAAGGGGAAAATGTAATTTTTTTTGTTGTTGCCTAAAATTTAACATTGTTTCATTAAGAAAATTACATTTTTCATTTAAAAAATAAAAACTAAAAACGACTAAAAGATTACAAACATGTATTAAACTAATCTGGTAAATGCAACATTTGGTATGACGCAAGCCAATCTCCCATCTTCCTCAAATCTATAATCTTTGAAAAAAAAACACCAAATTGGTGCTTTCTAGCGTTTTCATTTAATGCTTTTTTTCAATTTGAACCGTAATGAATTTGATTGACAAAATCTTTTCATACAAAAATTCTGATAATACTGTCAAAACTTTGTAGTAACTTCACAAAAGCACTCATAATTATAATGTAACTCAACCTTTATTGCATGCAATAAAGGTTGAGTTACATACCATGCGTTAATGTGTCCGTTGATTTGAGAGTGAATTTTCTCTTTGAAAGCAACAGCTTGAATAGAGTGCTTCAAACTGAAAAAGCTCAACCCTTCCATCAACACACGCATTAACGCATGGTATGAAATTCTACCTTACGAAATAGACTCCTTCGAAATATTAACATACTAGAGAATTTAATTTGGAAAAATTTATTTTCTCCATGAAATTTGAAATTCAGAACAGATTGAATAAAAATAAAGGTTCATAATTTCATAAAATGGCAAATGCTTGGAATTAAAACCAATTCCAAAAATTCTTTGAAGTAATTCATTCTAATCTAGAAGTGGAGTGGTTTTTTAGTAGTACATTGAATTTTACCTTGTCGAAGTAGTTTTTGTGATGGGACATGGTATGTTAGCATTTATAATATATTTTTGGTGTTTTTTGGCTTCGGGAATTGGCATCACTGATCTAACGCTAGTATTTTACAGTCAACTCAGAGCGCCATACTCGTAATTTGTATTGTGCTTCTCTCTTGTTTTCGTATGTATGTGTACTGTTGTGTCTATAAAGAGAGCATAAGTGTGAGCAACACGATAGATGACGAGGATGATATTGTTGAAATGGTACTAAATAAGAATGAAAGTTTGGAACCAGTGCACACAATAAATAACAATCATCTACACATTTTCCTCATATTTTCGAAACATGTAGAACTATAAAGATGTTTTAGATCCTTAAAACTATATTTTGAAAATGAACTTCTGTTATATTTGGAAAAAGTTTTGTATTGAAAAAGAAAACAGAAATTGTATCGAAGTAGAAATTTTGAAATTATTATACGAGAAAGTTACCTTTACTTTAATAACAGGTTTCATCCGATCTGGTTGAAATTTGTCTATCTAATTACTGCCTATAGGCTAACGAGCGTATATATTTCTGTTATAGGTATTTTTTTTTTTTTAGAAATCTTATCAAATATTCTAAAGAAGCAGAAATTGTGACAAAATTTTATAGAAATTGAAAATAAATGTTGACTAAAATGAAATCTAAATTTTAACATAAGATTCTATGAACCGAAATAGAACCGTTGGAACAATTTTCCATATATCCAACAGCGTTGCCACAATATATTTTTAGTTTGGACCAACATTTATCCAAAATTGGATATTTTCCAAATTACTGGAATTTTTCGAAATTAAATTGAATTAATTTAATTTTTTTTTTAATTTTACTTCGTTAGAAAATTTTTGTCAAATTTTTATTTCGATTCAAAATTTTTATGTGTGTAGAAAATTTTTTTTCAAAATTTTTTTTCTATAGACGATTTTGTCAAAATTTTATTTCTATAGAGAATTTTGTCAAACCTTTATTTCTATAGAAAATTTTGTCCAAATTTTATTTCTATAGAAAAATGTATCCAAATTTTATTTCTATAGACAATTTTGTCCACATTTTATTTCTACAGAAAATTTGGTCAAAATTTTATTTCTAAAGAAAATTTCTTTTTCAAATTTTATTTCTAAAGAAATTTTTCTCCAAATGTTATTTCTATAGAAAATTTTGTTCAAATTTTATTTTTATAGAAAATTTTGTCCATATTTAATTTCTACATACGATTTTGTCAAAATGTTATTTCTATAGAAAATTTTGGCATAATTTCATTTCTATAGAAAATTTTGGTATAATTTTGTTTCTATAGATTTTTTTCAAATTATATTTCTATATACATTTTTGTAAAAATTGTATTTCTACAAAAAATTTTATCAAAATTAAAAAACAAATGGAAAAATTACCCATTTGGCGCAAATGGACCAAAATCAACCAGATTCCATTTGGTCCGACCATCGGATTTAATAATTTTTTGGGAACATTTTGGTCCGATCGAACCAAAATGGCAACTCTGATATCCAAAAGAACCATCCAGGAAGGATAGTGTAGGTGAATTTTAGTACATTGTTAATAAACTGTATTACAAATGACGATATCACAAAAATAAATAAGTATTTTTCATATTCAAAAAATTTATTATTCATTTGTTTTTACTCGTTAAAGAAAATTTCGTAAAATTATGAATTTAGTAAATCTTTATACTTATATCTTTGCATATAATTTTTCCCTTCGTTTAGTTTATTTGACTATCGTTCAAAAAATGATTAAAAATTAAAAAAATAATTTTCATGAACTAAAACAGAGTTAAATTGTCGTTATTGTGCTAGATTCACTTTTTTGTATAGAAACGTAAAGCCATTAACTTTTATTTTAGTTCGAGGAAATTATTATATTTTAAGAAAAATGTTCCAATATGAGAATTACAATATGAAAGTTACATTTTAATTATTTTTGTTACTTTAGTTAATGATGCCTAATACATTTTCTTCAATTTGTAAAATATATACTTAGTTTTATTGTATCGTGGTTTGTAATAAGTTTAGTTAACATTTTAAAAAAAATTAACCTACATTTTCTTTCCCAGTTGGTTTACTTTTGTGTATACTTTTTAACAAAATTTAAATGAAAAATTATAAATTACATTTTATTGAAACATATTTTCCCATTGATAACGATAATTTGAAAAAAAAGAAGTCTACAGAAATATATATTTTATAAAATTTCAAATATATATATTTTAGAAATTCATCCTATTGTGTATGTAACATATCCCATCATTTATACAAAACCTATTAGTAAATTCGCTTCCCCAATACAAAAAACTTCAACAGCACCCGAACGCATGACCTGCTCGATTGAGTGCTCAACCGAGACTGCACAGCATTTGAAAAATCAACATTGAAATGCACATATAAAAAAAAGAAATAGTTACCTACTCTTGCCTAGTGGGAGAGTACAGTAGAGAATACTCTTTGTTGTATATTTGATGTATGGGCACACACACGCACACACACACCCACACAAAAGGCAACAGAGAGCATAACAATGTACATTGGATATTTAGAGATCGGTGGTAACATTGTTGAATGCAATCGAATATCGTTCAAAAAATGATTAAAAATTAAAAAAATAATTTTCATGAACTAAAACAAAGTTAAATTGTCGTTATTGTGCTAGATTCACTTTTTTGTATAGAAACGTAAAGCCATTAACTTTTATTTTAGTTCGTGGAAATTATTATATTTTAAGAAAAATGTTCCAATATGAAAGTTACATTTTAATTATTTTTGTTACTTTAGTTAATGATGCCTAATACATTTTCTTCAATTTGTAAAATATATACTTAGTTTTATTGTATCGTGGTTTGTAATAAGTTTAGTTAACATTTTAAAAAAATTAACCTACATTTTCTTTCCCAGTTGGTTTACTTTTTAACAAAATTTAAATGAAAAATTTTAAATTACATTTTATTGAAACATATTTTCCCATTGATAACGATAATTTGAAAAAAAAAGAAGTCTACAGAAATATATATTTTATAAAATTTCAAATATATATATTTTAGAAATTCATCCTATTGTGTATGTAACATATCCCATCATTTATACAAAACCTATTAGTAAATTCGTTTCCCCTATACAAAAAACTTCAACAGCACCCGAACGCATGACCTGCTCGATTGAGTGCTCAACCGAGACTGCACAGCATTTGAAAAATCAACATTGAAATGCACATATAAAAAAAAGAAATAGTTCCTACTCTTGCCTAGTGGGAGAGTACAGTAGAGAATACTCTTTGTTGTATATTTGATGTATGGGCACACACACGCACACACACACCCACACAAAAGGCAACAGAGAGCATAACAATGTACATTGGATATTTAGAGATCGGTGGTAACATTGTTGAATGCAATCGAATATCGTTCAAAAAATGATTAAAAATTAAAAAAATAATTTTCATGAACTAAAACAAAGTTAAATTGTCGTTATTGTGCTAGATTCACTTTTTTGTATAGAAACGTAAAGCCATTAACTTTTATTTTAGTTCGTGGAAATTATTATATTTTAAGAAAAATGTTCCAATATGAAAGTTACATTTTAATTATTTTTGTTACTTTAGTTAATGATGCCTAATACATTTTCTTCAATTTGTAAAATATATACTTAGTTTTATTGTATCGTGGTTTGTAATAAGTTTAGTTAACATTTTAAAAAAATTAACCTACATTTTCTTTCCCAGTTGGTTTACTTTTTAACAAAATTTAAATGAAAAATTTTAAATTACATTTTATTGAAACATATTTTCCCATTGATAACGATAATTTGAAAAAAAAAGAAGTCTACAGAAATATATATTTTATAAAATTTCAAATATATATATTTTAGAAATTCATCCTATTGTGTATGTAACATATCCCATCATTTATACAAAACCTATTAGTAAATTCGTTTCCCCTATACAAAAAACTTCAACAGCACCCGAACGCATGACCTGCTCGATTGAGTGCTCAACCGAGACTGCACAGCATTTGAAAAATCAACATTGAAATGCACATATAAAAAAAAGAAATAGTTCCTACTCTTGCCTAGTGGGAGAGTACAGTAGAGAATACTCTTTGTTGTATATGTGATGTATGGGCACACACACGCACACACACCCACACAAAAGGCAACAGAGAGCATAACAATGTACATTGCATATTTAGAGATCGGTGGCAACATTGTTGAATGCAATCGAATATTTCAGTAATCCAAAAATTAAGGAAATAATAAATATATAGGGGAAAACGTGGAATATATAGGATCAAAATTGCGAAAACTTTATATAAATACAAAAAACACAAAATTTTTTTTCCTGACCTCAAACAATGGATGTCTCCAAACAATGCGATATACTGGTAAAAAGTTTGAGGTCAGTCCCCAAAGAATGCAAATGGCCTCAAAGAAAACAGTATATAAAAAAAGTGGCCCCGAACAATGCGGTGCGACTATATATATATATATATATATATATATATATATATATATATATATATATATTTACGGACCGATATGAACCAATTTCTGCATGGTTGTTAGATACCATATACTATATATATAACGTACAAAATTTTAACCGAATCCGACGAAATTGGCTCCTCCAAGAGGCTCCGCAAGCCAAATCTGGGGGTCGGTTTATATGGGGGCTATATATAATTATTGACCGATATGGACCAATTTCTGCATGGTTATTAGCGACCATATAATTATATAAGGTACAAAATTTTAACCGAATCGGACGAAATTGGCTCCTCCAAGAGGTTCCGAAAGTCAAATTTGGGGATCGGTTTATATGGGGGCTATATCTAATTACGGACCGATATGGACCAATTTCTGCATGGTTGTTTGATACCATATACTTATATAACGTACAAAATTTTAAGCGAATCGGACGAAATTTGCTTCTCTAAGAGGCTCCGAAAGCCAAATCTGGGGATCGGTTTATATGGGGGCTATATATAATTATGGACCGACATGGACCAATTTTTGCATGGTTGTTAGATACCATATACTTATATAACGTACAAAATTTTAACTGAATCGGACGAAATGGGCTCCTCCAAGAGGCTCCGGAGGTCAAATCTGGGGTTCGGCTTATATGGCGGCTATATATAATTATGAACCGATATGGACCAATTTCTGCATGGTTGTTAGCAGAGAATGAAGCCGCCGAGTCGCGCCGCCGATTTTAGCCGCCGTCGACCAGTTTCTTCCAGCCGAAGCCTCCGCCGAATATATCGACTCATCTCGACTCATAATTAGCCGCCAAGTAATCAAAAATATTGATTTAAATCAGAAAAATTTATTAATAATTGTTGGATTTTTTGTTAAAATATTTAACTTTCAACCCAAAATCCATCAGTATCATGTTTCTATAATAGCTTTGCAACCATTTAGCTCAGAAAATGTAAATGAAATGAAAATTTGATAGTAAGTTTGGTTGTACAACTAATCTCATTACCATTCGGATTACTTCAAATCGATTTTATAATGGATAATTGTCCGCCGCCGAATAGACGAATTTATATCGGCTTAGCCTTCAAGCCGCCGCCGCCGGAGGCAAAAAAATTAGTGTCAGCCGCCGCCGGAAAAAATGGGTCGGCTTCATTCTCTGGTTGTTAGATATCATATACTTATATAACGTACAAAATTTTAACCGAATCGGACGAAATTTGCTCCTCCGTAGGTCAAATCTTGAGATCGGTTTATATGGGGGCTATATATAATTATGGACCGATATGGACCCAATTTTGCATGGTTATTAGCGCTTATATACTAACACCATGTACCAAATTTCAACCGGATTGGATGAAATTTGCTTCTCTAAGAGGCTCCGCAAGCCAAATCTGGGGGTCGGTTTATATAGGCGCTATACGTAAAAGTGGTCCAATATTGCCCATTTGCAATGCCATCCGACCTACATCAATAACAACTACTTGTGCCAAGTTTCAAGTCGATAGCTTGTTTCATTCGGAAGTTAGCGTGATTTCAACAGACGGATGGACGGACGTGACTAGATCGACTTCACGACCCAGAATATATATAATTTATGGGGTCTTAGAGCAATATTTCGATGTGTTACAAATGGAATGACCCCATTACCCAATCTTATGTGGAGTGTATATTAACTTTGTCATATCCCATGGATATCGATTCATTGGACTTTTGCACATGTGGAATTTTAGACTAACAAATAACGCATAGCCTTTCCGATTCGGCCTGACCGAACTTTCAGCCGTATATGTCCTACGCCCATAGATAAAATCATGAACGGCGTGGTCAAAACGATTTGTTCATGAAAGTGAATCAACACACATGTGTTGTCAAACTGAGAACAGATGGGGTCAATCTGACAACCTAAAAATGACACCATACACTGTCAAAACAACACCCAGCGTTCATGATCTGAAAACGTAATATTCGTAACTATTACGTTTTCAGATCATGAACCCTGGGTGTTGTTTTGACAACGTATGGTGTCATTTTAAACAAAATTAAAAAATATTTTCGCTACCGTGACTCGAACCTGTGTTGCCTGCACGATACGCGTTAACAGTCGCCTTAGCACATTGCACCAACGGCGGAGCTGCTATAACAACGTCTAACGATTATTTTAAGACGTTTCATGGCCAAAGAAAAACGAATGTCGTTCATGAAATCGTGAACGTCCGTGGACGAAGTCGTGAACATTCCGTTTTGTTTTTTTTTTGTGAACGTTTCCGTTTCATTTTGACAACGTCCGTTCACGATTGTGAAATGCAATTTTTTCTATTAGTGTACTGGAAATGAATTATCCCCAGAACACTGTGGCCAGTTCCAGGCCAGCTCGAAACCTATGAAAGGTGCCCGATCTCTTTATCATGCGGTTTTCATAGAAGGGGTTAAATGTACATTTTAGAACACGACTTGGCTTCATTCCAAACAACCAGTTCTGCGATAGGTCAGTTGGTGACAATAAGCACCAATTTGCCATAGGCTAGTTGTTAGTCCCAAATTCGATTTCTAAAATGAACATAAAGAATAATTTTCTATTCAAATAAATTTAGATGTGCTAGGTAACACTTTGTGTCAGCTACTCTGTGGCATTAAGTATTCCTATTAGGACACAAATATTTTATAAAACCCGATGTTGGTAGAAAACTTTTCTTTGAATGGAATTTTCGATACGCACTAATTTGTGTGTTTGATTGCCTGCATGTTGCCGAGTGTTTGCGTCCATTACAGTTTCAATTTTCATGGAAATCATGTTTTTATATGTCGCTAAAAGCCAAAATCTCTTGACTCTCCTTGGCCATTCATAATTGTTTTTCGCTGGACAATGGGAGCAGATGGAGTTTTTGAAGATATTTTGACAAAATAATTACCCCAATGTATATATGGGACCTATTTATGTTCATCACCAGATCTGAGTCAATATTACAAGGAGTGGAGGCTCAATGGCTGCGTTGTTGCGTTCTTACAAATTTTGGCATAGGTCCATTTAGGCTAAGATTAGGTCCTTGAACTTGAAAGGAACTTTAGTCTTTCACACAAAAATTTTTTTTCTGATCCAATCACGAAATCAAATGATCCAATTAATTTTTTGATTGAAATGTCTTCAATCACAGAAATGATAGCATCAATTAAAAAATTTATTGAAAGTTAATTAAAAAACAAGTAAGGAAAGTCTAAAGTTGGGCGGGGCCGACTATATTATACCCTGCACCACTTTGTAGATCTAAATTTTCGATACCATATCACATCCGTCAAATGTGTTGGGTGCTATATATAAAGGTTTGTCCCAAATACATACATTTAAATATCACTCGATTTGGACAGAATTTGATAGATTTTTACAAGTGCAAAATTTCAACCAAATTGGGCCAATACTCTGGCTTCTGGGGCCATATAAGTCCATATCGGGTGTAAAATATATATGGAAGCTATATCTAAATCTAAACCGATTTCAATCAAATTAGGCACACATGACTATACTACCAATTGTACTCCTTGTGCAAAATTTCAAGCTAATCGGGATAAAACTCTGGCTTCTGGGTCCATATAAGTGCATATCGGGCGAAAGATATATATGGGAGTTATATCTAAATCTGAATCGATTTCAACCAAATTTGGCACGCATAGCTACAATGCTAAATCTACTCTCTGTGCAAAATGTCAACCAAATTGGGCCAAAACTCTGGCTTTTAGGATCGGGCGAAAGATATATATGGGAGCTATATCTAAATCTGAACCCATTTCAATTAAATTTTGCGCACTTGACTATACTACTAATTGTACTCCTAGTGCAAAATTTCAACCAAATTCGGCCAAAAATCTAGCTTCTGGGGCCATATAAGTCCATATCGGGCGATATATATATGGGAGCTATATCTAAATCTGAACCGATTTCAATCAAATTTTGCACACTTAGCTATACGGCTAAGTGTTACGTTTGTACAAAATTTCAAGCAAATCGGTATAAAACTCTGGCTGTTGGGTCCATAGTAGTGCATATCGGGCGAAAGATATATATGGGAGCTATATCTAAATCTGAACCGATTTCTTCCAAAATCAATAGGGTTCTATTCTGACCCAAATTAGGAACATGCGCCAAATTTGAAGGCGATTGGACTTAAATTGCGACCTAGACTTTGATCACAAAAATGTGTTCACAGACAGACGGACGGACGGACGGACAGACGGACATGGTTATATGGACTCAGGGATCCACCCTGAGCATTATTGCCAAAGACACCATGTGTCTATCTCGTCTCCTTCTGGGTGTTACAAACATATGCACTAACTTATAATACCCTGTTCCACAGTGTGGCGCAGGGTATAACAAGTATATACGGCCGTAAGTCGGCCAGGCCGAATCTTATGTACCCTCCACCATGGATTGCATAGAAACTTGTACTAAAGACTGTCATCCACAATCGAATTACTTGGGTTGAGGTAACACTTGCCGATGGCAAGGTATCTTAAAACTTCTTAACATCGTAATATATACCACATAGTCCATACGTGGAATATATTTAACTATAAAGACCGATTAAATACGTATATAATTAAGTTTAAAGTTTCTATAGAAATAAAATTTTGACAACATTTTCTATAGAAGTAAAATTTGGAAAAAATTTTCCATAGAAATAAAATTTGGAAAAAATTTTCTGTAGAAATAAAATTTGGAAAAAAATTTCTATAGAAATAAAATTTTGACAAAATTTTCTATAGACATAAAATTTTGACAAAATTTTCTATAGAAATAAAATTTTGACAAAATTTTCTATTTTGACAAAATTTTCTATAGAAATAAAATTTTGACAAAATTTTCTATAGAAATACCATTTTGACAATGTTTTCTATAAAAATAAAATTTTGGTAGATTTTGTTTGGCTCGAGTGGCAACCATGATTATGAACCGATATGGACCCATTTTTGTGTGATTGGGGATCGGTTATATATAACTATAGACCGATATGGACCAATTTTGGCATAATTATTAGCGGCCTTATACTAACACCACGTTGCAAATTTCAACCGGATCGGATGAATTTTGCTCCTCCAAGAGGCTCCGGAGATCAAATCTGGGGACGGTTTATATGGGGGCTATATATAATTATAGACCGATATGGAGCAATTCTTGCGTGTTTGTTAGAGACCACATTCTAACACCATGTACCAAATCCTCCAAGAGGATCCGGAGGACAAATCTGGGGATCGATTTATATGGGGGTTATATATAATTATGGACCGATATGGACCAATTCTTGCATGGTTGTTAGAGACCATACACTAACACCACGTACCAAATTTCAACCGGATCGGATGAATTTTGCTTCTCTTAGAGGCTCCGCAACCCAATCTGGGGATCGGTTTATATGGGGGCTATATATAATTATTGACCAATGTGGACCAATTTTTGCATGTTTGTTAAAGACCATATACTAACGCCATGTACCAAATCCTCCAAGAGGATCCGGAGGACAAATCTGGGGATCGATTTATATGGGGGTTATATATAATTATGGACCGATATGGACCAATTCTTGCATGGTTGTTAGAGACCATACACTAACACCACGTACCAAATTTCAACCGGATCGGATGAATTTTGCTCCTCTAAGAGACTCCGGAGGTCAAATCTGGGGATCGGCTTATATATATAATTATGGACCGATGTGGATCAATTTTTGCATGTTTGTTAAAGACCATATACTTACACCATGTACCAAATTTCAGCCGGATCGGACGAAATTTGCTTCTCTGAGAGGCTCCGTAAACCAAATCAGGGGATCGGTTTATATGGGGGCTATACGTTAAAGTGGACCGATGTGGACCAATTTTTGCAAGGTTGTTAGAGATCATTTGCTGACACCATGTACCAAATTTCAGCTGGATCGGATGAAATTTGCTTCTCTTAGAGCCCCCGCAAGCCAAATTTGGCGGTCCGTTTATATGGTGGCAATTAGAGGTGTGCACGTGAGTAATATTTTACTCACGCTCACGCACACTCACGACGGAAAAATCTTACTCACGCACACTCACGCACGATATTGTTTGGTAGGACTCACGCTCACGCACACTCACGAAAAGAAAATTTGTATTCACGCACACTCACGCACGAAAATGTCGTGACTCACGAAAAATACCGTGACTCACGAAAAATATCGTGACTCACGAAAAATGTCGTGACTCACGAACAATTTTTTGAGTAATTTACCTTAGCGACGCGTCTGAAAACATGAGCATTATTAAAATCGAGAGCGTTATTACACTCTTAACATCCCTGGTGTCACTAAAATTGTAAATGAATTTAACTCTTAAGCGTTTTATGTTGGTGAGCAGGATTATTTTCGTGAGCGTAAATCTTTACTCACGCACACTCACGAAGATAATATTTTCGTGACTCACGCTCACGCACGACATTTTGATTTGTTAATCACGCTCACGCACACTCACGCCGTTGCCATGAGCGTGACTCACGACTCACGCGTGAATCACGAAAATTTTCGTGAGTCACGACAATTTCGTGACACGTGCACACCTCTAGTGGCAATACGTAAAAGTGT